>NW_026126549.1:26512500-27112500 GCF_943737965.1 Phodopus roborovskii | reverse complement strand
CACACACACACACACACACACACACACACACGAGAAAGAGAGAGAACAAACATACTATGTGTTGTCACTCACCTGTCACTCAGTTCCTCTGATTATCATTACTTCATCAATCCTATTTCATCCTACTCCCTAACTGTCCTTCCTCAAACATATAGGCTGGATTATTCCAAAGCTCCTCTCAAACATCCCACTATTTCTGTACAGACACTAGTGATGTCAAACTGATATTGAAATTTCTTCTACATTTACGTGGATCTCTGATGCATTCAAGTAAATCAGGCCACATCTCAATCTAGAATGCTTGCCAGTTTGTGTTCTGACCACAGATACTCTTAGAGGTAGAGTCGACCCATCAATTTGAAACTAGTTCTCAAAGGGATAGGATATAAGCATCATCATTGCTAATCATTGTGAAACTTCTGCAAGCAATGGATCTGTGTTTGCAAGCTCACACGCTGTCACTCACTTCCACACTATTATTTTGAGCGTGTTAGTACTTGCCATTTATTTATTTAGAATATTTTCATATTATAATGAGTTTCTCACACTCTCGTTTTCTCCCCTGCTCCCCAACAGTTATCGATCTGTGAAAGTGTCCCTGTTCCGGAGAACAGTTCATCTGTCTTGTGGGGGGACAGTTCATGGGTCCTCTTTCCATGCTGTAATGAAGGATGGAAGTATGAGCTCCAGGTTCTTATCAGTGAACCTACCCCAACACCTTGGAGATGCTTACAGGAAAGGGCAGTGGCTCCTGGGAATCGGACACACTTCTTGAGGTAGAATAAGTGAGCGAAAATTTTACCAGGAGGTTAAATAGTCAAGATGAATGGGAAAGCCCAGATCCTTTATTCTAAGTGAAGAATAGTACTCCTGAGGCTTGCTGCTATTAAAGAAATAAAGCCATGTGCTCAGGTGACTGAATCAAAGCATGACAAGGGAGAGCACACTCCTTCATGACAATGACAAGCCTCCCCTTGCTGCTCAGAGCAGAAGTTTCCAGACATTCAACCACAGGTCAGAATAACGTTCTGCGTTAGGCACAGCATATTCCAAACCAAGTAAAATGTCTTTGGATATTTTTTCTCTTAATTTCAAAGCCTTTTGATTAAAGTATAGCAGAAGGGCACTAACAGAGCAGGCTGTCTCCATCCTTGTGCGGAAGGCTTCAATGGCCGCCACACACTCTCTAAATCTATTTACTTCAAGGCTGGAATGAAACAAACATGACAGATGGTTTTTTAAAAAAATCAAAGGGGAAGTTCTTGGAACACAGCCTTCAAAATAAAATTTTGTTTCTTTCTTTCTTTTTTCTTTTTTTTTTTTTTCTCTTTTTCAGAGCAGCTGAAATTTTTTCAGAACATCTGATGAGCGATTTTAATACTTCAACTTTTCTCCTCCACGAATCGAGCCCATTCATTTAGAGACTTCTGTTCTTTTGTTTTATTTCTGTGTCTTTCTTCGACAAGACATAAAGTCTGAAACCGACAATATGCTAAATGAATGGGCCCATAGGATGCTTGGTTGTGCAAGGACTGCTTGAGTGTACTTTGATTTGGACAGGATAATAGAACACTTAGTGGGAGAAATCATGAAGGAATAAAGTGGGAAGCTAATGAGTCTTAAAGTTTGCTGTTGCACATGCACACAGAGCCCTTGCTAGTCTGCAAGGACAGTGACTCCAGACTTCTGAAAGCCAAAGAGCTCAGACAACAGGGAAATGCCAGGAGAGGCATGGAGGGTGGGGGCTGGAGGAAGGATTATGGGTACTCCTGTGGACAGCTAGCAGGCTTCCCCTTACCTGTGTTCACAGGAGCACTCATTCAAGGCCACCAGCGTGGCCTTACTCACAAGTTGGAATTTTATTTTAGGAAATGTGTAAAACCAACCAATTCAGCCCAGTCTGTCTAAAGTAGGTAAAGGCCCTTTCTCAGCTGTGATGAGAGAGAGAGAGAGGGGGGAGGGAGAGAGGGAGAGAAGGAGGGAGGGAGTGAAGGAAGTAAAGAGAGAGAGAGAGAGGGAGAGGGAGAGAGGAGGATGACTCTCTGGACTAGGTCAGCATTAGTGCTCTGGAGCAACTGCAGATTGAGAAGTTAATATTTCTACTTTCAAAGTCATGACTAGAGGCATGGAACATACATAGATTGATACCAGAAGATTTAGACTTCCATGAAAAGAAAGCATGTAGCTTTTTAAAAGACAAATTTTGGTGTAAGGGAACCTTACCTGAGTCTCACATCCCCACCAGCCTTGCCGTGGAAACAGCAGAGATTGGTCATCTGCCTCTCTTGGCTGTTTTGTTGTCTGAAACATGAATCCCTAAGTTTTATTTTTGAGATCTTAAGGAGCTCAAGTGAAGTAATAGAGAGGAGATGTCTGTCCTGGAAAGAGGTCTTAGCAAACCTGGCTTGCCTACCAGGCCCCATGGAACTAGCCAAAACGAAAGTGCATTCTATACAAGGTGGCAGCTCTGTCTGACTACAACCCCTACCAAGAAAACACACAGTAGAGTCAGTTAGTGAAATAAGCCAGAACAGAGAACCAGTATCACATGATTGAACTTACTGCACTTCTAATAGAGTCCCATTGAGAGGTGGGAAGTAGTATGATCTCTGCTGGGGGGATGGTGAGAGTTGACATGCAAGAAGCAACAACATTCCTCAGACCTTCCATGTGACAATAAACTTAAAATTTTGTCAAGAGGCTAGACTTCCTATCACTTGTTTTTTTTTTTTTTTTAAATCACAATAAAAAGAGGGAAATGGTATCAAAAGCATTACCCACCAGGCCCAGGATGATAAATGTTAACATCCATAGCCCAATACAGCACAGCCGTAGCCAGTCCGGTATTAAGCACAGAGTAATAATTAAGCAAGGGTGACACAGTACGTACCAAACGTTGAAGTAGTAATGACGGAACCCTTTTGAGTTACAACAGAGAATAGCCACATGGGTCAATGATGCAAGAAGGAAAGGGACACGAAGTCTCCAGCTCTGGCTAAGTACACCGTGCCAGGCCCTGTCCAGTGTTTTCAGAAAGCAAGATTACATGTGAAAAGAGTATCCAGAAATAGATCAACACATCCCAGCCCTGAGAACAGTTTCTGGCCCAGAGTCAATGTTTCATAAACATTTAGTGAATGAATGGAACATGGAAATTTCACAGAACCACCTATTACAAATTTTATTTACTTAGCTGACAGCAAGTTAATGACATATTTACAAAGCTTATAACAAAGCCATTTGGTTTGGCAATGTCATTTCACACTAAAAAAAAAATTAGCTTATGCTTTGACCCAGATATTCCAATTTGAAGTGTCTGCCTAAAGAAACCCTGTGCTGAACACAAGAAAATGCATGCATGGGTGGTCAGGGGCCCATTGTTTATCACATTGAGACATTTGGGATGACTTCTATGGTAGAGTACTACAAGGTACAGAAAATGAACAAGTCAGATCCATTAAAATGGCATCAAATCATCTCAAAGACACTCTACTTAATATAAAACTGTTGCAGGAAAGCATGCCACATATATTCAACACACACACACACACACACACACACAAAATAACTCTATAAATACACACATGGGAAAAACAGAAGGTCTGCAATGCCAATATACATTTGACATTTGGTCACATAGCTATAGATAGAGATTTTTGTATATTTGTATGCAATTCAAGCAACTTCTAGAGAGTCATGAAGCCCAAATGCATTATGCCAAATGAAAGAAGCAAGCCTAAATCAACTTCATAACGCATTATTTTATGTGTATGAGACAGTAGAAAAGGCAAAATGCTGGTGACAGAAAGAAGGGTGGTATTTTCGAGGGGCTAAAAACACTGAGTGTAAAATGGCATGCAAAGACCCAAGGGAAACTTCAGAGTGATGGAAATAGCTCGTAACATGACAGAGGAGGGTGACTTTACAGGTGTATTTGTCAGAATTCATTTAATTGTACACTTAAAACAGGTAAATTTTATTGCATGCAAGCTATATGTCAATAATTAACAGATGTGGGTAATAAAAGCTACTCTTAGGGAATTGTGGTGTGACGTGAATATTGTTGCTTTCACTGTTGTTTTAATATTTTTTCTTGGCTATTGTATACTTTTTAATATTATCTTAAATCTTTCTCCCCTTACCATAAGTCCATGTTTTCTCTAGTAAAATGTATGCTTTATGTATAGTTACTTTAATATTATTAAAAAGGAAATGTTGGAGGGAGAAGTATGTGACACTCAGGTTTTGAAAGACTACTGAAAGACTCTGGGACCCAGTTCAATCATTGACTTCTGCTCCCTCCCCACTTCCAGCCCTCAGTCTCTCATCTGAGGGCCTGGGTTCTGTCAGAGGAGTAAAGAGGGCTGGGCACTCCATGATCTCTCGGGTCTCTTCCAGACAATGACCAATGCACAGCTCACCTCAAAAAAGAATGACTGAAAAGGAACCTAAAACGTAGGATTGGCATCCTGAGAAGCAATTTCATCATTTATGTTCCCTTCAAGACTGAGGGGCTCCAAAGCCAACATGCTTAGTCCCTTCTAGTTTTCCCCTTGCTACCCCCTTCCCTTGAAAGGTTTTTATGCTATGGAAAACAGAGAAAGCTGACCTACTGGGCAGTGACCTTCACAATGACCAAACAAATCACACATCCCATATTTTAAATTTGCAATGGAAATTCAAAAGGATATGGATTTTTGGTCTCTAATGTTTGTTTTTGTCTTCTAATGAGGTATTGAATATTTAATTATATATAATTAATTTATGTGTATGGTATCATAGTTCTGTTCTATTCTGTGGCTGTAATAAAACACCCTACAAAAGCAACTTAAATGGGGGAAGAAAGGGTTCATTTCGTTCACAATTCCAGGATACTGTCCATTATTATAGGGACATCATAGCAGCAAGAACTTAAAGTGATCAAGTAATCAGATTGTATCCACAGCAAAGAAGTAGAGGGCAAAGGGTGAATGCATGAATGTGCTCAGCTTGCATAAGTCCCTTTTACAAGAGGGAGTAACAGTCCTTTTTAGCTATTTGGACCTTTAATTGATTATAAGAGATCTATCTCTGTATTAGGAAATTAGAAAGGGATATTGGCTTTACTTAGTTCATCATTTCAAATATTAACCTCATTCATAAACACATAAGCATACCTAGAGTACAGTCTGAACATACATTGCAACACCTCACAGCTGAGGCAAGTTGACACAGAAAAGTAGCTATCAAGATAGAGAAGAATCAATTCCATGAGAAAAGCTGGGTGGCTGACATCTGAGTAGAATTAGAAGCCAGTGTAAGCACCAGTTAGCTAGAAAGTCATTCTCTTCTCTGCCTTCTTAAGAATCATGACATATTGAGAAAGAAAGCTGGGAAAACACCTGTGGACGCAGGTGGCTTCTACACAGTGATCTCAAATCTAGACAGAAGTCAGGAACATTGACTCATCTTGAATGAACTGATAAACTCATGATCCCTTATTTGCAAACTAATTGTCAAGTCTTTCCATTGTTATAACTTTTTTCCTTCAAATTGTCTTTTCATTAGAGGAGAGGACGACTGGATTTACCATTTTGAATGATAGGCCATCTGTCTTAGTGACAACTGACTATGGATTGTATGCATGCTGGGCTACAATGGCATACTATGCTGTCTCACATGCAGTTCAGCTTTGTACTTCGTACTCTAAGAAAAGCCCTTGGTCTGAGAAAGCCAGAATAGATGCAGGGATCTGTCTGTCTCTCTATGACTCCTCCCTCCTCTCTCTCTCTCTCTCTCTCTCTCTCTCTCTCTCTCTCTCTCTCTGTCTTTCTCTTTCTCTCCCTCTCTCTCTCTCTCTCCTCCATCCTTGTTGATGATCCTTTAAGCCTTCTAAGTTCCAAGCTTCATGCCATCTCAGTCTTTGCACTCACTGCTCTTTCTTCCTAAAGTGACTTTTGTCCTTCTCTCTCAATTTGCCATATATTCTTGATTGTCACTCTTCCAGCATAGTCTTTCCTTCACTATCTGGACCAAGCTTGAGTTATGATATCTCTGGTGACTTTATAATGCTCAGTCCAATAATAAAGTCAATCTTCTGAGAATGACCAGAAGCCATGGCAGCCTAGTTTACAAGAAGTGCTAATTATTTTTTGAAGTACTAAATTAATAATAATATAATTGTTTTAGTTTCTTTCTATTTTTTGTGAGCTTAGAGGGGGGACTTACTTCACATTTCCAGGTCACATTAAGGGAAGTTAAGGTAGGAACTCATTGCAGAAACCATTAAAGAATGAACACAGTTTGTTGCCTTGCTTACTCAGGCTCATGCTTATCAGACTCCCTTAAACCTTTTTAGAGCATGGTAGTGCCCATAGTGGGCTAGGCATACCTGTGTCAATCAACACTCAAGATAATCCCTCATGTACATACCTATAGTCCAACCTGATAAAGACAATTATTTAATTGAGATTCTTTCATCAAATGAGTCTAGACTGTATCCAGTTGACAGTTAAGGCCGAGACAAAAACCCTAACTACCATTAATGGGGATCTTGCTGTGTGTCTGTTTTATGAAATATAAAACTATGAATTTATTTAATCCTCAACAGCCCCATGAAGTTCATAACACTATTTTCATATATTATAACTGAGAAGACAAAACTAAGAGAATACTTGAAAAAGTTATAGCGAATCCTACTAATCAATCCATCTGGGATGAGACCCTGTAAAACTGGCCTTTCTAACACTGGGCTTCAGCCAACTGAGATAACAGACCTTTAGTCTCCCAGATATTTCATCTCCTTTAACAAACTGAAGTACAAAGAAAATATTCATTCCCTCTGAGCAAGCTGTTTCCCACTGTACTTGTGGATTGGGGTTCTTGTTTCTGGTGAAAATAATGACACTGATTCAGAAAATGGGCTGAAAAACCAGGAACTATGATGTGTAGCACTGAAAACTTGCACATGGGGAAGGGTACCTGAGTCCTTAGCTCTCGAGGGAATCATAAATAAAGAAGACCACACCCAGGGCTACACCAAGTGGGCAGCAACAAGTCAGGACTTTATCAATGACTGCAGGTACACTCTGACTACTTTGGCTAGACTGATTTAAACAAGATTTATATCCAGAGGCATGTGACACAATGGGAGTGACAACAGACAAGACAAGTTGAGCAACTCCCAGCAAATGTGGCAGAGGGAAATAAGACACACAGGACAGCTAGATTGGGAAGTCAGTGAGGAAAGCTGCCAGTTAAGACTGTAGCTAAAGAAAGGGACTTGTGATCATGAGATGATGCTTTTGCTATCCTGGAGTCCCCAAGCTTTGTAATCTGGGCTGGTGGCCATATATCCAGAGAGCCATGGTATATGCTACATCCCTCCTCTGGAAACTGAGATGCCAAACTGTTTCTCTTGGAGGTACAATTGAGTCCTTGGGTTTCTTATTATAATAGCTAGGGCAAATTTTAGAGAATCAAGATAATTTGGAGAATATATATATATATATATATATATATATATATACACACACACACACACACACACTTTTTTTTATTTAAACAAAAACCAAGCTTGTTTTGCATATTAATCCCAGTTCCTGCACCTTCTGTCCTCCCCTTGTTTCCCCCACCAACCCTCATCCCTTCCCCTTCTGCTCCCCAGGGAGAGTGAGGCCTTCCATGAGGAGTCTTCAAAGTTCTTTAAAGCAATTCTAACTACCAGCTAGATACAATGAAGAAAAATCACCTCAGAACTTTCTGAGCATTTGTCATAGTTCCACAGCACTGCTGATTGACATAATACAGACACAAGCTATCTAGAAAGTGTCAGATTACTACATCTGAAGTCTTTTACTTTCCCCCATCCCTAGCCTTTACACATCAAAATAACATTTTTCCTATTGCTATATTTTTACTAATAGGTGACTATATAGGAGTGACTACAAAGGACTATCAATTTTCAATAATGTGTGTCACACCCTGACATTATTTTAAAAGAGATTTCAGAATTCTTAACTACTAGAATGGTACCAAATGCAACTGAGCCATATATACATATGGAATTCTATAGGAGTAACCAACCACATTCTGATTATATTCAAGGCCTGTTCTAGGGAAGGAAACACATACCTGGTACTACAGATATGGTCAAGAACTCATGTTTGGGAGCTCATAGACCCTAGGGTTGAACCTATTACTATTATGGACCATGCTTCAATGGATGGTCTCAAACCCGTGAAGTGTGGGCAATACAAATTGAACTCTGGGTTATTAAAGATAGAGAAAGAAAGAACACAATATTGTAAGTAGGTGGGGGATGGATCTTGGAGGAATTAGGAAGAGGAGTAAGGGGTGCATATGACCAAAATATATTGTATAAATGTATGAAATTCTCAAAGGAATTAATAAAATATATTAAAATGCTACATTAAATACTAGAGAGATGGTTCATCCCGTCATGAACATTTGTTGCTTTTGCAAATGTACCAGGCACACATGCAGTGCATTTACATACATGCAAATAAAATATTCATGTGCATAAAATAAAAATAAACAAGCCTTTAAATATATATTAAATTTTCTTCATTTTGGGGATTTTTCCCCAATCTACTCAGCACTTCAGTACAATAAGTTCATGGAAGCAGTAGGAATTTCAGAGATTCAAATGGATGTCTTCAAATTGTGACTACTCAAAACTGGCAGTCATTCTGTATAGGATTCATCAAAGCCGATGCACAGATTTAATCTAATTGAAAAGCATGTCTTTGACATGTTATTCTTTCTGTACAAACATACATATGTATTTATAAGACTCCTGCTTGGTATTTTGTTGTTTAGCAGAGGGGGCAGAAGACAAGATTAAATAAGTTCAAAACCCAAATACAATATAAAGATGGAAGAGAAGGAAACAGGAAGGAGAACCAGAGAAGACAAAGAGAGAGGAGACACAGAGAAAGCAATGGGCAGGGGAACTAAGGGTTGAGAATCAAAACTGGGATTTCTTAAAAGCTACCAAGTCTTAAAAAACATACCTTAAAAATAATTCTATAAGGAAAACCCAACAGAACGAAAGCTCATATGGGGCAAGGCAGGGTCACACAGGCTTACACTGCCTCACAGAAAGTTGGAAACTCAGGTCTCCTGTTACTGCCCATCCCTCTGAAAACCACAGCTCTCTTAACAGACACAATGATGCTATCTAGTTCTCTAGTCATTAGACTGTCTAATAGCCAAACTGATCCATTCTCTAAAACAAAAGCCAGAAATGCTACTTAGGACCAATCTTCTGATTAGCGTTCCCCCAAGCTTCCCTTCACAAATAAGGCCAAGTGCATTTAAGTTTCTGGAATCTTCTTCATATCCCTTTTGAAAATGTAGAGTAAATATTATGTTGGCTCATCTCTGCAGTCAATTAATGCAGCCTCTTTGCCAAAGTCATAAATATAACTTTTTTCTGCTGTTGCTTCTCTTATTGCATACATATGCTACTGATAATTACTTGTTTTTGAGTTCTTAGCCACTTGGGCATGGAAAGACATCTGAGGTTTAAATGTTAGGACTATTACATTATTACATGTCTTACTTTATAAGAGAATAAGCCATCACCACCCCCTAACCTATGTACTAAAATCATACTCAACAAAGGAATCCATTTACTATACTGGAACCCTAAAACAATCAGGCATTCTTGTAAGAAAAGTCAATACAAGCACCATGGAGCCCTCTCTGTAATCGATTTCCTGCAGCTTCTGTATGGTGGTGTTTTAGGAAACTCTCTGATTTTATTTTCTCTGCTTAGATTTAAAAAAAAAAGAAAAGAAAGAAAGAAAAGAAAACAACAATGATTCGATTCAAGGTGCTTAGGCTTGAGAAGGAATTGAGGGATTGAGGGAGATCCTGAGCCAGTGTAAAGGAAATAATGACAATAGCCTTCCATGGTGAATGCAAGAGAGATAGAGTTCAATGAACCCTTGTGCTAGGCTTCATAGGAAAACAGAATATAGAGCTTGGTTTCAGAATATAAATACTGCTTCTTTTAAAAGAGCACTTGAAAGGACAGGGAGATGGTCCAGTCAGCTAAATGTTTGCCACACAAGCTTAAGAACGTCATTTTGATTCCCAGCACCCAGGTAAAATGTCAGACATGGGGATTCGCTTATTAGAGACAGGTGGACCCCTGGAGCTCACCAGCCAGAAGTTGAGCCAAATCAGTGAGTTCCAGGAAAAAGTGAGAGAGCCTATCTCCAAAGAGTGAGCTAAATGACTCCTGGGGAGTGACATCTGAGGTTTTACTCTGAACTTCACATATGCATAAACACAAGTGCACAGGCCGGCATACCCACAAACATGAGCATGCACGCACATGAACGCACACATGCACACAAATGAAATAAAATAATAGAGGGAAACAATACTAAAAAAGAGCACTTGAGATTCAGAATTACAAGGCCCATTGCCCTACAAGCTTCAGGGAATCTTTGAGAGCAATACCACATGTCCTCTTCAGGGTTCAGCTAACTCATGGTGCCTGCATGAAGCCTGGTTTGGGCATGCCAGTTGTCAAGTGCATATACTTGCTTTGTAAAATGGGCTGCCATTACAGCTAAAGGCAATTGTCCCTAATTAAAATGACAGTAGTAGTAATATTTAGTTCCTAGCCTAGGATTCTCACATGTTCAGAAAACCAGTGGACTCAATCCTAACCCTAAGTTGTGCCAGGGTATTATCAGATTCATTTGGTTAATCAAACTTTAATTGAGGGACATTCTGCTATTTATTTGGCTTTTGCTTTGCAACAATAGTATTATGCTTTATGCATAAAGAAAGAGCAAAGAAGGAAGCCACAAGAAATAAACTCAAATCTTCTTCATTTAGATTTATTGAGAAGTCTAAATAGGCTTTTCTGAAGTGTGCATTAGAAAATTTTGAAGCCATTACTTACTACTAATTATATCAATTTTGGCTGTAATAAATTATGGCCAAGTAAAGGCTCTCTGGCAATAAGTACATATTTGCCTTACACATAATTTTCCATTAGTTGCTCAAGAATGAGGATGTGCCAAGACAGCTGTCACGTTAGTGCTCTTAAGCCAGCACAAGCCAGTGGTCAAACCAGTTGCCATACTGGTTTGCTTAGAGAATTTATTTTTTTTTTTATTTTGCCCTGTTCAGACAAAGCTAGCTACCAGCCTAGCTCCCGTCTAAGTCACTGATGTTGATTAAGTGACAGTGACATCTCTGTCTTAATAACAAAATTGGTTTGGCTTGGGAGCATGTTTGGGTGAAGTGCCTAACCACACAAGCTTGCCTGCCTGACCCTCAAAAATTGCATTAGCTTTTTTGTCTACAATGCTTTCCAGCAGAAATATTATAAACCAAAAATATCCTTTTACTTATTGATTTCATGAGTGTGTGTGTGTGTGTGCGCGCGCGCGCGCGTGTGTGCACGCATACGCCATTGGAGACCAGCTCCCCTAGAGCTGGAATTAAAGCCATTGTGAGCCACCCAATGTGGGTGAAGGGAAACAAACTAGAGTCCTTTGGAAGAACAGGGTTTTCCATCACTCAGCTGTCCCTCTACCTACCACATGTATCATTTTGGATGCTCCAAAATGCATGCTGGACAAGTAAAGAGAAATGGGTGAAACTAATTTTAAGGAAGTGTCTTTCCCTAATCCAGAATACACAAAATGTTACCATTTTACTGTATAATCAACATAACGATTATTGAGTGCTGCATATGCTTTTGTGCTACTTGTGACTGTCACTTGGGGTCCTGAATGGAACCACACAGTTCAAAGGAACTTGTCTTTAAAATTATGTTTTTGTGTGTTTCCAGTTTTGCACATGATGTCCTGGGATCATTCAAAGAAACAAAACAAAGAGTAAAAGAAGGTAAGTTGGGCCCTGATTTATTGACATGGAGCTTTCCACCCAGGCCCCTCACTCCTCTTGCGGGTTTTTTTTTTTCTTCCTCCTGCTCATCTCAGATCTACTTTCTCCTGAATTTGACCCTCCCTCTGGGCTACTAAATGCTCTCTAAGTTCAGGGAGAGGCAAATGCTTACTTGCTTCAGTCTCCATCCTTATTTTCCTTGTCAGAACTATTTTTCCACCGTTTCTTCCTCTCCCTTCAAGGCTCATTCTACAAACTCAACCAGTGCTGCCAAAGCTATGTGTGCCACTGAATCCAGCACGTGGCCCCAAGACATTTGAGGGTTGGCATTTGCAGCTTTTAAAACTGTCTTCCTTTGTAGATTCTCAAGTTGTAAGATGACAAGAACCATACCTTGGTTTTTTTGTTTTTCTGCCTTTTTTTTTCTTTCTTTCTTTAAAGGCTTGCCTTCCATTTCTTAGCACATTGCTTGGCTCATTGAAAGTGCTTGCTAAATTTTGTTTGATGAATAATGAATGAACTGATGGTGTAGGAACATACAAACTCCAGAACACAGCATCACCATCTCTCCTGCCCTGAACCTCTAATGTGTGGCTGCAGGTGGATGGTATGGGATTCCTCCTAATATACATTGCTTGTTTGCTTCTGCAAAATAACCCTGTTTGAAGCTATAGCCTCTTATCCTACACTGATACAAGGTGACTCCTATGGAAATGCAAGAGCAAAACTAGAACTTCCTGAGATATTGGACTTCTCTGGAGCCTTAGGAGGACAGGATTTGGAGCTGCTCAGCTCACTTTGCTTTTGGCGATATTGCAAATGTGATTGGATAGAAAATGATACATTGCATTTGCTTTGTCTCTTTATATAGTTAAAACCTCTACTCTAGTCTCCAACCTATCCCCTTGTCTCTTTTGCAGCTGTTGCACCATTGAGTTTTCTCATCCACGATTGGAAGCCACCTGTGACTACACTACATTTCCTCCCTGGGATGGATTTTTCTCCACCAACATCTTCATTCACCAACCTTCATTTGATGCTGGCCAAGGAGCACATCTTCTAAGAAATTATTCTCTAATTTCTCCTTCTCTTTACCAGCTGTAATATACCTACCATTGTGAGCATAATGCCCTCTATGTTCCTTAATTACATGTTATGCAATAGCCTCTTCCTGTCATATCCCATGCTGCATTGTGACTCCAGACAGGTACTGTACACATTGTAGTCATCAAACAGTATTTACTGGAGAAAAAAAAGTTCATCGGAGTTTTTCTTGTGTCCAAAGAAATAGAACTATGTGTTATAAAAGGCTTCTGGAAGACTTTTCCAGGAATAAGCAGGAACTAATTTTTAATTTAAACCTTAGGTCGATACCATTTTAAAAGCATCTGAAATATGAAAGTCTCATTATGTACAGTTGATGGCATCTTCAAAAGACAGGTTTGTCATTGTTTTTGCTCCAGTCTTAACTGCCTAAATATGTTGATTGTGAATGACATGGTCTTTAAGCTTCTAGAAGCTCTATTGTCTTTGATCCAATACAAAGCCTCTTTGATATCACGATGGCTAGTCTTGGTTGTTGACTTGACTACATCTGGTAGTCAAGTACATTTTTCCTGATTGTATGGGAATTCCCACCATAAATATAGGACATACCTTCTGAATGCAGCCTGTATAAATGACATGGAAGAGGGAATTGCTTGCTCTTTGTTTGATTGCCCTTGTTCTCTTTGGCACATTAATTCTGTCACTGGCATTAGAGCCTACTTTTTGATAATCTGGTGTATGCTGAAGACCACCTGAGACATACATATGGCCTTATGGACTAAACAATTATTGGAATCTTGGAGTTTCTGTTGGAAGACAGCCATTGTTGGACCATAGCCTGTAATACATCCTCTGTGTGCATGCGTGCGTGCGTGTATGTGTGTGTGTGTGTGTGTGTGTGTGTGTGTGTGTTTTATATATTGTGAATACATTCTTTCCATCAGCTTACTTTCTCTAGAGAATCCTGAGTAATACAGATACTGTTTCCTTATCTATCAAATTGAAGAACTGGACCAGTTTCTACAATCTCTTAATGATGGAAAAAATCCAAATATTTATTTTTTACCATACTTATTTTAGCCTATATTAATACAGCTATGGCAGGTATAAATTCATTTGATACCCATAGGCTCATGAACAAAGCTCAATGGGTAACAGTACTTGGTGAAGAAGCCTGACACCCTGAATTTGTTCTCCAGAACCCATGGTAGAAGGAGAATACTGACTCCCAACAGTTGTGTGTGCCTTGTAACATGCATCTCTCCCCCAACTTACACACACACACACACACACACACACACACACACTAGTGCACACATGTCCACAGTCACACCAATTATAATAATAAAATAAATTAATTCTAATAAATAGTTACATTGCATTGAGTGCATAGAAAGGGTTCAAGAATCCACATCCATTTTGCAGCAGTTTATTACTCACAGTCATGTGGAGCCATCTCAGTCTTGAACAGGGTACAGTGCCTTGTATCTGTGTGACATGTCTGGCCTGAGTTTTCAGGTTAAAACATATGGATGCATTGTCAACTGGGAAAATGGAAATTTTCTAAGTTGGCTGAAAGTGGATAATCAGATATCACTCTTCGAGAGGTGGCTTCCCCAGGTATGAGGAGAATTCTGAATGTAAAGCTCTTTTTGATATTTTTGTGAAAAATCAGAACGTAGAAAGAACAGTAATGTATACAAGTCATTGCCAAAATGTGAGACTCAAACTTTCAGCTTTAGTTTATTGACAGTCCTTCTGAAGGTGATAAGCAGGGAGTACTGAGCAGTTTTTGGTTTGTAACTGAATTGTATTAACATTCACTGTATGACTTCCACAAACAGTGTGCAAAGCAAAGCTCTGGCTCCCGTGGAACTCTGAGAGAATTGTGTGAAAGGAAGAGGAGATAGGATCTACATTATGTAAATAAAATGATCTAAAGATCATTTTCCTTGTAGGATGAACCTCACACAAACTAGAATTCTTTGGCATGGCAGTCAATTGTATTCACCAGTCTAACAGCCTTGTAAAGTCCTTGGCTTTGGGCTTTGAAACTGTTCTGCCCTTTCCTATATGTCATGGGACTAATAACAATTCAAAAGTGTCATTCCCCTGCTCCAGTCACAAAAGCCCTGAATCAACTACATGGATGTCCATACCGAAGATGAGCCTACAGAGCTTATTTTTTTCTTCTTCTTCCTCAGAAGGGAAAGAAATGCATTTTCCTTAAAATGCAATCCCTGATAGTCAAAAACTGCTTGTGTGCAGACCTTGTTGAGGCCTTGGGGAATTATCATTATTATCAGTCATGATGTTAATGGGCTGTCATTGTTGGCTGAAGTTGACTCATTCTAGATGTTTTGTTTACTCAGCTAACAAAAAGGCAGCTTGGAATTAAAAAAAGGAAATGTGCCAACCAATTAATCCATAACTTGGTTGGAATGCTTTGGGGATTTTCTAACATTTCTTCTATTGAATTTGTGTTTAAGTGCGGTATCCTTTTTTTTCCTCTGAAATTTCATTCTGGAGATTTTTTTTTATTACATGCCATTTCTGCAGGAGGCACACTGAGCCACTGAGACCTCCGAGTAAATACCACATGTTTAAAATATTTATCAATAATGAGGCTACTAGCTCATACTCTCCATGAAAATACCAGGCTGGGCAGCCGACTCATGGTACAGGTTTTAAAAAGATATCAACATGTTCTTACCATACACATGTGTGTTACCAATGCTTTGCTTTTGGAGCAACACATCAGAGTAGCTATCCCTCGAATAGTGAGGTGACAAGAGCCCTGCACTCAGTAAGATGATGATGTACAGCTATAGCTACATTACAAATATAGACGTTCTTGAAGGGTCTGTTTTTATTACTTTTAATGATATGGCAAGGCCAGGGGCATTGGATGTCCCAAGACAGTTATAGGCAGTTGTGAGCACCTGATGTGGGTGCTGGGAGCTGACCTCTAGCCCTCTAGAAGAACAATATGTGCTCTTAACTCCTGAGCTTTCTCTACAGGCCCCAGAAATTCTTTAAATGCTATCATTCCAACAGGGTGTATGGAAAACTTCCTGTAAAACACATAGTCAACAATATCTATTTAGCTAATATCTTTATTTTTCATTTGTTTTTGAGACAAGGTCTCACTAAATAACCCTAGCTGACCTAGAACTAACTATGAATACTAGGCTGGCCACAAACTCACACGATTCACCTCCCTCTGCCTTCCAAGTGTTGAGACTAAAGGCATGCAACACAATATCTGGTCTGTAAGACCACACATATATTCTTTTAAGATTTGTTTTTTGTGTGTATATGCCACATGAGTAGAAGTGCCCAAGGAGGCAGGAAAGAGTGTTAAGTCTTTGAGAGCCAGAGTTACAGGTAACTGTGAGCTACTCAGAGTAAGTGCTTTGAACTGAACTTAGGTTCTCTGCTTGGTAGAAGGCATTTGGCCTTGGCCCTGCTTTCTCCTTACCTGTGCTTTCTCTGGCTGATCTCAATCAGCTCAACACTTCCATATTTTGCACCATGGTTTCTTAACTTCCATGTTGACCAGCAAAACCCCCAGTTTCCATTCCTCCCAACTCCCTACCTCTTTTCCAGACTACAAATGCATAATGCTACACCTGACTTTTCTAAGCCTTTATTTTATGTGTATGGATATTTTGCCTAAATAAATTTCAGTTTGGTTTGGTTGACTTATGGAAAATATGACCCATTCTTAACTGCATACACACATGCACACACACACACACACACACACACACAAGCACGCACACATGCACACACACAAAGGAAATGATATGAAGAAATGTCTCAGAGTTGAGAGTACTTGCTGTTCAGTTATGAGGGCTAGACTTCATATTCTAGCAAACTTGAAATAAGTTCAGCATTGTATATACACCTGAAACCCCAGCTACTACTATGGATGGCCACAGGAGAATCACTGAGGTTTCTTGGTTTCCAGTCTAGATGTAAAATATGAGCCCCAGATTCAGGCGGAGGGGGGAGAGAGAGCCTACCGCAAAGAAATATATAGTGATAGAGGGGGACACTCCATGACTTCTGGCCTCCTTGTGCACAAAAGTGCTCAGGTTTGTGTGTGTACAAGTGCACACATACATACACAGATATGAATATGTATAGACACTGAGACAAATGAACAAATAAACAAACCTTTAAAGATAGATCTAGTTAAGCATTACAATTGTTTCATGACATTCTATTGCATAGACATAGCATGCTATTTTATACCAATTACTAATTGATTGCCATTTAAATTGGTTATAATTAAAATAAGGGTTCTTGTTTTGTGCATTTATTGGTTATTCTAAAAGGAAAACATAATTTAGACCAAAAGATTAACAGGTGCCTTTGTTTATGCATCATTCAGAATGACAGAACAGTAATGGTCTAAAAATAGAATGATTATTTCCTGACCCATTCATAAGCAATAAGACTGATCTTTTTCCATTTTGAATGATATGATCATTTTTAAAATGCCATCTCAGTTTTTGTATTTCTATTCCATCATAAATTTCAAAGGCATTAAAAAAATTCCCTTTTCCCCTCTTCTTATCTTTCTTGTTGGAGGATTTTCAAGCTACTTGATAATCTTCAATGTGATTTTTTTTTAAAGTAAGGGTGTACATTCTTGCTGGTATATGATCATTTTACACAGTGACAGATTTCAGGAATACATTTTCATACAAATACATCATGTACTTGGACCATGTTGACCTCCCATCCCCTCATCTTTATCCTTCTCTAGTCTCCTTTCTTATCCCAGATAATCTCCCTTTAACCTTCTCGAGTAAATAATTTTATGTACTTGTATGAATTCAGGTACTATATGAAAGAGAAAACATGCAACATAGATTATGTGATTCGGCTTAATTATGATGAGTTCCAGTTGTGTTCATTTTTTCTACAATGAACACAACTTCATTCTTCTTAGTGACAAAATTGTGTGTGTGTGTGTGTGTGTGTGTGTGTGTGTGTGTGTATAAAATCAGGTTCTTTATCCATTCATCCTGTGTGGATAGATGACAGATAAGATAATTCCATAACTTGGTTATTGTGGTTATGCTTTTATTGGGTTTATGCATTTATTGTGTAATGTATGATAATTATTATAGATAATATAATAGTATTATTACAATAAACATGGATATGTAGGGATCTCTGTTGAATAGTGATTTGGGGTGCTTTGGGAGTTTTCCCATGAGTGGAATTGCTGGATCATTCGGAATCCACTTGATAAGCATAGTTTAAATATATTTCTCACATATTATTTTGTTTTCTAAAATATATATTTTGTCATTGAATAATTCTGTTTCTTTCATGTTATTTTTGTTTAATTTTTTTCTTTATTTGGCCTAACCTGTCAATCTTTTCTTTATATGATTTATGACCCTGAAATCAGATATATCAAGGTCTTTTTATCTTAGAATTATAAGAATATTTCTTTGGAATATTAGTTTAGTTATTTTATAGCTTCATTTTTATATTAAAAATTTTATTCAGAAGTTAGGTAAAATATGTGACCTAAATATTTAACTTTTAAAAATATTAAAATTTTTTACTAAGTTAAAATTTTAGTACTTGAAACTTCAACAACTTTTCCTTGTCCACTGATAAAAAAAAAAACACCAATTTCTTAGTCCTTGGAAAACTGTCTTTATGAAATAATAGCTTTTATCCATAATTTATTTTGAGATACGGTCTCACTAGTGGCCAGGCTAGGTTCACATTAAAGATATCTCTGCCTCTGTCTCCTGAGTAGTTGGAGTTACAGGTATGTAGCACCATGTCCACATATTTCAATTATTCTATGAAATGTAGCTTTTCACCAGCTTTAGTCTCAACTTTCAACCCATCTTCCTGAAATCACTTATAACACGAACTTTGGAGGAGAAGGGGGTTTGCCATCTACGACATACAAATTTTTCATTTATCTGTGCGTGCATTTCTTTCAATTATTATAAAATGTGCCAGTGCCACATCATTTTAGTTCAATGAAGCAAATGTGAACTCAAGTGGGAAGTCAGGGACCACTGTCTGACCCAGCACACACCTCAGCCATTTCCTAAGTGTTCCCTTATTTGCATCACAGTTTTCCATAAATCTGTTCTTCTTCCTCTGGTTTTTCTTGGTCTTAGCCTTTCTCCTCCTCTTCTCTCTTTGCCAAAACACACCTGTCATTTCCAGCATACATCTGAATTCTCATGTCTGTTCTCTTCCTTCCACGTTCCCACCTTCCATAGCCCCAGTTAGCAGCTCTTGTTAAAGGCAAATAATGACAGAGATTCAGGAAAGATGCAGAACCAACTTCATATAGTCCAAGAATAAAAAGAACTTAAAGTGTGACAGGAGACCCCTGAGTAGCAACTTCGCCACTGTAGCTCACACTGAACTGCTGGAGTGAACAGATCCATGCAACCAGGTCTCCTTGCTCTCAGACAGCATCTCTGTCATGCAATCCCCACTGCTCCTCGGGTGAGATATAAAGGTGAATAGAGTTAACACCCATGAAAACAAGCTTTTATAACACTCTCCTTATTCAAGAACATCTTTGTATCTTTTAATGGGAGACCTTGAAAACCAAGTGAGCCCACTACAGTATTCCTCCATCAGATCCCTCAACATAGTCAAGCAATTCTTCATTACCACAGGACAAGCCTTAAACTAGAGAGATAGCAATGAACCACGGATAAACACACTTATGTTTATGGGATATTCTCTGTTTCAAGTATATTATTTGCATGACTTCACTGAATTCATCCGTCCTTCAGCCTTGTATAGTAGATTCACTGCTCTGTTTCACCTCACAAGGCTATAGCAACAGCTGTAGAAACCTGCCTGTGGTCGCAGGAGATGAGAGCAGCAGGGACAGCTTTTGGTCCAAGACATCATCACTACTAACTACTCTTTATATTGCCTCCAAGACTTGGCAAGATGGTCAAGTTCTATGTTTTGGCATCTCTCTACCTGGGTCCAAATTTCAGTTTACTGCCCATCAACTGAGCAAAAGTGTGGGCATTTCATCTATAAAATGGAATAGTAACTATTTATCCCCAGCAGGAATAGCACAGGAACTAAATGTGATAGCTAAACAGAGCACTTGACATCTGTTAGCCAATAAAAAATACTGACCATATAAGATTGTTTATGACCACTGCAATACTAGCAAGAATGCACATCCATAGTCTTCTGCGTTTTCCAGTCCATTTCCTAGATGGGAGTGTTTTTTTTCATTTTGATGAGCACCAGAACAGGAGATGATGAATCACACATGCTGCATCCCTGAATTTTTGTAGTAAGGCTATAGAATATCACAGATTGAGAGTAGCTGAGATGCATGGGAAGATTTTTTAACAAGGATGAGATTTGGTGTCTTGAAGGTACTCTCAAGCAAATCCCAAAAACAGAACTGCCACATATTGGGTGGGGGATGAACTCCCCCCCTCAGAATCCGTGAGGAGTAAAGTAAGAGAGAAAGAGAGAGATTATGAAGCAGATCTCCTGTAGGAAGCCTCTGGGTCTTCCCTGCACAAAGGAGAACTCAAAGTCTTTAGGCCAATCGCCACAATTTTCTGATCTGTCTGTTGCTGATTGCCCTGGTAGTTTGAATTTGTATCATTAATGCTCTCCAGGATACATTGTCATCTTAGAATGCAAAGAGAAGAAATCATACATGTGCATTCTAACAATACAATCATGGAAGCAATTTATTTTGAACATTAGTTTGGAGTGGGGCCTTTATGCAGCCAGAGATTTAATAAATACATGGATATGAGACTGCATTTTCCACTTAGGTTCATCAAACACAGAGAGATTTCCCATTATGGAGAGAGAGGGTTTGGAATCAGGCTGGAGTTTTCTTTGCAGAGATTAAAAAGACAGATGGCAAGGTGCTGTGCTCAGGAGAAAAGGCCTTTATAATCAAGGAATTAGCATTTGCTCCTCAGTCTTCCATTTAGGTTCAGCCTCTGTATGTGGAATCATTTCAATTTTTACCAAAACTTTATTATTTCCATTTCCTATGGATTGTCAAGCTGGCATTACCAATTCTGTCTCAGAGAATCCACACTTTGGAAAATTAAAATACCTAGCTTCATGGTATCTAATTCCACTGCTCAAATGTTCACATGTGACTATATACACTATTGGTGACTAGCACTCTATGGCAATGGTAATTCAACCCTAGAAAGTCACATTAATGCACATTTGTGACCATGTACACTATTGGCGAATAGCACTTCCATGGCAATGGAGTACTAGAAAGTTACATAGAGCCATCTTCAACCAACTTAAGAGCCTTAGGATTGGTGTCATCCTGATGTTGACTGCTCACTTGTCGTATTGGCCTGCTCTGTTTTGAGCATATAGCAATTTGATCATAAAACCAGTTATTCTATATTCAAGTACATCAAGTATTCTACTTTCATCTACATATGTACTGGAGAAACCCAGAAGGTTGGCAAAGAGTCTCAATGATATGACCAATTCTAAAGTTGGGGATATTGGAAAGTCACCTTCTGGCATTGTGAGAATTGGTTCAAGGGCTTTTTTGGCACAATAAAAAGGAAAGATGTGAGTGTCTCCAAGCATGTAGCTTGTTGGCAGGTGACCATTTTGATTTCTAGAAACATGTGCATTATTAAGTCACAAAGAGAATCTGTACTTGGAAGTGAGTTACATTTTCCACTTTGAATTACCAGTTCATTGGGATAGGGAAATAAATAGTTCCTGACCAGGGAAAACATCAGGTTAGGAGATTTTAAAAAAATGATATATTTAAAAATAATAAGAAGGAAAAAAGTTTGTCTCAAGATGGTGCCAATAGATGTGCTATAAAAAATATGTACAAGTGGTGAGTGATTAAGATATGTTGTATCAAAGTATACAACTATCAAAAAGTAAAAATTATTATTATTAATTTAAAACGACATCTGGTCTGTGTACTCCAGATTTTGTGTGCTCATCTTTGTGCTTTAGTGAGTGGGTCAGAAGAAACAAGGGCACCAGAGGAAGTTCCCTCCAGCTTTAGAATAAATCAAGACTTCGTTAATAAATGGTGCCAGGGTGACTAAAGCTAATAAAGAACTTTGAAGAACGGACGTCTCTCATGATCACAATTGGTCCACCAAAACAAGGAAATCTTTGGCATATATTTAAGACCAATTTTCTGTAACAATACATAACATAAATTTAAATCTTTCCAATGTTATAAAAAGAAATGGAAAGCTCTGTGGCTTCTTCACACATGACCAACTCCTCAGCTCCTTTCCCAACAAGAAAATGCTGAAGGTGCTTATTATGAGCTAATTTCTCTCTCCCCAATACACACACACACACACACACACACACACACACACACATCATATACACCCTCACACACATTAGACACACACATGTCACACTCAGACACATACACACACTCTGTCACAATACCCTCATACACATCACACTCACACACAAATGTATTGAATTCTACCCTACTATATCAAAATGTGAACTTACTTGGAAATGGGATCCTTAAATAAGTAACCAATTTAAAATAAGGTCATTAGGAGGGCATGTCCCAAATATATCACATAAGGAGAATGTGAGTCACAATGACAGACATTGAGGGACAATGGGAAGAAGACATATAAGATGATGGCCTGGTGAAATGGATATGCAAACCAAGGAATGCTTGAGCATACTTGGACTCAGGAAATCACCCTGGACCACATACCTCTCAACAACCTTCAGAAACAGAAAGAAACTTGAATTTGGATCCAAAGAACCGTGATACAAATCTCCAGTGGTTCTAAGCTACTCAGAGTATTTGGTCCCAGTGGCACTAGGAAATTAATACAAAAGTTTCTTGAAATCCCTTTTGAAGTTATTCAGGAGATGGTGCTATGAAAGTCCTTCATAGGCTTATGTTGGTACTATGAAATTTCTTCATTGGCTCATACGTTAAACATGTGTTCCTGGGTAGTGGCTACATTTTTGGAGGTTCTGGATATTTCAGGAGAGGGCCTAGCTAAAGGGAGCTTTTCCTCCTTCAATTTATTTTTGCCAGGCATTTGGCAACTCAGAAGTAAGTAGGATAGCTCAGAAGGATAGCTGAATGGATCCTGTGAGTTGATCTTTAGCTACTTTAGCATAATGAATCCTCGTCATTCAGAAATCGTCCAACAATCAAAGATAGCATTTTCACCACCACACTGGATTAAACCCCACTCTTGTTGCAACTACAATAACATTTTCCTTATTTTTACTTTGTAGTGTGGAGGGAGGAAAAAATAAATACAAACAAACAAAAACCCATCCTACGTGCTTCTGTAAGTCATTATGTTCAAGGAATGTTTAGTGTCCAGCTGGTCACTGAATAAAACAATGTGGGAGCCGGCACATCTTCTGCAGAGCTGAGTTACACCTACTCCCTATAATCCTCCATTTCTTATTTCACCACCTTTTGTTATGTCCCAGTAGGTAGCAGACTATACAAGTTGCACATCTTTGGCTTGGACTACACAATTTTCTTAAAAAAAAAAAAAATCAGAAGTTCATGTCCCTCTAAAGATTAGCATTGTTTCCTCAAGAAAATGAGATTTGTGACTCTTTTTCTTTCCTCTAGCTTACAGAAAAGCATGAGCCAGTTTGCCTTAAATGTTTCTTCCTTCATTTCATTGTTTTTTGTTGATTTTTCTATCTGTCTATTTTAAGACAGGATGTCTCTACATAGCCCTGGCTGTCCTGGAATTCACTATGTAGATCAGGCTGGCCTCAAGCTCACCAAAGTCTGCCTGTCTCTGCCTCCTTGTTTAAAGGCATGCATCACCACTCCTGGCTGAAGGTTTCCTTTTAATTGTGGATATCATCCTGGTTCTTGCCAGAATGGAATTTCTCATAATTGTTGTCAAATTTCAATATCATAATGCTTTGGACCTGGGAGATGTTCTAAGGAAGGTGCTACATTTCCAGGGGGACACTCTCCAGTTTCACTCAAAGATCTTTCATCAACATAGGAGAATTGATGAGGTAAATTAGTTTAAGTAATTGGGCATTATGATGCCTGATAAAATTCTATTTTCATGTTTAATATTCAATGAATAATCATTTTTATTTTTACATTTAATAAAAAGTTGGACTTGAATAGTACTTACCATACAGACTATGAATTCCAAATCACTCAATTTGAGGGACCTGAGATTGGAATTATTTCATAAATTACTCTCTCTGAGTTCTAAGACTGAATTTCCTTTAAGTTTATGGCCAAATCATCTCAGTTCTATTTCTTTCCTTCTTAGTCTACAAAGCAAAATAATGAAGTCAGGTATGTTGCTGCATGCCTTTAGTGCCAGCATTTGGGAGGCAGAGGTAAGTGATTTTCTGAGAGTTTGCATCCAGCCCAGTCTACAAAGTGAATTCCAAACCAGCCAGAACTACACAGTCACAAAAGGAGAAAGTACGTAAGTAAATAAATTGATAATAATTCCTCATGGGACTCTTAAAATGATCCAATATTATACAAATGTATTTGTATAATCTGTGATGTAAAATATGGACAGAAGTTATACATACAAAAAAATCCAAACATTGTATATAGAATTATAACATCTTCAGTCCTACCAAAGCAAGAATATCCCCCCACATAACCCTCACAGGTAGCTACTCTGCCATGGCTTAAGTGATATATATTATTAGGAAACCCTTCCCATTACAGGGGACCTGCTCCAAGCTGTTGTGGCTTCATCAACAAGAAAACTATTTCCAAAGGCACCTTTTCATTTCCCTTATTGTAGATCTGTTCTCTGGGGCTATGCACAACAGGTCTGGAGTCTCTTCCACAATCAACTCTTTGTTTAAAGAGTAACACACACAAACACACACACACATACACACACACAAAGTAGCAAGTACCATTGGCTTTCTGATATGACAACCTCTTTTTAAAACCCATAAAAAGTTTATTTGTGTTGCTCCCAAGTGAAAATCAAATGGAAACTCAGAGGGGATGTAAATTACATTGAAGATCACAGAGCTAATGACAGAAGAGCCAGATGCAATGACAAGAACCTCAGATGTCACAGGACAGGCCTTTTAACTATACTTTACTTTTGAATAATTTCTATGTGGTCCTTCTTATATTGAATATTTCCAAGACCTCTGTCAACCATTCTCTACTGGGAAGATTCTCTAAATACCTGTGCTAGATTATAACAATGTCAAAAGAGACAGTAACCAATCCCCCAGGTCAACAATTCCAGACAATCTTAGTGTATACCGCCCAGGGAGGTTTGCTCCTTTCACCCAAAAGGCACCCGTATACCTTCTCTCTGATGCTTCCTCCACTACCACACCACTTCAGCTGATGACCATGTCTCACATCCTGGGAACATAAGAGCCACTGATAACAGCCACCTTACCATCTCTCCAGTGAACGTGAGAACGGAGCCTCACCTCTCCCTGTTACACCTCTAAACCAGTCCTGCAGCTGACCTCTCAGACCACCCTTGTGGCATCTGTGTGTCTCCTACATTATTATTTCTCCCCAGTGCTTTGGTTCATTTCCATTAGAGCACAAGCAAGTGCTAATGTGTTCCACTTTAAAAATGGAGAGAGAGAGAGAGAGAGAGAGAGAGAGAGAGAGAGAGAGAGAGAGAGAGAGAGAAGAAAGATGGAAAGGAGGGGTGATAGAGCCAGGGAGTTCTTGAAAGGATGGGAAAAGACATATCCAAAAATTGTGTGCATATTCTTAAAAGTTTGTCCCTATGGACTTGTAATTTTAAGTTTTTTAGGCTATCTAACAAGTATTTATGACAAGTGGCTATGGGAGCTGCCAAAAGTACAGGATTCCTAAGGAACTGACAGCAATCCTGTGCGAAGGTCTAAGTCAGGGCAGATTTTGGTCAAAACTGAGAAGAGTGCATTAGATGTTGCCAATCACACACACTAAGCAGAGGCCTGGCATGGTAATGATGAACCACTGAGAATGTTTTCTGGGCCCTTCTCCTTAACCACCAGTAGTGCAACCCACCCTTGGGCTCCACGGCAGCCATAAAGTCCATTCCCTTGCAGGGGTCATTCCCAGGTCCTCAGTTCTCCTCAAACTTTATACTATAGCTTAGAGATGTTCAGGCAGACACTCGGTGACTTTCTCACCCAGGAATACTGTTTGAATAAACACTCTTAGGCGCACTAAGGGCAAACTAAAAGAGGAAGCTTTGGGGAGCATTTTGAAGAATTAAAAACCCATTGAATTTAATTTAAGATGCCATTTATTTTGAAAGTAAACCAGTTTATGAGAGGTGATTACTAAATGGTTTCAATACCAGTGATTTGGGACAAGTGAGTCCAAAGAGTGAGACATCCTTAATGTAATTACACATGCATTGCCCGTGATGTATGAGTATGTGAAGTATTACTAATCCCCAAACTGATACCTGCGGGGAGGACTACAGTAACAGCTGTGTGGTCCACAAGAAATGAACCAAGTGAATTCAAAGTACTGAGGGCATTCAACTGCCGAATTCCCAGAGTCTGGCCTGTCCACTAAGCCCAAGATTTATTAGGAATTAAAGGGGATTCCATCCGAAGGTACATTTGTTTCCAACATAAGTCACCCTGCCAACTCATTTGTTATTGTAATAACCTTTCTCAGCATTTCTATTATTGGAGAGGACTTCTTTTCAAATGAAAAATGACGTAGCTGATTACTTGCATAGGACTTGGCGTCACACTCATTTTGGCTTCTTCTTGCAGGCAGTGAGAGGGCCAAGGAAAGGCCTTTACATCCTTGCTTGCATATCGATTAAAGTTAATGAAGTTCATGGGTTTATTATACATTGGGGAGTTAAGAAACAAGCCAGTAATGATGGAAGCTGTGCCAATGCTCTCAGTATATCCAAGAAAGCTTCGAGATATCAAGTACTAAAAATAGTTAAAACTATCTCAGAAACTGTTTACATCCAGTAAGGATAATTATATGAGCCTATAACTCTTTCCATCATATTAAGATACTTTAATAACCTATCCTTTATTTATATCTAGATGCTTAGTTTATTAGTGCTTATTATAGGATATGTTCTTAATTTTATGTTTTACAAAACAATTTGAATAATCAGAATTACTTTTGTGAATCTTCTCCCACTTGCAATAAGATGGTTGAATTATAAAAAGCCATTTTCTAAACATGCTAACAGGTGCAAGAAAGATTGACGGAGCCAGACGAGAAAGTATTCTTAATGTAGGCTTTCCAAGATTTTAAATGGGATTTCTGTAATGAGTGCATATCATTTTTAACTGGCCCGATTTACTACTCAGGGGATGCTGAACATAAGATATGAGTATATTTTATTTAACAATAACCATAATCAGAATTGCATGATACATAGATTTGTACATAAATGAAAATCACCTAGAATGAGAGATCAGTTATCCAAAACTATTCAAAAAAGAAACATTGGCAGGAGATGCAAACCAATAGAAAACAGCAGTTTTGGATAATTGAAGATAACTTCAATTTATACCAATGGGTGGGGAGAGGGCCTGGGCCTGTGAAGGCAGTGGGAGGATTAATTATTAAGCCATTCAGTGCTCATAAGACTATGGTTCTGTCTCAGCTGACCTCATTAATTCTACTATATCTTTTTAGGCATTTGCTATGTGGGGGCCTAGAGCTGCAAATACATAAAGAATGAACAAGACAAGGCCCCACTCAGAGGAGGCTACCAGCACCCATAAAAATTGAAGCCAGGTCCTCTCCCTTCTCTCCCTTCTCCCAATAAATCCCCTTCTCTACTTTACTGGGATGCTGGGATGTGGGGTGTGTGTGTGTGTGTGTGTGTGTGTGTGTGTGTGTGTGTGTGTGTGTGTGTTTAATTACTACATGTGAATTGCCCAAAATCTTTCCAATTTCACTCTTCAATCTTTCTAGCCAAAAGGAATGTTACCTGAATAAGGTTCCCAGAACTGAAGTCTGGGGTGAGGTCTCTGGGAAGTAAGTTGCCTTTGAGAAGTTCTGAACACAAATTGAATTACCAAGAATTCTATTCATTGAAAAACACATTATATTGCATCATGTCCTTTTCAAATAGAGTGAAACTTGCTTATATTAAATTTCTAGGAACCCAAGGAAAAAATTTGATATAGGATGGAATTTGATATACTCTAGAAATATTACATGTGCATGTAATAGACCTGGATTTCCAATTTGATTGCTATACACAGGGATTCAATACAGATGGGGTCAATATTTGGGGGAGGGAGCTCATTGAATTTGCATTTGTTTTTTTCAAGACATATACTATATGTGTTTGCTCAAAGTAAAAATCAGATTCCTTCCTAAGACTAGGAAAGGTAAATATCTACAGAAACAGGAATTCTTGAAGGAACTGGACCAGAATAAAGGGGTATGAGTAACCTAGTTTCCAATTAACCCCTTCAATGTTAATTGAGCTGACTGGAGTTTAGACTGCTGAATTCTGAGATACCATCTTTCTCTCTTCCCCAGACCTGTAATCATCTATAACTTCTCTATCTCTTTCCTTCATTTAGCATTTTAATATCCACCTGAGAGGGAGAATTGAGAAGGGGATTACCAAAAGTTTTCAACATGTAGAGAAATTTTCTGTTGCTAAGAAAGTAGCACCTTGGAAAATCATTAAAAACTAACCAAAGATAGTGACTGCTCCAAAACTAAAATAAACCATTATTATAACATTTATATAAATAATTGTCTCTTTAAATTGCACCACCAATATTATTCAATTAATGTACAAGTGTACAATTTCTTTATTGCCTAACATTTTTTTCTTTTAAATTCTAAACCTGAGTGCCATTATTCTGTTTATCTTAACTTGGGTTGGAGGGACTCATGTTTTGTTTTAAATCTTCCTTCGCCATGGAAGATTCTGACACAGATATGCCACAGCATTACTGTTCTTCAGAAAATTAAATTTATTTTCTATTGACACATGAAACCAAAATGAATGTATTTTAGTGGAAAATTGGATGTTTCGATACATGTCTTCATTGTCCATTGTTTGAGCTGGTTAAATTTGTGTTGTCTATCTCCTCAAACAGTGTTTCTTCCTCAAAATTCCCTAAATCTTTATTTTAGCATTTTTGGAATGCTCAGTGCATCGTTGTTCTCTCTGTTCACTCTTAGAGACAATGTCACAGAAGGCTTCTTGTTCCTGCTTCATTCAGATCATCAACCTTCAGTGTTTTCAAGATTGATAGAAGGAGCTATGCATTTATTTATACTTATGAACCCTTAGGGACTTAAGTAAGCATGCTACTGTCTTTAATATGTATATATTATATGTATATACATATATATATTTTCTTATTACAATGGGGGGGGTGTGAGTCTTGTGTTCATGCCTTCCTGTAAGTGTGTGCGTATGTGTGTGTGTGAGTGTGTGTGTGAGTTGTCACTGAACACTTATGGAGGTCAGAGGACAACTTACAGGAGTCAGTTTCCTTCCATGAGGTGTGTGATTGTGTGTGTGTGTGTGTGTGTGTGTGTGTGTGTGTGTGTGCGCGCACACGCGTGTGTATGTGTGTGTGTGAGTGTGTGTGTGTGTGTGTGTGTGTGTGTGTTGCCACTGAATACTTATGGAGCTCTGAGAACAATTTGCAGGAGCCAGTTCCTTCCTTTCATATCTTTCACACATGAGTTCCAGGGGAATAAACCATTAAGCACCTTAACCCACCAAGTCATCCCACCACCCAAAAACATGCTTTTATTATTAAATGAGAGAACTAAAAAAGTCAAATCATGAAGTTCATATCACACATTTCTGTAATTCCATTTCTATAACTTAACCATATGCTTCTAAGTCCTACTAATTTTATTCTATATTATTTGTAAACAAATGTGATGAAATAAATAGGAAAGTAACAGACTGGCTTCCCAACAGATTATGAACTCTTCACCATTTGTTCAAAAAAATAAAAAGTCATGTGGAGATTCTATAGAATATGCATCTTTTTCACCTGGAATATTTTACACAAGTGCCACAAAAGTTATTGTCATTAAACAAGTATATAGTATATATACTAACCTCTTAGAGGTAGGAAGAGTGTGTGGGGGTACTCAGTAGTGTATATAGATAACCACCACCTTCTCAGTTTTGTCACTCATCTAAGATGACCAACCAGCAAACCATACATGCCCCAGGATAGCTGTCAATATGGTATAATGAAGTCATAAGCTTATAACATAAGGTTTTTGTTTTGGCTGTTTGTTCTGTGATGCCTTCACTCCATTCTACAATACTAACTTTGTAGATGACACTATAATATTATAATGATAAAGCTTGGTCATGCCTGGGTGACACATTAAAAATTTGTGAGGAACAAATCATTTGACTTAAGTGGATGATGGTGTCACTGAAATGACCCTCCTCGGCTGGGTATAGTCACATACACTTTAATACCAGCAGTAGGAATAGGCAGGAAGATCTCTATGAGTTTGAGGCCAACCATGTCTAAAAAGCAAGTTCCAGACTAGCTAGAGTAACATGGTGATGCCAAAAAAAAAAAAATAATAATAAAACCAATATTCAACAGCATTGCACGACCTCGGTATCAAAAGGAAACAAACTGGATAGTTACAAGAACATGTCACATCACCTACTAAGCCCATGCTAAAACTCAACCTCTTCTGGTGCCTTACATAGCATCTTGTTTGTAACATCAACCACTGTTGAGGGAGACCACACATTTCATCAGAGCACATCCCTTCCTGGGAAATCTCAAGCCCCAATGCTGAATTTAAGTCACTAGTTATCAAAAGGTAGTCTAGATACCTCATTGAACTGTCCAAAAGTCTGCCTTGACCCCTGACCCTCACCTTGACTAGTGCCTTAAGTACTTCTGTGTTCTGTACTGAACCAGAAATTGTCAACCTTACTTCCCAAGGCGCTTTCTTGCCCCAGTCCTCTTACTGTTAGAACCAGCTAGAAGCAGCATACTATATCCCAAACTAAAGTATTCCAAAGTCCATTCAGACCTGGGTTATTAACAGGGCAAACATGAAGCTGACAATACTTGTAAGCAACAAGAAAAGCAACAATGAATACTTTTGTTTTATTTGTATTGCATGGTGGCATTTTCAAGGTGCTTTCATGATACCATTGATATAGGCCAATGGAATGTGATTTTACATGTGAAAATACTTGGTTTTATAAATATTAAATTAAAAAAAAAAAAGGCTGATTCTGGGTCTCACAAGGTGACAGCTCTGTTCAGAGTACAGGATGCCCTTCAAGAAACACTTGAAAGGCATTGTCATTTCCCTGCATCAAAATTGTGATATGGGATGTTCTTCTGTATGCTATGAATATATGTTTGCTTTTATTGGTTGATAAATAAAGCTGATTTGGCCAATAGTTAAGCAAAATATAGCTAGATGGGAAATCCAAACAGAGTTATAAAGAGAAAGAAGGCTAAGTCAGGGAGACTCCATGTAGCAACCAAAAGGGCAAGTTGCCAGAAATTACAGGTAAGCCACGGCCATGTGGAAATACACAGATTATTTAAAATGGGTTGATATACTAGAGAGAGATAGCCAGCAATAAGCATGAGCCATTGGCTAAACAATTGTATTTAATATTAGCCTCTGAGTGATTATTTCATAAGTGGCTGTGAGGACCCACGAGCAAGAGAAAAACCGGTCCAAGGAAACCAGTGGGACAAAGAAAAACATTCAACTACAGAACTGTCTTTAAATTGCTTTCATTTCCCTAGTGTTGGCTGTCAGTTTTACATTTCAGCTACGAGTGATTGATCAAAAGGTTTGTCTAGCAGGGTCAAGAGCAGTGCAAGATCTACATTTTAGCTAAGACCTCTAGAAACTGGAATATGCCCACCCTCAGTGAAACAAAGAATGGAAGGAAACAGTGTCCTCTGAGTAGAAACTTCCTATGGAAAACTACAGAGACATAAGAACAACTGAGGAACAGGACAAGAAAAGTGTCTTACTGCAGTACCCCTCTAAGCCAAGTAAAGGGGGAGTGTCATCATTTTGTGTGGACACAGGGCCATCAGCTTTGTAGATTCATACCATAGCCCACTACTTATCAAGTGACTATGGAAAACCAATGTATCTGTGCCCTCAGCTTTAGTTTGCTCATCTGGGAAGTGAGGGCTGGGAGACTGCAAGAGTTTAGTAAAAATAAAGAAGTCAGCGGTGCAAACCACCAAGTAGTTACTGAATGAATGCTACATATAAAGTCTCTAAAAGGATCCCTTTCCTTATTATAGATCTTCTTTGTATCACACATTTCTAATAGCCAACACCAAGCAATAGATATAGAGTGGTGGGATTCACAGTTTCAGGTATAATATCAGCAACTAAATATTTGCAATGGTGAATATTTAATGCATATTCACTGATTCATAAAATGGTAAATAGCCCAGGGTTTTACCTGGGTACACAATTTGGAATGAATTAGATAAAAAGCATCCATTCTTAGATTCACTAGACCAACCCAAGTCCAAGAACCTTTGAAAAAGAGGCTAACTATACACTGTGGAGTTTTCTTTTTGTCTTGTTTTAATAAGTCCTCTTGCAAATTCTCGCTGAGATCAGCTTCCTTAGGCATTTTGGATGCAGGGTAGGTGACTCCCCTGCTGAGCTGGAAGTCTCCTATGCAAATATGTACTTCATCAACCCATCCTGTCCCTTGTTTTTCCTCTAACAGCAGGCAGCCATTCACAGGGCCCCCTCGCTATTTGTGGCTGGCTTCTTAGTACAATACCACCCCTTAGATCTTAAAGATCAGTGTAATAAAAAAAAAAATCTCCCAGAGTTATTATCGCATGAATATTTGAATTGCTGAGATACTAGTTGGCTATAAGAAGTTAGTAAGAGGTGACTTCTTCGCAACTTAACTCTGTATGTTCGAAGCTGCCTTGCAGAATTCTAATCATCTTGCCCGCTTGAAAAGCACAGACAAGGGATCGCTCAGCACATGGTAAAAATGGCAACCACTTGAAGCCACCCATGAAGATGTTAAAGCTGAGCTCGTGGAGAGCGGTAGATATTTTCAGCATGGGCAGGAAAGAGCAAGTTTCCTTAAAAGAAAACACATTGACAACAAGGGAACAGGTTGCTTCTATTGTCAAAGCCCTAACGACTTTCTTAAATTAGCTTTGTGAGAGGAACCCTTTCTGCATGCTTGATGACGCTCGGACCACCCAAGCTAATTTGACCCAAATGTAACTTAAAAGATTCCATGTGTCTCAAAGAAGATTTGCTTATGTGGAGATTGAGCCCCACCCCTCTCTCTTCTTCCTCTCTTTTTTGGAATAAAGAACTTGGGAGGAGTCCTTTTCCTGTGTATATGTGTTTTTGAAAAGTAGATTTCCTGCTTGTTAATCACACTCCAAGGCAATGTTTCCCGACCAGTGGGGGGTTGAACCCCTTTGGGGGTGGGGATGGAAGGACTCTTTCACAAAGGTCACATATCAGATATTTACATTACAATTCAAAACAGTAGCAAAATTATAGTTATGAAATAGCAACAAAAATGATTTTATGGTTGGGGGTCACCACAGCATGAGGAACTGCATTAAAGGATTACAGCATTGAGAAGGTTGAGAGCCACTGATGTAACACTTAATGTGGCTGACTTATCCCCATGGTTTATTGCTGGTGGCACCAAATGTAAATCAAGAGGTTGGATCTGCCTGGATCTGTATGGTTCTTATTTCAACTGGAGTTCAGAGAAGTAACTCAGGGGACATATGCCTGCAACCAGGTAGAAAATCTTCTCATCTCAGTCAATGAAAATGAAAACGAATCCTTTACAAAACACTGAAATCAGAGGGAATGAAATGTTCTACTGCAACTTTCTGTCCTTAAGGACAAGGTGACTGCTTAGGACATCCCACCAGTGCTGCATCCATGCTTTCTTCACAGCCTTCTGGTTCTCCAGAGAACAATAAGTAAATAGAGATGCTAGGTGACTCTGTTTGCTTGTATTGTGTGATGTTTTGCTTTGTTGACATAGGGCAGCAGCCTCTAGAGTGCTAGAATTACAGACATGCACCTCCTCATCTACCACTCTCTAATTTACTTTCACTTACCACCTATAATAGGTAAAATAGGTAGTTTCTTATTTTAATTTTATTTCTGTTCTTGCTTTGTTGTGGTATGCTGTACTGGAAGGAGAAAATTTTAAATATCCATATCCAACTTTGTGTAGCCCTGTAGTTGGAAATGGAGAAGTATTTTCATTCTCCTTTCAGATAATTATGGATTCTCTTCTCTCACTACACACTGCTTAGCAAGAACCATTTCCTGTCTTAAATATCAGGTATGATATGGGATGCAAAGCAGTATCAATCAGATGTTTGTTATCACATCAACACCAATAAATCTGTCTTCTATATTAAATGAACTGGTTTTCTATGCATGATGCAATAGTCATTTGGAAATTATTGGTTCCATAAGTTACATAAATCTTCCAAATACTGACAACATTAACCACAAGATATTTTTAATGCTGGTTTTGTTAATCCCACCACCATTCTCATCACAAAAGTGCTCAGGTACTGGGAAGATGCCAAGTCCATGGCTGTAGAGAGATGCTTTCCAAATTTCTAATTTTACTTGAAAGTTCACATGTTTATCATATGCAACAAATAATGTCAATTGTTTCCCTTGGAGTGACAGGTTCACTTTGCCTGTATCTGAGAAAGTGTCTGCCAAATACAAGAATCTGAGTAACTCTGTGTTTCTTTGCCAGTCATTTTTTTTCAAGTAAAATTGATGTTTGACTAAAGAAGTGGGAATATCAGTTCTCAGCTCCCAGAACCCCACAAGTAATTCTCTACATGACTGTCACATTTCATTAAGCAAAAGAAGTGCCTTGTCCACTCTCCCATTTCAGACAAAATGTTAGTATATACATTCAAGAGCAGAAACCTAATAAAGCTAGTAACTTCTATTGCCTTATTAGGACTAGTCTTAAGGGCTGGAGAGATAGATCAGTGACTAAATTTCCTGGATGCCCTTTCAGAGGGCCTGGGTTCAACTCCAAGCATCCACATGATGGCTCAACACGGTCTATAACTGCAGTTCTGGGGAATCCGATGCCTTCCTCCAGCTTCTGCAGGCAATAGGCATGCTAGGGGATACACAGACATGTATGCTGGCAAAATACTCCTAAACATAAAATAAATTTATTTAGTTAAAAAATGCATTATAAAGTGAAATTTGTTGTTTGTTTGTTTGTTTTCTTCCAAAGGTATGACAGTGACAAATGCATGGCCCATCAGTGATCTTTTGTACCACTGTCCCCACATGTATGAAGGTCCAGAAGATTGTCCCAGACTGGAGAATCACTGTTTTACGTGTCTCTTCACATTTCCTAAAAACATGTTTCCCCTTTTCCAAGAGAACTTCAAGAGCTGAAATTCAATTAAATGGTTTCTTCCCCTTCAAATGCGAGCATGCCAATATGTCCCTGAATCTCTCCACATCTTGTTTTGCTTGCTTACTTTATATTTAAGTATTTATATGAAGCAGTTATGGGATATAAACTCTTGCTGATTGCTTGATTGATTTTTTAAAAAGCTTTAAAAATCAACGGCACATTAACAGGTTAGTAGACACCTGGCTTCTGAGTTCCAAGAGACTGACTCCAAGGAACAGTGTTACAAAGCTGAAGATGTCCAGGGCTGCTCAGGCTCAGCCAAGTCAGAAGCCACATCCTGTTCTTAAGGATAGCAAGAGCTGGAGATGTTCATGCAAAAGCTCTCCCATGGGAGAGAACATACAAGCTGCAATTAGAAAATTGGAAGAATACTCTTTTGTAGGGAAAAGATTAGAATGCTTCCTTGTGTCCTTGGAAGGCTGCCTTCGCCGTAAGGGAGGAAGCGTTCCTTCTAGCTCAAGTTCAAGGACATACCCCGTCATAGTGAGGAAAGCATGATGGTAGGAGTGGCCCCCCAGCTGTGATGACATCTCAGCAGATCAGGAAGCAGAGAATGTGAACAATAGTGCTTAGGTGGCTTTCTCCTTTTTTCCTTTTGATTCATCCCAGTTTTCCAGTCCATGGACCATGCCATTCATATCCCAGTATCCCAGTCCATGGACCATGCCATTCACATCCCAGTTTCCCAGTCCATGGACCATGCCATTCACATCCTTGTATCCCAGTCAATGAACTATGCCATTCACATTCCATGAGGATTACCTCCTCAGGTAAGCCTCTCTGTCATCAGAGGCATATCTCCTGGGTGAGTCTAAACTAAGTCGAGTTGAAAGTGACAATTAAACATCTCAAGGCTTGTCACCCTATCACTGTTTATATCATTACATTCCACCTCTGACCCCTAAAGTCTCTAGTTCATCACACAAAATGAAACATGTATAGTCTATTGAAAGCCCTCTGTAGCCTTTATGGTTTCAGTACTATTCAAACGTGCAAGGCTCAAAATCTCTTCTGAGACTCAAGACAAATTTTTGGTTGTTAGCCAGTGTAAAACAAACAAAAAACTCAAGCTACATATTTCTAGTACACAATAGCACAACATACATATTCCCATTTCTTCCCATTCTTCAAAAGGGAAGATAGAATGAAAGTGCCCAAACAAAGTAAGACTGAAACCCACCAGAATGGACAGCAAACCCTCTATCTCCAGGTCTAGCATCTGGGTCTTGTGGCAATATTATCTGGACTCTGAAATGTTTCCATACCCTGATAGCAATTCTATTTTCCCACGCAGAAATCCAACTCAAGCCAAATTAATATAACAAGGTTTGATCTGAGCAAAGCAAATCAATTCTGGGGTGATTCTCTGGAGAAGAAAGGAGATAAATCACATAGCAGATCCAGGGACTGGCCTTAAAAACCATAGGCGTTGTCCTGAGCATCTCAAGGGGAGGAGTCATCACTTGGTGGGCTTTCTGAGGGTGGGGTCTGGAGAGAGAAAGAGGGAGAGAAAGAGGGAGGTGGGGCTGAAGTGGAGCTCCCAGATAGACATCTGGGCGGGGTTTGGAATGGGGGAGTGAGACCAGAGCAGAGATTCCCAATAGACTCCAGCAGGCTTATGTGGCACTCCAATTCCAGCTCTGCCACCTGCAACATGTGTGGCCTCTTCTTGGGCCAGTTACACTCAGCAATGAAGTCCTCTCTGGACATCTCATAGTTACAGGCATCTCCAATATCCTAGGGTCTCCCCCAGCAACTAAGCCCTCACCTTCACACTTCATACAATGGTCTCTCAGGTACCTCCTTGTAGGTAATTCCTGACAGATATTGCATAGCTTAAATGGGTTTTGTGACCTTTGTGCCAGCCCCCATAACTTCGTAACACTTGCCTTTTGCATGTCTGCCATATCAACACCATATGGACAGTATTATCTGATTCTGCTCTCAACTTACTATGTAGTCAGCCCCCTTCTGCTACAGCTGCACTGACTTCTATATGCCTTCATGGCTGAACCTGAGAAACTCTTCCTTAGGTGGTTGTTTTCTAGCAGTTCTGGCAGTCTCCTTTCAAATGTTGGAGGCTTTGATGAATATGGTTTACTATTGGGGTAATTCTTTTTGAACAGACTGAGTCTTGTGGAACTTTAATGGAACTAGTCTATATAACTATTACACCTGCTGTTTCCTGCATTTAGCTTGTCCACAACTGTAAACATCTCTCCTTCCTTTCTTGACCAAACTACATGTTTATCTTATATTTCTGTTCCCCCTCTCTCTCACTCACTCACTCACTCTAGATCTAGGAATAATAATAAGTAATTATAACACACACACACACACACACACACACACACACACACACATATAACTAAGTCTAGCCTCACTCAAAACTTCATAGTCAGCCAGAATGCCACTAGAGAGAGGAAGAAATTCCAGATTGTAATACTATATAGTTTAATTCCTGGTAAAGTATTGGTTCCTCTCTGAAACTGCATGAGCCTGTTTTATACTGGCTGCTTTTCTACCAGCATTCTGGTTTTTTTCCAGAATACCATCGGAACAGCACAAGTAACTGTGCCTGAAGTACCCCAGGTCTTCAGCACTGACCTTCAGAGTTCAGCATCTTCCTCTCACAAACCATTTCTAAGGCTCACAACCCAGACAGTCAGACTTAGTCAGAGCAATGATCCCACTTCTTGGCACCAACATCCTGTCTTGGTGACTTTGCTCATCACTGTGACCAAAAACATGACAAGAAACAACTTCAGAGAGCAAGGGTTTATTCAGGGTTACAGTTTAAGGGTACAGATCCATCATGGTGGGGAAGCCAACATTGGAGGAGTGATTGGCAACAGCTGTGATAGGAACTTTCTCACATCTGGATTAATAAAGGAAATAGAGAGACATTAAAAATTTTTAGGAGACTACATTTAAAATAATATTTCTAAAACTACATTTTTAAAAAAAATCCTCTGTTCATACATGAAATGATGGGCATACTGGGAACAATAACAAAATATCAGAGACATAAGGTTACAAAGATGAGAAAAGGAGATAAGACGCAAGGGTGTGGGAAAGAACACAAATGTCAGTTTGCCGAAGGCCCCCAAATTGGCCATGGTTTGGCTGCTTGTTTTCACATCTGTGTACGGAAATAGATGTGGCCAGAGAACAGCAGTTGGAAACATTTAGTGGATTTCATTACTATGGACTACTTTTACCTCTTAGTGTTTCCTTATGCTTGTCTAGAACAGGGAGTGAAATTTAATATCCTCAGAAATGTTGATGGAAGCCACAAAAGCATATGCACAGGTGGGCAGAGACATGTGCACATGCTTTTTAGATGGCCATGGACTTTGGACTAAGAAGCCTTGACAAGTGACTTCTAAAGTCTTAACTATCACGTTCTATTTGTCCATCAGTTTGGGGCATTCAAGTATATTGATAAAATACCACTTTCATAATTTCTTGTTGGAGAGTAAAAAGAAACACCTGCCATCTGTGCAGCACAGATGAGTGAGGAGACGAGAGGTGAGATCATGAGTTCAAGACCAGGCTGTGCTACATAGTGAGGCTTTTAAAATGGAAAGCCAGGAAGATGGGGGGGGGGGAGAAGGATGAAAGGGGAAAGGGGAGAGGGAGTGGAGGAGGGAGGGAAGGAGGGAGTGAGGGACAGGGAGGGAGGGAGATAAGGAGGGAGGGTTGCAAATGGAAATGTTGGCTGGATTAGATTCCTTTAGATAGAGATGATTACTTCTGCAACATGAAACCCGGGCATAGCTGCTTATTACGTGGGGCAGATGGAGCAGCTGTCTGCAGAGTGAGGCTGCCTTTGAAAGGGACTCATGCTGTGGTAGAACCGTGGAGGTTGGGACTGACACAGCAAGGGAAGTCAAGACTTACAAAGAAGCACAGATGTCCTGTTCAGAGCGCTGGATGAATCACTTCATACCACCTATAAAACAAAATAATATACATTTCCCTATCCCTCACATAAACATTGCAGTTATAAAGTAAGTGACAATGGGGTTTTCCCCACAATAAATGTTAGGATTTGTTAAAATCTACTTGAATGCTTATCCCTGAAAACCATTTTCTAAGGGAATTCATAACTTAGTTGGACAAAAGGAAATGAAGCCAGTGCACACTGTTTCATTAAATGTTCTTTGACTAATTCACTTAGATCATCTTGGTTATGACTTATGACAAGGACCAAGAAATGCCTCAAAGTCCCTGTAGGCCAAAGTGACAACAAACCATTTCTGAATAGTGAGAAAATACAAGAGGAGGGGTAAGCAGGGGAGGAGCTTCAGGAAGTCTACTTGGTATGATCTTATCTAATATTATCATTAATGATCTGGGATGGGGTGAAGAGCCTGATAATTAAATCTTCCAATGAGATTAGAGCGGGAGATGTAAATACGCTCATGGACTGAGAAGTGACATGAAGGATGCTTAAACCACTGCTGGAAGCTGGGTTTGCAATCTCAGCAGACAAAGGCACCTGTCCATGCTAGAAGGAAATGATGACGAGAAGCAGTAAGACTGCCATGCATGTTCCGGGTTCTCCTGTTCCTTCCTTTATTTTCTTGGTTTCTATAGTAACAATGAGTTTGATGCCTGCCCTCACATCAGTAACATCATTATGTGTATATCTTAAACCCTGGGTCACCAGCTCTGCCTGGGGTTCTACTCTTAGGAGCAGAACAAGCCAGAGAAGCAGGAAACAATGCCCTAAAAACAGCTCCCATCAAATTGGTAGAAGGAAGTGGATAAATGGCCCTCCTTCTTTTGCCCCATAATTTAGATAATTGACTGATCCGAGAATTCTCAGCATATAGAGCTCCCATTGGGCACACAGGCTTGATTTCATAACCTTTAAAGATTTCCTTCCCTTCCCTGACGCTTCATAGCCCATCTATAAGTACATAATAGAATATATTCACCTCCATAATCAAGGAGTTATCTCAAACATTTATTTCAGAGTCTACTTTCAACTCAAGGCAGTTATTGACTATTTCATTTGCTAAGCATTGAGCTACGTAAGATTAAGTACTTGCCCACAATATGTTGGCTTGACTGGTTAATTAAATAACAAATGTCTAATAGAGTTACAATCTGAAATACCCACATTCTGCTACAGAAGATAAGGGAATCTTAGGTTCTAAATCTTCAGCACACTCCAAACAGCATAGGACATGGTGTTTACCACACATTCCACTGATTTTTCCCTGAGAATTCTGTTTTAATGGTACTTACTCTCTTTGACCACAATCTTAGTGAGGACTCTGTACTCCAGTCCTGTGCCTTTGAATTAGGAAGAAAGCTTCCAAATCCTATTACTGGTCTTCCATTTCAATCTGCTTATCCCCAACCAAAGCCTTCTTCCTTCAGTCATCCCTTGGGTCATCCCATGGTTCTTTGGAAACCTTATCATAATGTCCAACTGCTTCAAAAGTTTATTAACGTCATTCATTAGAATTTACTGCTGTTATTTGACAGTCTTTACTGTTCACTCATTATTATCTATCTTTTCATACTGAACAACTTACATTTTTTCTCCTGCTGGATTCCTCTTATTTGAGATTTTAATTTGTGTCATTTCTTCCCCAAAAAAGGCCTCGTCTTCAACTTGTTACTTCTTCTTTAGGGATTCTACCAAAATCTTCTCCCATAAGTCTTTCCAGGTTAACCATTACTAAACCTCCAAGAATATGAAATTCCCTAAAGTCATAATATGGCAAACATATATGTGTATACCTGCGTATACTCAGACTAATTCCCTGAGTTTCTTCTGAGGATGTAATTGGGCAATGTCAATGAGAAGTTACCACATTATTAGAAATGCCATTTATTTACTTGGCCCCTGTCTTTGTTTTCTCAGGGAGTATTGTTTTCTACTTTTACTTTACCAGTGGGTGATTTAAATTGAGTATTTTCTTAAGCTGCAGCAAAGATAATTCAAATTTGTCAAGTTCTACCCAAACTGATGATTTTTTTAAGCAAAAGGACTAGTGTCATTTTTTTTCAGCCACAAATTTTAGGTTCATTGTTTTACATAGCTGTAGAAACTGGAGCAAAGTGCATTTGAGTTGGCCAATAGGACACATACACACAGGGGATCCAATATCTAATTAGAAATTTCATATTTGAATCACCTGAAAGAAACCAGACCCAAAGCTCTGGAATAATAGTTTAATACATGGAATTAGATAAGATGGCTCAGAACCAATCATCCAAACATTCTTGCGTCCTAGCTACATTCAGAGCTGGTTAAAGAAGGCAATTATCTTTCATCTCTGCTCAAACACCTCTGAGATGTAATTTAGTGTTCTTAAATAATCTCCAATTGCTCTTCTGATGTCCCTTCAAATCATAGCACAAACAACTCTTTGAAAATCATATAATGTATTAATTTCTGATCCATCCAATAGAATTTGTAGGATCCATGAGAGCAGGCACCGAGTCTGCCTTGTTTGTCATTAAAACCTCAGCACCAAACATGGTAATGGAGAGTGAAGACTAATAAACAACTAAATTAGTATATTAAATTCTGATGTCACATAGAATGGAATGCTTTTCCTTTTTTATTTGGCACCAAGTAGATCTCTGTTGTCCTAAACAAGAATAAGTTTTACACAACAGTGAATAAGAAATCCAAGACATGTTGAGATGTTAAATTTAATAGCATTTAGCCTAGAAAACATAGATATTCATGTGTTTTTCTCCAAGCCATTTGACTTGCTTATGAATAGCCTATCTCATCCCAAATAAGACCCAATTCCCTAGAAAATATCCTAGAAGCATTGTGAATAGCTATTGTAATAAACATTAGAGATCTCTTTTTCTCACATGAAAGAGATTTCCTTAACCCTGTTCTATTTCAACTTGCAGAATTGTTTTTCCAGAAATGCCATATCACAGAAGTATGTCCTTGTAACTACTGTTTACCAAGCAAAGCTCAGGTACTTTGCAGCAGAGGGGATTAGTTTAAGTAGTTTTGGCAAAACATTAGAACAAACATCCCACTTTAAATGCTAAGCCTCAGGACTGGTGTAGAGCTATAGCTATCCTGGTAGAAATTGTAGCTACCCAAGTTGCCCTCTTGATAACATTCAGATTACCCAAAGATTTGACCCACTTTGAGAACTTCTCTAAAACTTTCCAGTTGTCAACACAAATGCCAGAGGAAGTCTTCTCAAGCATGTAGGACTCATCAGGGTCGGTATAGCCAAAAGGATTTTCCTGTCCCATACATTGTCTGATTCCTAGCATGAAGAGAAGCTAGTGTGAAGCAAATGAATAAATGACTCTTGGTGAGTCAATAGATTCTGATGGTTTAAAACAGCAGTCTCTACTCTCACCCTCATATTGCCCTTTAGATCTCATATTGACCTGTGGATCCCCAATATCTAATTATCTCCTTCATTATTGGTCCTTAAAGTCCAACTTGGTTAGGTCCAATAGAGCATCCTGGAGTTCTTTTGCTTGTTCCCCTCTTTCCCATATCTACTACGGTGTCAATAATGAAGGAAGATTTAGAAGAAGAATAGGAAGTGAAATAATACTTAGGAATAAGTGTATCTCTGTATAAAAAAAGCTCTTACAGGTAAGGTGGGCATATCCACTCAGGTACTATGAAGAAGTCTAGAAATAGTTCCTTCTCTAATATGGGTCACTGAGGCTCTTCCTTGGCAGGTTGTCATAAACTGACAAGACAATATAGCTATCAAAGTATTAACTGGTACCTAGAAAGACCACAATGAAAACTTAGAATGGTAACTACTGAACATAAGATAGGTCTGACAAGATAGCAGAATTGGTCTAGCCAAAGTACTAGAAATGTACTATTTTCTGGTACCTCCCCAAACTAGTAATTGTTGTGCTTATAGATAAGGATATATCTAAGATGAAATCTAAAGTTAATAGATTCCTATTTTGTTGAGACAACTGCTGTCCATAACCTGAGAGCAAATGTGTATGGATTGAGGGCATAGATATGTCACTAGGAACTTCCACAATCCTCAAGGACTAAGGTTAGAGATTTGAAGATATCTCTTTCTGGAGTGGGAACAGAGATGAAAAGACATTAGATCTGGTGTGTCTGAGGAATTAGAACTTCTCAGCTTTGTGTCTGAATCTTAGAATTGTCTCCATCAAATTTGATTCAGTCAAATCCTTGGCCATAATCATATTCACACCTGGGACAAAATCAGCTGCCTTTTGAGAAGTGGGATATGATCAATAATAAGACATAGTAAATCATAGGTTATTGGCTACTTGCAAATACATAGGGTATCTTCTATCTCAGGACTGACCCCTCACAAGAGTCACAACCAACACTCCTAAAACAAAACATGGGTTGACAAAAGAAAAATATAATGAACTTACTTAATCAAAGTTTTATGTGACACTGGACATGTCATAAATGAAAACCCAATGCTCCATGGAATCATTTTGTTTCCATGCTCAGGTTTGGTGAAACAGGAATGGCCATGCAGAAACATGGTTGAATAAAAAAGGTTTAATCTAATGTTGATAGATTTTGTCTTAGGGACATAGCATATCATTTCCAGAATCAGCCCTGTAAAAGAGGAATTCTAGTTTCTATGACCTACTTGCCTAAGAGGAAAAGGAAAAGCAGGAAACCTGGTGGCAAGAGAAGGTCAGAGAGAGACTCTGCTTCAGAAACTTATTCTCCTTCACCTTGGGGTTTTAGCAACTATCTCTAGACTCTTGTTTTCTCAGTCCCCATCCTTGCCTGCTCTCATACAGGTGTGTATGACACAATGGTATATATTAAGTTCTTTTTGTTGTTGTTTTCCTTTTTTATTTAAATTTGAGACAAGGTTGTTTTACATGTCAATCCCAGTTCCCCTACCCTCCCATCCTCCTCTATTACCCCCACCAAACCCCATCCCCTTTCTGCTCCCCAGGGAGAGTGAGGCCCTCCATAAAAAGTCTTCAAAATCTATCATATCATTTGGGGCAGGGCCTAGGCCCTCCCTCATGTGTCTAGGCTGAGAGAGAATCCCTTATGTGGGATGGACTCCCAAAGTCCATTCATATACTAGGGATAAATACTGAACCATTACTAGAGGCCCCATAGACTGCCCAGTCCTCCTAACTAACACCCACATTCAGGGAGTCTGGGTCAGTCCTATGCTGGTTTCCCAGCTATCAGACTAGGGTGCATGAGCTCCCCCCGCTAAATACTAGCCAAACTCCTGGAATCTAGTTACAGAGAAGGAAGAGTGATGAGCAAAGGGGTCAAGACCAGGCTGGAGATACATTAAGTTCTTATACCTGAATTGTTATCTTGGAGATGGTTCACTTCAGATGACCTGGGCCAAGACAATGGTGTCACCCAAGACCAGATCAAGAAAATAAATCTGTACATCAGCTATGTTACATAAAATAGGAAACCACTCATTAAATATCCAAAGGCTCTTAGGTTAACTCCAACCTGACTAATTTCAGAGCTTGAGAGACTTTCACAGGGACCCATAGGACATTTGCAGAAGCCATGATGCCTATACAAATATTTATGACAAAAATCATGTAAGTTAGTCACCCTTCAAGCTATTTTTCCAGTAAGACTCATATTTCTGAAGATTAAAGACAGAACAGATTAGAGCTTCTCATAGGTTGGTATCTGGACCAACAGCATCATATCTACCTTGGAACTTGCTACAAACACAGATGTTTGAGCCACTAACCCAAATCAAATGAATCATCAACTCTGGAGACAAGGTCCAGAAATTTGTCTTCTAATAAACAGTCCTACTGGTTTGACACCTGCTACAAAGGGACTGAGTCCATGTGTGTAAGTACTGTGAGACCTTGGGAGGTACATCTCCTATATACTGTTTCCTAATCCACAAAGGGGAATAATGATAATCAAACCTTTACCAGGTGAGTGTTCTAAGAATTAACAAACCAATGCTATAAACGATTCACCACACCATCTCTACAATAGTTTCTATGTAAGAACTGATGCTGTTTTTCTATCTTCTCTTCCCAATAAAACTCACAGATAACCATTCAGTGAAACCTCTAATTCCTACAATTAAACATAAAATATGATGGATTCTGCCTTACATAGATTTTGCAACATGTCTGAACTCTGAATGCTGGTAACTGGATACTCCAGTGACTGTCTAACCACCTGATAATATTCAGATAAATTAGGCAGAATGTCTTGACAGTTTTCAGGAAAACATTGCCAGAAAAGCCTTTGGATATATTGAGGTTTTCTAGTTCAGACTTATGTCTAACTTACTGCTGAAGCACTTATTTATCATTCATTTACCATCAGGAAAAGGTACCCAAAAATCTAAAGCCAAAACATCCCCACAAATGGCAGCATACCTGAAGAAAAGGACAGGTCCCCAATGTGGTGACCTCATTTCTCTGGCCTTACAATGGTACCTATTTAGACTTTCTCGATATTATGTAACTTAACCACATGTCCCTGGCATCCGCAGCACTCATCTAAAGGGCTAATTGGCTTGTTTCCTTGTGTTTCTTGTGCTCAAAAGAAAAGTGTTCTCTCTATGTCTCAATGTCCCAGCATCCCAACCACAGAACAAGGCATTCTACCCTCACCATTTGTCATGGTACGAGCAACCAAATGTCACCTCGGTAAATATTAATGGAAGTGAATTGAATGAAGAAACCAAAACCCCATGGGACATATGGAATTACACAGGACTCTGCAAACAATAGGGTGATAATGGTACTAACCTATGGTTGAGGGGAGTTTTTCAGAGAACTGAAAACATTTTACAATTAGCTGCCTTGTCAGTGCTAAATTTATTGATGGGTAATTGGATACAGCCTTAGCCAAACTCAGGCTGGACAATACAGTTCCTACCAGTGACACACTATTGTTTCCAACACCAAATAAGCTTCTCCCCACATTGTCTGTCAAGAGGAAAATACATCAGCCTGTTATGAACTCTGGTGAGCCAGACCAAGATTATCTCAAAAATATTGCTATGAAGAATTTATCTTTCCAAAATATGGAGAGATCACATATATCTCAACTTTTGAAGAATAACAATGGTTCCAAAAGGAGTGCTGTATCCTACAGTGGAGTCCAAGCATCCTTGTCAGTGCCAGTGACATTGAATTCATCCCTGCACTTGGTCCTGAAGAAAGCCATGGGGAATGCTAAATTTTAAAAGCAAATCATCCTTTTCCATTATGGTGTGGTATGAGAAGAATAAAATATCAAAATCATAATGACACAAAAGATAAGGATTACATAATGCCTGGTACAGAGGAGCATTTACAAATAGAGCTAACTGATTGGAGCAACTATGGAGAATTCAAAAAGTTACCCACGCAAACACATGTACCTAACTGGATAAATTTGTTCATGTGTATTTGAAAACTGAAGAAGTCAAACTGAAGACTTCCAACTTCTAATGATGACTGAATCCAAGCTGTGAATGCATCATTGCCTTCCATAAGAATACCTCTGAAGACTCAGAAGTTAAGCACCATAGAAAGAGGAAAACAGGAATTCATAGCCAAGCTCTGACATGAACTTTGGAGAAGACATAACTATCTATGAAGTAACTCCAAGACCATGATGATGATGCTAATAATGGGGACAGCAATCATTATTTAAAATGAATCCACAGTGCTAAGTAAGTGCTTTGCAAGTGTCTTCCTTATTTAAACCTTGCAGTATGTCATAAGAATACTACCATTGGACAAGAGGGAAGGAATTATGCTTTCTATTTAAGGAGGACACACACACTGATACAACTCATGAACTGAAATGATAAAGAACATGATTACTAAAATGCAGAGAATACAAAGACTTCTGAAAAAAAGTTATTATAAAAAACTAGAATTCTGAAAAATTATCTAAAATTCTCATTTAAGATAGAACAATATCACTCCAATATATCAGTGAGGGAAGCAGCAATGCAACGCATGAGTTATTGGCATCATGATATGATGATAGCATGATGCACACACAGAGAAAGTAATAACATAAGGCAGAAACACATTATAAACTGTTCTAGAGGCAAAAATAGCATAATTGCATTACAGGACAATTTTAATGTGGAGAAACTGCAGTAGTTCTCCTAGAATTCAAAAAAATAAATAAAATCATAGGGGAAAGATATCAAAATATACTATGAAGAAAAAAATTAAAAACATGAAAAAGTTATAGTTAAGAGAACCTCCTTCCAGAAGTGGGAAAAACAGAAATATAATTATGTTGACAAACATCTTGTTTCAAGAAAACTAGCTGCAAAATAATAAATACATACAGGTGCTGTTGAAAAAGTATGACCACTACAATAAAATTTTAAATATTGTGTGTTTTACACAGAAGAAAAAAATCTATTTTCATACAAAAATTAAAAATCTGAAAGACCTCATAGTTTGTAATTCTAAATGCTAACCATGTACATCACCACCACAATAATAAAGCAATGAGTGTGACAACTTGAGGAGGGCTAAGCAGTATATCAAAAATATTATACCCAGCTAAGTCATCCTTTTCAATGATGAGACAAGGAGGAAGTTTGGAGGTTAAGAGTGATATATCATCTATATACCCTTCTCTTAAAACAATAATTTAATGTAGGAACCTATCATTACAGAAGATCCCTAGAATGTCACATGGTTGCTCATTTAAAGAACCACACCTGCTCTCATGGCCTGCCAGGGCTGCCAGAAGCTGTGGAAACCATACCTCTTTCACAGTGGAAAGGGATCGAGGGTTTTCTAAGGGCAGAGGGTTAGCTCTCAATGCTGTGTGCCTGCTTTAGCATATGGGACACCCTGGCTTCCATCCCCAACATTACTCACACAAAACAATTATAATGTTTTCATTTTTAATTATTTAAATTGAATGGACATCATTCTAGAAAAGAAAATTCAGAAGTCTACCTGTATAAATCAACACAGGAAAAATATCCATCAAATTCTGTTTTTAAAGACTCTTGGGGAAAAAATCTGTGGTGCTGTTTAATGGTTGTAGAGCAGGTAATGAAAACTGCACTGCTTAAAAGAGGAGACAGCATGTTCAGATTCATCTCACTTCTGCCAAATGGACTAGCATCCCAAGCCTCACTCTGCTGGCCTACAGCTCCCCAAGTGCCTATTTTAGAGAGGCAGGACCCTGCGTCCAAAGGGGAGTCTTTTGCACACTGCCTGGTTTGCTGAATGGGTCACCTAGGAGGTCTCTATGGCCCTTGTTCAAAATTGCCAAGACTCTTCTGGGTCCCGAAAGTCAGTCAAACCAATCAGTCAATCCCAGCTTGTATCATAAAATTTAGAGAACTCTTAAAATATATCTGAGAAACAGAAAATTTCCCATAATGGGAACTTTGAGTGGTGACTTCTTTTTTTTTTTAATAATTTTTCATCTCTAAGGACTGCCAAGAGTGGAATCATTTAAACACAGGGCACTGCCACACCCTGTGTGGACTCCACAGGCTATGGCTCCCACTTGAGAAAGGGGTCCATTTTCAAAAGCTGATGCACAAGGATCTGAGAACTCCACCAGAACTGAGTTGTCCCCTCACTCAGTGGCTCTTATAAAATAATACCCATGGAAGCACTTTAGGCACTCCTAAGGATTATATGAGTTATTATAATAATTCTCTGTAACAAAAGGAACAGTGTCTTAGTATCGTGACCACACAAAGGGGAATTGGTTTCCAAGGAATGTTTTTCTGAATTTCCTGCTGTGGGAACTGTTGCCTTCTTTTTGCTTTTCTTTGCATGACAAGCTGTTCTCTGACATTCCATCTCCCACAGGGATCTGACAAGACCTGTGGCTGATCCTGGCAGACACATGCATCCACTCAGGGATCCCCTGCTCTGTCCAGAGCACCTTGCCTATCTGGACAGTGTTCAGATCTGCTTTGGCTCCTAAACAAGAACACATCTTCAAGTGTTCCATGTAAAAGGCATGCCATGGCCCATAACACTTGACTCCCTTAAGGCAGCAAGAGTCCACACTGTAACAAGCATTAAGTACTGATGTACTTAATATGTCTTTATGGAGTGCAGCACTCACTCAGATGAGACGTGACCTGGCCACAGCAAGGTTCCTTGAGAAAAGGTGAAAAGGAAATGTGTTGTTAGAGTGCAAAGTGACAGGGCACACTGAGACTCTAGCAGACTCTTCTCTCCTGGTCCATGTGCTCTGAGTTAATGTTAGCTTATCATCATTCTTCAAAGACTCTTCTCTAGACTGACCAAGAGCAAAGAGCACTCCCTCCTAATCTTCTAGTTCCCTGGATGGGTCCATTTGGTCTCTTGCTCATTCTTCTTTCTCATTCCTCATTCTTGTTCATTGAACTCTGACCTGTCAGAGAGTCTCAGCTTCAGGACAGCTGGCCTCCTTCTGATGGTTTACCACTGTGTCCTTAGTACTTGGAATGTGTAACTATTGGTTGATACTCAGGAAATGTTTTCAGTTGAATAAATGAGTGAATTAGTGAGCAGACAAAATTCTGGCAAAACCTCTATGCCTTCAGAGAACATTTTCAAAGATTTTCAAATAATTCATCCTTTGGACCACCCATCATTGCTAAGACATCACACCAAATGGGAGTCATGAATCCACCTGGAACTCTAGACCAAAGGATCCTCCTCAGTGGAATTCATGGAGCTGTACATGAATCACCTGCATTAGAATAAAATTTAATCCAAGCATCCACCTACCTCATCCTTATTCTCCAAAACCCATAAAACCAAAAGTATCTGATCTGGACAAGCAGTATTTTCTGTAGTCTTAAGCAAGGGAGCCTGCACATCCAAATATTTTGACTTTCTGGGAAATCTTCTCCAAAAGTGTCCTCTTCTGGAAATAATTAACATTCTGCAGTACAGAACAATATAAATTATGAGTTTCCAAAGACTTATCTGAGGGAAAACAAGATCATTTTCTGAGCATCACCTCCACCATTGAAGTTCTCAAAAAGGAGACAGGAAATGGCAAGCACCTGCTTTGTGTGGGACTGAACATTCCCATCATCTCATCTAATCTCACAGAAACCTTAGACAATGAGTGTTATCAACATCTTCCACACCTGAAACAAGTAAGAACCTGAGGTTAAGTGACTAGCTTCAAGTCACTGAACATCCACCAATAGCAGGATTTAGTCCTAGATTTTTTAGGTCAATTCAACTGCACATCAAAATCACAAGGGAGTTTTTGTGCAATGATCCATGTCAGAGCTTCACTCCGCTAGTTTGATGAAATAAGTGAGTTAGTGAGCACCAAGATTCATCATGGCATTTCTTTAAACTCCCTACATGTTTTCCATAATCAGCCAGTGTTAAGGCATGCTTGTTCTATGTCATACCTGTGTTCTCAGTCCATGTCTCTTTCTAAATCATTTTAAATATCTGGTTGCCTTTATTCATTTAGACTAATGCTGTTACCACTTCCTACTGAAATTTCACTGAGTATGAAAATCTAAATCCATGTATGAAACCAGATCCCTGCTTAATATGTTGAGGTCTCTTACTACCCCCTGGGGATAGTGAAGAGTCCTAGATTCATCTCTAGTGTCTGCTCTGATTTGCCCTTGGGCAAAGCACACCACCTTGCTGCTTCCTCTACAACATGAAGAACTTAGACCTGGTGATCTTTGTACTCCCTTGAGCTCTTTTGTCCAGCTTCCAAACGCAGAGGGTGGATGCAAAGCCATGTGGGTATGTAACCCCTCTTCAGTTCCAATTCCTTTAGGTCCTGCCTGGTTTGATCTTTATCCAGGGTGTGTCCTGCCTGTGCCCATGCATTCCTTCCCCACCCCCACTCCCCTGTTCTTTTAACCTGCTTCTTGGTCTCTAACCTAATTTTTACCTAGTGTGGTGGTTTGAGGAAAAAATGGCTCCCAACTGTGGTGGTGGTACACACTTTCAACACCAGCTCTGCTTTCTTTATCACACAGAAAATTTAGCTTAAGGTAATCTAAAATATCAACAAAGTTTGGAAAAAGTTTTGAGAGACCAGAGTGTGGGTTAAATTGCCTTGTCAAAAGAGAAGAAACTGAAAGCAGGCTGTCTCCAGTAAGGGTATAGTTGAGACCCCAATGTCTCTGATGGAAGAGGCAGTTAGGGTGTGTCTTAGTTAGGTTTCTATTGCTATGAAGAGACACCATGACCATTGAAACTCTTATAAAGGAAAACATTTAATTGGGGATGGCTTACAGTTTCAAAGGCTTAGTCCATTATTATCATGGTAGGTAGGCAGATCATTGTAAGTTTGAAGCCAGCCTAGTCTACAGAGCAAGTTCCAGGTGAGCCAGAGCTACACAGAGAAACCCAGTCTCAAACAAACAAAGTAAGACAAAATTTCCCCCCATAAGTACATATATTTGAATGCTTAGTCACCAGGGAGTAGTACTAGGACTAGGGGATGTAACCTTAGAGGAAGGTTGTCACTGAAAGTGGATTTTGAGGTTTCAAAAGCCCCTAACAAGCCCAGTGTCTCCCTCAAGCTGCAGATGAGGATGTATCTCTCAACTCCTTCCCCAGCACCATACCCACCATGTTTACCATCATGATGATAACAGCCTAAGCTTCTGAAAGTGTAAGCAAATCTCCAAGAGTTGCCTTGGTCATGATGCCTCTTCACAGCTTCACAGCAGTAGAACAGTGACTAAGACACCTAGGAATGTTTTGTTTGTTTTCTTTACAAATTTACTTCCTCTTTTTCACCCAGCTCCAGTGCATGGTAAGCTTTAAAGATTGTGAATATTCAGAGTATCCATCCATTTTAACTAAGTATGATAGTTCTCCAAATTTCTTTACAACATGGGGCCTGGAGCCCAGAGAGTAGAGATGGTGAGCCAAGGATACAGAAAGAGGTAAGTTTAAGTTCACTATTAAGATAAATGTCATTATCATATTCATCCTAGAAGAGACAGGGGAGTTAAAACTCATGCTTGCAAATGTGCATACAAACACACATTCACACATATATGTACAAATTTCTAAATATTATAATCTTTCTAACACCTCTGCCTTAAATCCATTTTCTCCTTTAAATACATAATATAAATGGCTATGCTTTTGTTTGGACAGTTATAGTCTGTCTCTGAGGATATCCACTCTCAAGCTGTATTGCCATAAAGCAGTTTAGAGATACCAGAGCACAAGTTAATAGGTTGCCTCAGCTCTGTGCTGAACCTAAGTGTGATTGTTTGGAGTACCCTGAGTTCCAAAAGATGCAAAGGGTAGATGGCAATGTGAGCTACTTCCTGTCACCACGCTCACATCTCTGGGGCTTTCTCTATCTTGCCCCAGTGAAGACTCCCAAACCCTTCTTCTCTATCCCCAAACTTCCCTAATTACATCAGGCCTCGGAAAATTTGAAATGTTAAATCTGAGGCTCATTATTCCACAATGATACTCAGAATTTTCTAGGGCATGACAAACTTGGCGAAGCTTTTGAACAACTCCATGTCCCACAGGAAGAAAGACCATTTCCAGGCTGTGCCAAGGCAGAGCATGGGGGGCATGTAACTGTTTTTCTGAAGGAAATCATTCTGTTGATTGGAACAGCATTTTGCAAATGTCTATTTGTTTTTCATAGGTTGCAGCTTTTAAGCATCTCCTAACATCCGTTTTACATTTATCCTTGTTGAGGTTGCCTTTTTTTTTTTTTTTTTTTTTTTTAAGTGGAACTAATAATCAAGGCTTTTAGAGCAACTTCATTGTTTTGGGTACAACTGTTCAGCATCCAACTCCACACAACTACCTTCCCATTATTAGGTGGGAATACAAGTTTTTGTTCCTTTCATTAGTCCCCTTTGTCATAAAACCATTGGTGTGTTTTTGATTTCAAGAGAGAAAGGAGTGTTTATGATTTTGCCTTTATTTTTAGACTGTGTTCTTCGAATCTTCCTTTAACAGTGTATATTGTTACAGCAAATCTCGAGTTCTAATTTATTTATTGTTAAGATGCTAATTATGCATTTGCCTTGTTTTTATTGAAACTAAACAAGCACAAAGTTAACTCAGAACCTCTCGGAAGAGTCCACTGAGCTCCAAATGTACAATCGGTTCCTAAGAAGTAGCAGAAGAGAGCTCTCATTAGATCTTTCTGTCCATGGGGACACTGTGGGACGAAGCTGCCAGTCATGTCTGCACCAGAGCAATGTCTCTCTTATTCTGGTGGCTGTATTTAGTCATACAATGGAACTGCCAATCCAAAGGCTCCCATGGAGGACACAGATTCCTCTAACATTGGTCACTATCATATACAAAACAGCAAATACTAATTGTAATAAAAGTATAAGAATTTGCAAAGAATGTGATAAGAGACATCCCTGAAGATGTCCTGAGACCCTTATTACTAACCATTTATTACCCAAACCTAACCAGTAATCCAGATGTCAGGGATGAATGGAACTCAGAAGACCACTCAGCTCAAATCCCCATCTTAACATTTGATGAAACTGAAGCTCCAAAATGGGAAATGGCAACTGCAAACTGCAAGTTCATGGTAGATCCATTCCTGAAGCCATGGCCTCCTCACTTCTAGAACAATACTCTTTCCAAAAGTGAGTCCTAGGGGTTGAGAGGTGGCTTAGCAAGTCAGCCATATCAGGGAGGTCTGTACCTCAAAGTATAAAGTGGAAGAATGACTGAGAAAGATTCCCAGAATCAACCTCAGCCTCCACATCCATGAACACAACATTCATACACACACACACACACACACACACACACACACACACACACACACACAAATGAAGAGGACAAAAAGAAATAGTAAGTCCTTAAACTTCACCTGCGTAGGACATAGAGGACAACCACTCAAGCTGCACCTGCAGCTTTGAAATAATGAAAGAGGCCCCTCCTCACTACTCTACTCCATTACCAATGCCCAGGTTACTTACATGCCTTCATGTAAGTCATGTAAGTTAAAGTTACATGAAGTCATGTAAGCTAAAGTCAGCATCATTTCAGACATGCAGTCATGAAACAGGAAGGTAGGAGGCCTGCCCAAGTTCAGATAGTTGGGAAGCAACAGGTTCAGAATTCTGCCTGGGGCCGTCCAACTGCACAGCCTATGATCTGAAGCATGACCTTAGTCTGTCTCGCATGTTCCAGGCTCATCTGTTTGATTCCTGGCGTTAACAGACCCTACAGCTCCCAACCTTCTTCCTTGTACACAGTACTCTAACAAGGAGCAGATAAATGTCTCTGGATCTGGGGCCTCCAGCAAGTACTAGAAAGTTAAAAAAGAGACTTACTAATGACTTATAATAAGAGATCTTACATCCTTCACAATAACTGACATAAGACAGGTCCAAATGCTTCCTTGTGAACCCAGAGCTATAAGAGGGTTTTTCTCAAGGCTTCCCTTGCTGCCTGAAAAGGCAGTTCTGGGAAACATAACTGTAGCTTCAAGTCCTCAGTTTCTGTTTGGATACTGGCATGAAGATTAGCCTGTGATGCCTGAAGTACAGGCAGCCATTTGGCAAAGAGGAGGTGTCAGCCACTAAGATAAAAGACCAATACACTAAAGACAGACACACATAACTGTGGCAAGAATTATGCTTTCTGTATGCCTGGATTCATTGTGAGCCATTGTGTTGAAAGGTGCATACATCCACATAGCCTCATTCTCAAAGTTAATATTTACTGGCTAGCTACCATGAATTGCATTTTCTGTTCTTAAAAGACAGAAGCACTCATAAGTAATAGAGATGTTTGCTGGAGTCATGCAAGGCTTTCACACCACACCGAGTGCTATGCTCTGTAGCATTGAATATTCATCTTGAAGTAGTTGTTATATATTTATCTGTTATCATTTTCAGTCTGGATTGTTGGCTAAGGAAAATAAATCTGATTCTTTGGAGGCTAAATTTAAAATAGAGACATATATTTGTGGGCATATAAAAACTAATTGTTGGGCTGGCAAAATGACTCAGAGGGTAAATGTGGCTGCTACCAAGCCTGATGACCTGTGTGTATTAGCATGGAGGGGAGTAAGAACTGACTCCTGCATGTTGTCCTATGACTTCCACATATATGTGCCATGGCACAAACATCCTCAGTTGAATTCATAGACACATACATACCAGGTAAATAAATAAATGTAAAAAAAGCATGTTTTATAGCCATCAAAAGATTATCCACTATTCAAGTTGGTGAGTATTTAAACAGAACGCAAATTTGAGTTTGAGTTTAGCCTGAGCTGTACATAACATCTACACTTCATTAGACAGATCACCTAGGCGAACAGGAAGAAAAGGTAACCCACAAGACACTCTGTACATGCCCCATCTTGGCCATGCTTTCATCAAATCTAGGTTGTTTGTTTGTTTGTTTATGTGTATTCTAATATGTATAAGTTTTAACATATACCTAATAAGCACACATTTTTCTTACTGTCTGACTTTGACTTATTTTAGACCCACAGTGTGATACTTTGCTCACATAGACTTTCCTGAGACCCTTTGTGCCCCTGAACTGTTCATTGGTCAGTCAATATGCAAGATGCCTACTCAGCACTGTGTAAAGAATTTAGGACTAGTGCCTGGGGAAATCCACGAGCTGTGCTCTTTTTTAGCTACATCACAAATAAGGATTCCATCATGAAGACATTACAGTAATATCCTGTTCAGATTTAAGAATTGCATTCCTAGCCCAAAGAAAGAGAGTCTAGACTGTGTAAGTAAGAGATAATCATGTGAGTAAAGCATGGAGCTCAAATACCAAAAGTCAGTGTAAAATTCTTCACAGGAAAAAAAAAAATAGCAACTTCCTGGTTGCCTGGGCCTTTTGTAGTTATTTGGTCTTTGAGGACAAATCTAGATAACTAGAGGTGACATGTTGCAGCATAGAGTCCACTAGATGGAGACTTACTGAAATTATAAGCATTGCGATGTCTCAGAGTTTGTTCCTAACTCATTCTTTTAATCTTAGCACCCAGAATTGCATCCTGTACAAAGCAAGCATCCAATAAAGGCATGTAATAGATAAACAAACACAGCTTACTGTTATTGTTGTTATAATCACCATATTTCATCATCACTTAGATGGACCTAAGAGTGGCTTCCACTTGGAATAATATAGATAATGAAATAAGAGGAATATTGGTCTCCAGTGAAATGTCTTATTCTGGTTAGTTTGTAAGGTATGAACTAAGAAAGCAACTCAAAATGTCAAGCTGTATTTAAATGACATCTTACTTTCAACTTATGTCTTAAAATTCCTGGAATGAGTTTATAACTGTAACTCTCTACCTTGTTCAAAGGAACATAGCTGCCCCCTTTTAAATGCACCACTAAAGCGAGGATGTGGCATGGAAGACATACCCCTATTTCTCAGACTTCTTCAAGCATTCACATAGACAAAAGCACCTGATCTCTCAATCAGGCATTGTGTTTGTCAGAGTGGATGATCGGGGGAGTACTGACAGAGGCTTCATCACATCTAACATTTGTTCATTTCACACTTCAGCTCTCTCCCCATCGCAGGTTTGTCTCGCTGGCATCCATCATATCTCGGCTATCTTCTATCACCACTCTGTACACGGTGGCTTTTTTAGGCGACTTTTTCTGAGCTGAGTGAGGGTTGTTTCTTTTTTTCCTAGGATGCCAATCCAATCTGGTATTTCAAAATGCCAACGCCATTGGCCCTGCTGGGAACCGATTAAACAATTTCTATGCCTAACAGCTCTTTTCAAGTTGCTGAGTTTTTGATTTTCATTTCTTAAGGCTAAATTTTCACACACACAAAAATTGCCCACTCTTTGCATGCAAATGAAGCAGTTTAGAAATGGAAATTCAAGCACAGTGAGCCCTGCATTAATTTACAAATCCATGGCATATTTAAAATATTTTTTTTCAAATTGCTTCACACGTTTTGGGTGTGTGACACATCGCCATTTAACTTAGTCAAAGTTATTTTGCTGATAAACTTTAGATAACTCTGAAGAGGACATCTTTGGAGACCCATGGGAGAAACTGTTTTTTCCATTTCATTGTGGTTGTTGTTGTTTCTGCCCCATGTCTTTTCATTAAAAGAAAAAGTAAAAGAGATCCACTTGAGTAAGCTAGAGCTGCTTTAAAGACAAGACATTCTCACAGAGATGACAAGCAGGGAGGGATGGAGGAGGACAATGACATCAATGTTCTCATTGAAAAAGCATTTACATCATGCAAAGGAGCAGAGAATCCAGGGCTCACCCACTTCGCTCCTCCTCCCGGCTTCCTATCACAAGAGCACCAAATGTATCTCCATGCCTCTGAAAATCAGAAACAGGACATCACGTCCTCAGAAAAGTGCATCATAGCTCTGCTGAGTTCAGATTTCAGCTGTACTTGAACACCAGAGTGTGTCCTACCAAACAGAAGACAAATCAAAAAGTCATCACCAATATAGCATAGAGTTAGGCATGGCAGAACATCACAAGCCTGAGGTAGACTAATGAGGTTGGCCTAAGCTATATGTTGAGTTTAGACATGAAGACATAGACAACAGAGACCCTGTCTCAAAAAACAACAACAAAAACACTACAACAAAATCTATATAAATACAATATAGTACAGACTCAGACATAGTCCATGGAACAGAATCAGGCGTGAGCCAGCCAATACACACAGAGTAGCTGACTCTGAAAGTGAGTGGAGAAAAAAAAAATATGTGTCAGCAACAAATAGGTCAATGGTTTGTTAGTAAGCAAAAGGAAGAGAAGGAGAGAGGGAGGGAGGGAGGGAGGGAGAAAAGGAAAGAGGGAAGGAGGAGAAGGGAAGAAGGAGAGGGGAGGGAAGAGGGAAGAAGGGGAGGGGAGAGGAAGGAGGTCATAGGAAGATAGAAAGAGACAGACAGATCACTCATCCCACCCATTAAATTCAGTGCTAGATTGATCTGTGACATGGAAGAATCATTATAAAATAAGATCTCAAGTCTCAGAACAGGAAAGAGTCTTGTAAAAGTCACTAGAAGAGATATTAAGAAAAACAAAGAAACAAACAAAAAAACAGGTGTAACTATGTAAACTTCTGTTTCTGAAGACCCAGAGATAAAGTCAGGAATCAAGACTAAAGCTGAGAAATGTCTGAAAAGTCCCTAATTACTAAAGATAAAGAAATTCTGTAAGTCAATAAGAAAAAGACAACCCAGACAATGTGTAGACAGAAGAGATAGAGTCAATTCACAGATAGGGCCAGAGGAGTACCAACTAAACCAATGAAGAAAAGTGTAATCACTGGATGCTCCATGAAGCCACAATGAGGCACTATGCACTTCCATAAGAAAAACATTTTTTAAGTGTGATGATGTCAAGTATTTTGAAGATGCAGGATAACTAAGTAAGTGATGAGCATTCCCTCACACTGCCAGTTTATGGAAAAATGTTACACATACTTTGGAATGTTCTTGAGTATTATCTAGAAACACTGAAAATGTTTGAACCCATCAGCCACTCTGACGTAAGTGTGTGTATATGTGTACATAAATACATACAAACACAAATGTGTATATTTGCAAGACAAATACATACACACACACACACACACACACACACACACACACGGATTTTCCCAACATTGTTCTGCAGAACAAACCAAGTCAACATCCGTAAGCAAGAGAACACATGAATGCATCACGAGTCATACAATGGAATACAGTATGTCTATACATAACCATAAGTGACTCTAACATGTGTGATGTTGAGCAACCAACAAGAAAAATACTTACTCCTTGTGCTTTATTAACCTGGAATTCTAAAATAGGAACTGTCAAGTGGTGAATCATTTTGCTGCCTAATTTTATGTCTAGTTGACACAAGCTAGAGTCATCAGAGAGAGAATGAGCCTCAGTTAAGAAAATGCCTCCATAAGATTGAGTTATAAGCAAGTCTATAGGGCACTATAGCCTCATTAGTGATAGATGGGGGAGGCCCCATCCCATTGTGGGTTAGGACATCTCTGGGTTGGTGGTCCTGGGTTCTCTAATAAAGCATTCTAAGCAAGCCATGAAAAGCAATCCAGTAAGCAGCACCCCTCCATGGCCTCCAGGTCCCTGCCCTGTTTGAGTTCCTATCTGGTTTCCTTCAATAGAATGTGATATATAAGCCAAAAGAACCCTTTCCTCCCCAAGTTGCTTTGGTCATGGTGTTTCATCACAGCAATAGAGACACTAACTAAGACCGTTATTTAGGAATATTTATACATAAGAAAACACAAATACCTATAAGTGAAAGAAAACAAAGAGAACAGTTACTTCCAATTTCTCCCACAGACGAGAAGGTCTGAATATTTAGAAATGTCATACATTAGGATCCAAAAGTGTCAGTACTATTCCTCATCATACAGCTTTATTTTTTCATTATGCTCCATTTTGTTTGTTCATTTATTTTATAAGATAGACTGCAGGGGTGCTCAAACTCAGGATCCTTGTCCCCCAACCACCTAAGACATATACCACACAGTCAGCCTCATTATTCTTGAAATTGTACATAGATTTTTAAAACATTTCATACATATGTAAATATTACATATAAATGTGTGTGTATATATATATGTATATATATATAGTTTTATGACAAATTTTCACATGTTAGCACCAAATGAAGGACACATACAGTGTCACCTTTGCTACTCTATCCTGTCCAGTCATCCATACTAAGTTATTTCTAAATCTGTTCTCCAAGCTTAGGCTGTAATTCAGTAGAGTGCCTACCTAGAATACACAAAACCCTGGCTTTCACCCCACAACACCGCATTCACCAAGTGTAGTATCTCAAATTTAGGATTCCAGAACTGGACAAATGGAGGCAAAGGAGGTCAGAAATTCCTCCTGAAAAACACAGCCAGTTGGAGGCCAGTCTAACAAACCTGATACCTTGTCTCCATGCAAACAAAGCAACTAAACAAACAAGGAAACAAGTGAAACTGCTCTCCAAAGGACATGAGACCTTCCTCTCCATATCATTTGAGAGATACAAGGAAGCAGCAAACTGGTACCATAGCAATCTGGATAAAAGTAGAATCCCATGGACACTGCTGTGCATCCTCACAGTGCCATCACAGATGCTGCTGTCCTCTGTCCTGTTTCTTCCCTTCCATATCAGAGACTGAAAAGACACAAAGCATTTTCATGGTTTAGTCTACATATCTTATAAAATGAAGGATATATGCATTTCACCAAATCTTACATGAATTTTACGTAGTGTTTTTTTTTTTTAACAGCTCTGAAGTCAGGATGCATTCATAATCTACCGTATGCATAGTCTGCAGGCATTTGTTTTCCTTTCACAGCAAAAACACAAAATAAGTTATCTTAAAGTTGATCATTTCTTAGACTCTCAATAAAATCAATTTCCACGGGGATCAAAGTAAAGGTTTAAGAAGACTTCTTAGAGATTGGAATTGGCCATCTGTGCAACACATACCTGACAGTGGCACTTGTGAAAAAGAAAGCAGGGGCCAAGAGGGAGGGAAAACTAGTTCCTTTGGTTTCAAGCATAGTTCCAAACATGGAGCCAAAAACGCATACTGGAAATAGAAGCCATAGTGTCTTCCTATGGCAAACTGATTAAAAACAAGTGAGTGGTGCCCCAAGACCAAGAGAATTAGTAGTTTCATTTTGGATTAATTTTCCTCTTATAGAAACCAGCAGGTCATCTCTCTATCTCTATATAGGGTGGACAGCTTGCAAAACTGTAAAAGAAAAGGCTCCAAAACTCTTTGACTTCTTGCATCACATTTGTCCAACATACTGGGTTCCTTCCACAAGCACCTGGATCAGCCCCAGTACTGAGGTGTTCAACAGTGGGCCATGAAACCCAGTAAGGCACATTTGACTGAGCTTCAACTGCAAGAGATACGACAACGTGTGACCATCTACAGTGTGAAAGAATGGAAGCTTCATTTATCAAAGTCTCTAGCACAAATGCTTAGACATGCATGGTATCATCTAATTGAATGAATAAGCAGTAATGTATAAGGTAAGAGAATTGCAGTTACCCCACAGAACATGACATGAAAAAATGTAGAGGTGGTTTATTTGTTTGCTTACTTGCTTGTTAAGATAGGGTCCTACAGATAGTCCAAGATGGCCGAAATGTCTCTAACATATGGCCTGTCCTCGCTAACATATGATATTTGAGCCTCCTGGCTCAAAATCCCTAGTGTTGGGATTATAGGAGGGTCGTGTGAAATCCTGATAAATGATAAAGGAAGTAAGGGTTTCTTTTCTTTGGGCTCACTGTGTGTGGCTGTCCTCTGTCATGGAAGGGAAGTGGCAGGAGGAAGCAGCCAAGCAGATGTGCATACAATCAGGATGCAGAAGTAGGTGATTGCTGCTCAGCTCCCCTCCTGGTCATTTGGTACCCCCAGTCCCCAGGCTAGAGGTGACACCACCATGTGTAGGTGTGGTCTCCCCACATCCATTAACTTAGTCTAGGGAATTCTTTATAGAAAATGCCCAGAGGGCTACTTCCAGGATGACTGTGTTCAAGTGTGCTTCGAAACAAGGTCTCCCTATGTCACTCTGGCTGGCCTGGTGCTCGCTATGTAAACCAGACTGGCTTCACAGAGACCCACCTTTCTCCACCTCCCGACTGCTGGGATTAAAGGTCCATGGCATCATGCCTGGCTCCAGGGTGATTCTGAATCCCATCAAGTTGATAAAAGTAACCATCACACACACCACAAACCATGGAGGGCTTGCCAGATTCATTCCTTGATTTCTTCCTACCGTTGAACCTTACTTTGGCTTAATTTGTAATTCAGTAACCATCACTAATATATACCAGCGGTTTAAAGACTTTCCAAATGATTCAAATCTGCATTCTTATATAAGATTTCTAAAATGTTCCCACAACTTCTTTGTGCATTTCAGAACCATATGACAGGTGGCAATTTTGATATTACATTCTGTGCTTGAGTTGTTGGACACCAAGTGTGTGTGTGTGTGTGTGTGTGTGTGTGGTCATGAGATTCACTCAGCACAAATTACTTAAATTGGTAGGTGAGCATTTACAGTTTTCCATTTGCTCATGCCAATGACTCTGTAGTCACCATCTCATTAGAACCTGCCTGTGCTTATTAGACTGGCTTGGGGAAAGCCAACTCCAACTTCAAGTACACATGACAATTAGTAAGTATGAGATACTGGGAGTCTAGACAGACTGGATCAAGGCTGAAAGGAAGAGCAGAGATGTATCAGTATTTTGTGTTTGGCTATCTTTTGAAACTGCAGCAACATTCATGGGGTGCTAGGCCAATCCAAATTGGTGTGGCAGGATTCTTACCACTTCCCTCACAGTTGTAGGAGACACTGCAGCCAGCCTACCCAAGATGCAATTGCCCTTCCCAGGTGCTCAGGCCAGCCTGCATGAGCATGAGCATATGAGCAGCAGGCACTTCCTCCCTAAGCCAGGCCTGCCTCTAGGCCTAGAGTCTGCAGACAAAAGAGACACCTGACCCAGAGACACCAATAAGAAAAAGACAACACAGCAGAGTCAGCCTGAGCCAATGGGATCTTGGGAGGGGGTATAAAGGTGGGCCTAACTTCCTTAATAAATGAGTCTGCAGCATGCTCTGCTACTCACTGACTCCCAGTGCCCAGTCCTTTGGTGCTTTTCACCCCCTCCCTCAAGGGGTGTCCGTAACACACAGTAAAGGTAACTTTAACAGTGAAAGAAATTATATGAGCGAAACTCCAGAGGATCAGGCGGAATAGCGCTTTGCTGCCTGGTCCTTATCGCTTTCTCAACGTTCCTTCAGTGAGGTATTTTTACTCCACACCACGGAATAGAGTGCTCGAAGCAGTCTATGCAGCACTTTCCTCCCAGGGCCCTGCTTATGTGACAGTTTCCTGCCTGAGACTTTCATTCTTACTTGATATTTGGATTTTTACATGACTCGGTGATTAATGATTCGATTCAGTGTTTCACGTGATAATCTTGGCAGCAGAAGAAGTCTTTGTTCTTTCCCACTTTTGTGTGGTGTTTCTCATTCTTGCTCCCTTATTTATGACTTGTTGGCATGCATCTATATTTAGCAAGTGTTTTTGATGACATCCAAGGAGTCATCAAAGGTACGGCTGTTTCATCTCTATAAGGATCTCCAGCTTCAGGGGACTACCTCTACCCTATGAAGACCTGCTCCAGAACATTCCTTAGGCTGAAGATGAGAAATAGGCTTCTCAATGCTAAAACTACCTGGCTGAGGCTTTTAACCTTACCACCCCCAGCATTGACAATTTGGGCTTGATGAGCTCATGTGTTATTCTTGGCTGGCTGTCAGTCAGGGAGGCTGTTTTCCTGATCTCCTTCATGCCTAGTTATATTTGGTTGTTTTTTCCTTCTTTCAAGGGGGTTTTTCTTCATTGTGTGGCCATATGGCCTTGTCTTTCTGTTTTCAATGGCCTAAGCCAGGACACTTGTAGTCCATTCTCTCTTCTGTTTCTTCCTGAGTCACAGCTTGGAACACACATGCCTGGTGCCTGGTTCACTTCCTGCGTGTTCTTCCTCAAAGGGACCCTCCAAAATGACTCCCCCTGTGTCCTCTCAATCATTGCCAGCCTATTGCAGAATTCCTTAAAGGGCCCATCCTCCTGGAAGGTCATCCAAATTGAGTTACGTAATAATAGACAATTGTTTTATCTTTAACCTTATCAGACACTTCTGTGACACTATTTACCATCGACTCATTTGTCCTGATAGTTCTCTGAGGGTGATATCATAATACTGCTGCCACCCTTTTCACAGAGAAGGAAATCCAGACACTGGGAGATAAATGACAAACTTAACTCCACCCAAAGAACCCAAGAGAACTTTTATAAAGTTCAGAAGGACTCACATTGTAAAAGGATGACCCTGGTTGCCATGCTTCCTGTCTTCAGATTTCTTTTTGTAGCCAGTCATCTCGGCCTGTGAGGCCAGAGCCAAATAAGGTCAGGTCTACAGCCATCCATGTCCTGCTTCATGTCACAGGCTGTTGAGTCAATCCAAGTCCTTGCCTTTTAATGCCCTGTGTTAAAGTGATCTCACCACCAGACAAGGCCGTGGGAGAGCTCCTTCCTTGCACCTACCTTCCTCTTCCCAGAATGAGAATGTTCAAAGGCATCTCCCACATAGACCCCATCCACTTCCTGTAGCATTTCCATTCATCCTTAAAAGCAGAAAATATTTACTCTTTGTTGGCCTGGGCTTTCGAAAGTCAGCAGTGGGGGCGGGGGGATCATCCTTTAATGCCCATCTTAGAAGCTAAAACAAGCAATAGGGATAAAGGTTTTAAAACAGACTCCTAAGAGCTTACTGAACTCTCAGAGAATGAAAACAAAGCCCACAAGGCTGGAACAGGTAAGAGAAGGATAGAATCTGACCAGGTCATTCTTCTCTTAACATTGCCCCTGCCACCAGTGCTCAAACACTCCTTTGGCAGAATCCAGGAAGGGCTAGGAAATCATAACACATAGTGTCATATGCTCAAACACACATTTTGGAAAGAATTGCAGGGTTGATACTAAAGGCTTTTGAGAGAGATTTATATCCTACCTCCCCCATTTGCAAGCTGGGAGAAATAGTGGACCGTTTTTAATTTCTCGGCACCTTAGTTTCCTCATCCATAAAATGAGAGCATAGTAATAACTTCTTTAGGAAATTTGGAGAGTAAATTAACTGAAACTAAATAATACCTGGCATATTATAACTATTATATAAGCATCTGGTGGGCTTAAATATTAGTTTAAAGAAATGAAAAAAATTAATATATCAGTCCATTCTTTTCTAGGCTACTTTTTGTTCACAGGCATTTTTTGATGTCTTCTTGAAAACTACTCCCCTCCTCTCTCTCTCGTGCAGATGGGTCCCACTGCCACTTGATAGAGTCTATCAATACTATGTGCTGGTTTTCCCGGGATTACTTGTAGCTAAAGCATAATCATAAAACCCAACTGAACCCAATGAAAGCCAAGGAAATTTTTTGTTGAAGTCTCTTAGAATAACTTTTTACAAAAGCTATTACAAAAATTATCTCCTAGAATAATGTTTTACAAAAACAGTGATGCTTGGCAAGGAGGAATACCACACCCATGCTTCTTGTGTTCGGATACCATTTTGTTGCAGTCATCTTGGACCATGAAGCAAAATCATTGGACCACGAAGCAAAATCAAAGTCACCTCTGTAACCACCTGTGTCAGGACTTCTTGTCAAGGATTATGTTGAGACTGATACTTGCTATCCCTCTTTAAAACACTTTCAGCCTGGTTGTCAGTTGTTCATGGTCACCTAGCTCCTAAAAAGCATCAATCTATTTGTATGAAGAAGTGGAGGGTTACCAAGGTTAAGCAGAATTCCTAGCCTTTGTGGAGCTGGAATTCAAGCTAAATCTAACCTAACCTCAGAGCTTGAGCTCTTGTTGCTGCATGGCAAGGCTCAGGCACAGAACAAACTAGCCTAGGATAGTAGAGAATACCACACAGCCGCAGCATGCAAGGTCAACTAGGGAGATTAAAATAAAACCATGTCTTCTATTTGTATTGTACCTTTAACTGTTGACAATCACTTTCGTCTCTAGAAATACAGAGTGAACAGTCGAGATGACAAAACTGAGATGGTTACAGTTACACACCTGGTTAGTAACAAAGCCAGATGAACAGTAAGTGCCTGTCCCATCATCCTTTCCTTGTACTGTTATTTCTGGTTACCAGATGTTCCAGGCTATCTGAAATAACGAGCTGTTAAATAAACAGTTAGACATTTAACTTGCAGTTTTAGAAGAGAATCAAGGCTGGGCATAAATATTTGAATCATCAATATGATGAAAGTACTATAAAGCCTAGAACTGTCTGAGTTCTAGAATGGTGAAGAGTATAGGACTCAACCAACCCTGAGCTACTGTTTGTTTAGACATTATTCTGTGCCAAGCATGGTGCTAATTGTGTCTTGTACTTAGAAGAAATACAATGGTAAATATTTCTGCTTATCCCATTTTACAGATGGAGAAGCTCAAGTACAGAGAGGTTTTATTGTTGCTGTTGTTTGTTTTCTTCTTGTTAGATATTGTAGCACTCAAGTGCAAAGCCAAAACACAAACTCAGACAGTTTGGCTCCCAATAACTAGTCAGTAGCACACCTAACACCGAGTGTCCTCCTGCTTTGGTGGCTATGTATCTTGAGCTTGGTTTGGAGATGTGTACTTGGTGGACACCATAGATTCTAGCAAGTTCAACTCTAAGGTTATGAACTGTCAGTCTTGTGATCCAGCACAGCAGCCAGCAGGTTCTTATCAAAAAAGACCACAGTAACGCATGTGAATACTATCCACTAGTCAAAGGCATCAGAGAAGGAGAAGGACTCGGCTTCAAAGAGTCCACTTGGAACTTTGTGAAACAAAACTCTGAAGAGGTCAATTTGAATTTGTATGTGCATATAAGCTTTGTGTTTTATGGTTTCGTGTTGTCTTTATCTTTAGTTTTGTGAGGTGTGAGCATCTCTGGGTCTGAATCCAGCTTTATGATTAAGAAGTAATGAAAGAAGACACTATTGCAGTGACCCTGTATCAGGACCACATATTCTCTATTTATATTGTTATACACATCAGTGAGGTGCCTCTTTCTCATCTTGCTTCAATTCATTCTCCATGATGCAATGTAAAAGAAAGGTCAAATATCAATCTGAGCTTGTGTCTCATACATAAACTCATCCCAAGAAAAATACCTAAGTTCCTTAGTATGAAAATCAGTGCCCTTGGTGGCCTGGTTCCTTCTTGTTCTTATGTTTTCATGCCCCAATCCATTGCACACCAGAATATTAAAGTATTCTTTCATATGGTATATCCCCCTACACACACATCACGCTTTTCATATCTTTATCTGTGCTATGGGAATGCATTTCTGCCCTATCCTTTCATGTACACTAATGCAGAGTTTTCAAGACCCTTTGAGAAATTTCATTGTATCAAAAGGGTCTCTTTAGTTACCCTATGCACTGCTGAAATAAAATGACCAGAACAACATAATAGGAAAAGTGATTATCCCAGTATAACATTCCAAATGTACAATTGTCCCCAGTGACACCTTGTCTCCATCAAGGAACTCCCTCTTAGAGTTTCCACGACTTTCCCAAACAACACCATTGTCTGGAAAGAAAGTTTCAAACACATGATCCTGTGGGCAGTATTTCACATTCAGGCCACAATAGAGAGCAATCTCAGCCAGTAGAATTCAGCTGAAATTCATTAGAGACCAGAAAATAAGGAATGACATCATGCAAACAAAGTGTCATTTCATCAAAAAGATAAAGTAATTAACATATCTGCACCAAACATCAGAGTTCATAAGCATATGAAACAATGACAGATTTAAAGACAGAAGTAGACAATACTAGGAGCTGGCAAAACCTCAAATTCAAGGATGATAAGCAAACAGAAGAGTAGTAAGAACATTCTATAGACTCACTGCACCAAAGAAACATTCCAAACAGCAGCAAAATACACATTTATGTCAAGTACACATGGATAGGACATCAAATGTTAGTACACAAAACAAGTTGAAATTAAGCTTTAAAAGGCCAAGGTTCATCACTGTCCTAGAATACTGATAAATTCAACAAAAGGAGAGTATGAGCTTTAGTGGCCAACGTTTTTATTAGAATTTCACCCCATAGGCATGACTAATTAAATGGTTGTCCATATGATTTTACTTAATCTCCAGCTTTTATGGTGTCCCCAGAGGTTACATTGTTTGAGGCTCACTCCAGTTCTTTAATCACTCAGCTAGTCTTTCTGGTGACTTGCTGTAGGGAGTGGAGGAAGCTCTGAGTGAGTGGTATCTTGAGTGAATGTGTATTGTTGAGATGGGTAAGGCCCTATGAAGGACCCTGAGGCCTCAGATGGATGGTAAATTGGCAAAGTCATTCCCCATATGAGTCAGACTCTGAAATGCAAGAAAGTGTGTATAGGGGATTGTGAATAGTGGATTTATCAGTGTGTATAGAAAGTAGCAACTGCAGTTTCTTCATTCTCTTTAATGTTCACAACCTGAGATAGCTTACCTACAAATGCTTCCTACTAGACTAGCTAACTCTTCCTCTGTGTGCTGTATGTAATAAACGCCCTGAAGTTTCAGGTTGCAGCAGTAGTAGGTATGGCTCAACCACACCTGACCCCAGCTTTTATTTGTGTGTCTGTATGTCTGTCTTTGTTAGGGTTTCTATCACTATGAAGAGACCGTATGACCATGGCAACTCTTATAAAGGAAAACATTTAATTGGGGTAGCTTACAGTTTCAGAGGTTTAGTTCATTGTCATCATAGTAGGAAGCATGGTAGTAGGCAGGCAGACATGATGCTGGAGAAGGAGCTAAGAGTTCTACATCTTGATCTGCAGACAATGGGAAATAAAATGTATCACTGAGCATAACTTGTGCACAGGAGACCTGAAAGCCCACCCCCACAGTGACACACATCCTCCAACAAGGCTATTCCTACTACAACAAAGCAACACCTCCAAATAGTGCCACTCAGTATGGGGGATATTTTCTTTCAAACCATCACACTGTCCCTTCTTCATTCCTTACCCAGGGTTCCAGGACCCAAGCTTCATAGGACCCACCTTGTGGGCCATCCATTAACTTAAATTCATGGTCTCCTCTATAAAACTCAGGTCTCATGGACAGCAAAAGCACACCATTCTCAGGAAATTTAGGAGAGTTAGTGTATTCTTCCTAGGAATCAGAGACCAAACCCAGCCAAACATTTAATTACAACTCATGGTGCCCATGTTGACACAACTGGGACTACAACTACGCACATCATATTTCTCCTTTTCCAGGGTTCCTTGGTGGGCTATGCCAAAATGGCGCTAGAAACAGTCTGGAAGGAGATGTAAAGGATTTACTACTTTGAGTTTGCCTCCTGTTTTCTTCCTGTTCCTTCAATAATCTGCCCAGCCATACTATCCACCTTACTATGCTACTTACATCAACCAACATCCATATTCCTTTTCTGTTCCAAATGCTTTCTTGTTTTTTGTTTTGTTTTGTTTTTTTAATTTACTATCCAACATCAATCTGATTTGAGGGGGAAAATAAAAATATATTATCACATCAGGAAGCACTGATCCCTTTTCTCTGGTGTCAGCATAACCTCTATGCCACAAATCCTTTGATGGCTATATGTTATAGACCGAATCCCCCCTTTTCTTCAAAAGAAAAAAGGCCATTTTCTTGCAATGGAAAGATTGACTTTTCCATACTCTTCACCATAAGTTTAAGATACCAGTCTGTGTCTCCTATTGGCTTCTTTGGTTTGGCTAATTTCTTTAATGGTATTGATTTAATAAGGGGACGGATGAGGTCCCTGGGAGAATTATTGAGGAAAAAATCCTTAGCTATTATCATCACAATTCATTTAGACATATTCCTGTGGGTGCTTTGGAACTTCAGTTTTGATTGCCAATTTTCTACAGATAACTTATTAAAGGAGACTAACAAATTTTTTACTGATATAGCACTAGTAAGTAATTTTCAAAATAATGTAGGTGGAACTTCAGAGATGGCTCAGCAGTTAAAAGCATGTACTACTGTTCTTGCAAAAGACCAGAGTTTGGTTCCTGGCATTCATATTGGATGGCACAAAACCTCTTACAACTTCAGCCAGAGAGAATCTAACTCCTCCAAGAGCACCTGAACTCACATGTACCTATCCCCACATGACACACAGACATATATACAGAACCAAAAATAGAAAAAGCAAATCTTTAAAATGGTATATATAAAATTCTCTTATATTTACTCACTCATGGAAAAGTGATTTAGTGAGTATGTACTATATTATTTTCCTGGGGGTGCATATTTGAAAAAACAAGCAGTGGTCACAACTATTAGAGCTTAAAAGCTTGACAATATAAAGCATTAAGTTAAGACTTCTGAAAATAGCATACCAGCTAGCTAGCTCTCATGTCTTTGAGCTTGGAAGTGGGTTTCTAGAAAACAGAGATGGGTAAGAAATATCTTCACTTTGTTGTGTTTGGTGAGAACACTCAAGGAACCGCCCTGCCCACCATCTAAAAAGTATTGCTCTGTCACTCCAGGCTATCCTAAGAAATATGATGGCTCCCTGTCTGCTCCCCTCTATAAAACTCTAGTCTCCTCATTTTTGTCTTCTCTAAGACATTCCTCATTAATGAACATTCCCCCTGTTGCAACAGGCAGATTAAACAATACCTCTTTAATTTTCCAGGTCATTATGCCTTTGACACTAGCTTGTTCTCATTAAACAGTGACACCCACACACACACACCTTGTGGGTGAAGAGTTATGACTACATAACCAAGATGCAGGAGCAGGGAGTGGTGAGCACAGAAGGGTCCGGACAATTTCTTCTGTGAAAAGGACTGTTCTGAAGTCAAAAAAATAAAACTGATGAGTGGTGAGAGCTGTGCTCTAGTGCCCATGGATGGGAAAGTAGGCTGGGAAAAAAGATTTCTCTGAATTTAGCAGTGCTCAACAAGGAACTTCATTCTACTAAAATCAGTATCTACACTTAGAAAATTCAAACTATATCCAGGGTGAAATAATCCATGAAGAGCCACACTTAGCACATTCACAGACTTTGGTTTGTTTGTTTCAGGTTTTTTTGTTGTTGTTGTTGTTTTGTTTTGTTTTTTGTTTTTGTTTTTTGTTTGTTTGTTTTTTCAAGTCATGGTGCCTCTGGCTAACTCTGGTGCCTCTGACTGTCCTGGAGCTCACTCTGTCAATCAGACTATCCTTGAAACCAGAAATCTGCCTCCCAGGTTCTGGGATTAAAATCCTGCGCTCCCACCACCTAGACAACATTCACGAACTATCTAAAGCAGCACATGACAGCATGCACAAGACCTGTGCACTCAAGCCAGAGCAAATCCCAGCACAGAGAAGGGGCTCGGGCACTAAGTCCCACTCCCAGCTAAGAAGCTACTGGATACTGGAAGAGGGAGAGTCAGTGTTCATTAAAAGTGTTGCCTCTGGTAGGTCAACCACACTCCAGTAGAAGACCACACATTCAAGAATATATGGGCAGCACAAACTTGACCCAATGAGGTGTTTTTGTTTTTGTTTTCAGAGGTCATGGAGTTGACTGGGTAGGTAAGAGGGGTGAATCTGGAGGAGCTGGGGAAAGGGAAGTGAATATGCTGAAAACATGTTGTATAAAAATCCTCAGAGAAATACATTTTTTATTTTTATTTTTTTAAGGATACCAAAGAATAAAATGAAATAAAGGAGCACAGATAGCAAGTGACCAACTTAGCTTTGGGTAAAAATAAAGAGACATAAATAAAAAGAGGTTGACTTGGAAACTGGAAAGTGTGTCAGTGCCTGGAACTATTTCTCTGGGGCCGTCATGAAACTGACGCACTTAAACCACTCTGCTCCCCAGGAATAAGAAGAGAACCGAGCCCCACAGGGGACTCTTTACTTGGATTCGCAGAGGGAAATAACCCTAAACTCTGACCAAGTCTCCATCCTTGCTTTCTACATACATGAACACATACGTACTGTGGTAGTTTGAATAGGTCTGGCCCCTGTGAGTTTGAGTGCTTGGCCCATAGGGAGGGGAGTGGCACTATTAGGAGGTGTGGCCTTGTTGAAGTAGATGTGGCCTTGTTGGAGGAAGGGTGTCACTGTGAAGGTGGGCTTTGTGGTCTCAGAAGCTCAAGCCTTGCCTGTGTGTCTCAGTCTCTCTCTGATGCCTGAAGATTAAAATGTAGAACTCTCAGCTCCTTCTCCAGTGCCATGTCTGCCTGCACATTGCTATGCTTCTTACTGTGACAATGATCAGCTAAACCTCTGAAACTGTAAGCCAGCCCCAATTAAATGATTTCCTTTATAAGAGTTGCTATGATCATAGTGTCTCTTTACAGTAATAGAAACCCTAACACACATACTATCCTAGCTTCTACACACATGGACACAAATACTTATATATACACTCTAACAGCTTCAAGCACTCACACACTTATACAGACTCATTCATTGATACATACACTCATTCACACAGGCTTCATCAATCACACAGCTACACACCCTTGCACACTCAAATGCATACTCACTAAAACACCTACATACACCTCCATACATTCACATACTCTCACACATTCACCTACTCTCACATACTCATTCACCCACACTCACTCCAGCAGACACATGCACCACACCCTCCTATGCTTCATGCTTGCTCACACTCTCCCTCATTGACTTTCACATGCCTTCACACATTTGTATCTCATGCCTATACTCACGCCTACACTAACACTTGATGGGAGATGCCATTGTGTATATATGTTACTCATACTGGTTAATGAATAAAGTACTGTTGGCCAATAGGAAAGGAATATAGGAGGGACTAGGAAACAAGGAGGGAAAAAAAGTAGTAAGGAGGAGTCAAGATGGAGAGTCTGGAGAGACTAGAACCACCAGCCGCCTCTCGCTGGTAAGACCACATGAAAATACATAAAAATGGGTTAATAATTAACACAGAGCTAGCCAATAAGAAACTAGTAACTGGCCAACAGAATTATATCATATACAGAGTCTCTGTGTGTTATTTGGGGCTGGCGTAGCGGTGGGACAAGACTCGGCGGCGGGTGGAAAAAACCTTACTCCTTACAAACACTCATTCACACACAGTCATTTGTCTCTAGTTCCACTCAATGCCCCCTAGTTCATGGTGACCATAATTCTTTTAGGAGAATAGAAAGGAAAGTTTCCTTGGAGAAGTTGCAGAACCTTTCCCAGTAGAGGCAAAGGAGAAACAACAGGAAATAAGAGACAGGGAAGGGCAGACCAGTGTTAACTCTAACTCCTGGATCCTTCCTATTCCACCCAGTGTCTAGGCCAAGCAAGAAATTGCTACTGACATTGGAAATTCTAAATTCACAATAGTATGGATGTCACTGGATTTATGATAAGATATTTTATAAATACAAGGGAATGAATGTTTGGGTCATATATTAACTACCATAGCAAGTACATACTACATCCTCCCTGTAAACCATCCAGGCTACCACACATATGTGTTTGGAGTCTTCTATAGTTATTTAAACAGCATCAACTTAATACTTAGTAAAAGCATTCAAAAGCAGCTTGGTGCCACTTGAAATATGTGACTACCCTGAATATAATGTCAGTGAATCATGCATTCAAAGAGAAATCACTGTCCTATTCTTATGAAGCGTTTTATTTCTGTTCCAGATTTCAATAGGAAGTTAAGATATTATCTACTACTTAAGACTAGACAAAACATACTCCACATTTTTATTAATCCTTAAAATTCTAATAGGGGAGGGAACATACTTAGAATTTGGTTTTTAAGCAACCCTGAAAATTTTATATCTCAATGTCTGAATTTAATTTCCTTCCCTAAGATCAAAGCGTGCATTATTGTGATGGGTGTGGAAAGAACTGAGTGTGGTTAGATGAAAATGTCCTGTGTGTATATTAGTGATTTATGTTAGATGCGGAAATGAATTGTGATTTTTATGGAGGGGAATTATTTTCCCTTCTGTTTAATATTTAGGCCATGTCTCCTCTGGCATCAGAGCCTGGTATCTTTGTCCTCCTACTTCACACTTTCCATAAGCCTTCTGGTTTCACAGCAGACACATTGTAAATCTTCTCTTTCTAAGTGTCCCACATATGTTTCATTAAAAGTGTTTGTTTCTTTGATCAGCTTGACGTTTTTAATGTGAAAAAATAATAACTTTGTCGCTTGGCACTTGAAAATGTATGGGCCACCAAGCACAGAAATATGTGCTGAGTGTGCATGCATCAACTGTGTCGGAGTGAGCCACACAGGGCATGGTACAGTTGACTTCTCCAAGGCCATGGTGAGTTCTGGGCAGGCCGAATAGAAACACTCCTGTGTCACCTGTGTGCCAGGGCAAAGGAATAAAGTTCCACTGACCAGATGGCTTCCAGACATTCACTGCCTCATGGTTCAAGAGTCTGGAAGACCTGGCAGTCATAGAATTGGCAGAGCTGCTTTTTTCTAGACCCTTCTCCTTGACTGGTACATGGTCATTGTCACTCTATCTCTTCACATAATCATAATGTTCTCTCTGGATGTATCTCACCTCTGCTTTCTTACAAGGGTCTCCACAACATTGGACTAGGCTTCTACCTAATGGTTTCATTTTAACCCCTTTACCTCTTTGGAGATTCTGTTTCCAAGCACAGTCACATTCTGATGTCCTAGAGTCTAGGCTTTCAATACAAATATTGTGAAAAGCCCATGATTCAGCCAAAGCATACCTGATATTTGCAAAACCTTGGCAAAATACGTAAGGATGGAAATAGCAGAAGGACAGAGAGTCATCATAAATCCTTCAGCAAGGTAAAGTGGCCATTTCAAGAGCACTGGACTCCATTTATTAAGGGGTGTGGCTCAGAGGGGTGGGTACCAGTACTTCAAGCAAATTAAGCCATCACAGCAAGGGCAAGGCAAACTCTGAGTCATGGGTGAAAATCTATTTTAGGTCTCTGGCCCTTGAATGCAGCCCATTTCCCAGCAGGGGCAATGATGCCCTGTATGGTAAGGATGCTAATTTACCTCTCCTTCCTCATCCTCCACCTCCTCCTCATCCTCCCATGCTATCCTTACTATTGGTACATTTCCACAGAAGCCACCATTTACTCTTAGCCCTTGTCTCCAGGAGTCCAAATAACTACACTCCCATGACATCTCTGACACATAATTTTTACTGAACAAAGGAACGTGCCATTTAAGTGTACTGTCCCTCCTCCAGCATGACTTTTTTAAAGGAGTAAGGGCACTCCCCCATACATTAGGATTCCTGGGTTCTTATCTGGATCCTGTAACAGTCTCACCAGTTAGCATACTGACTCTTGGCTCTCTGTTACCATTTTATTTCTTCCCACTCTACTATGGCTCTACAAAATTTGGTATGCCCATCAGAGGTTACTTCACCTATAGAGTGAACCTTTTTGGATCAAACCATTAGATTTTTCAAGTATGTAGGGTTTTACTTCTAAGTTTGATTTCTCATTTTGCTTTCCCTCAGATGTGAGTGGATACAATTAGAAAGTGGTAAAGTAGTGTGGCCCCCTCTCCCCCTTTTTTCTGCTTTCCAGTGACCAGCTTTGCTCATCTAATCCTAAGATATACTTCTCATCTTTTATTTGCTAAATACAGCTATCATGACTGTCATTATTATTAATTCAGCCTTCTTATCTATTAGCTTACATAATTGCAAAGAAAAGGAAAGCACTTCATGGCTACAAGATGCCTTATGTAGTCTCTAGACACTGGCAGTGTGCTGCTGTGATTGACAGTCCCACAGACCTCCATGTAGGAGCAGGATGGGCTCCCAAAGGGAGGGATGCTGCACAGACTGAAATGACATCAACCCAGCCAGTGGCAAGGGGAGGGTGGAATTCTCAGGAAGGAAGAATAAAGTTAAATAGTGTATGGTTATTTTCTGTAAGATCTTCATAAACAGAAAAGAAACTTTATTTATATGCCCTGAGTTCTGGTATAGACACCTCCACTAACTAGTTTTGAAAAGTTAGCTTTCCTTATATAGTCTTATTTGTCTAAGACATGAGGACATCATACTCCATTATCTCTATGGGACTTCTGGTACTCAAATTATCCCTGAAGGACTAACAGGTAGAAATTTTGACTGTAAACCCCACTAGCAACATGAATGTCAGAGGACTTTTAACTTCTTTACACCTCATTTGTAAATCAGGAGTGACACTATCTTATGTTGTTAAATAAAACTGTACCTGCTGAACAAAGTGAAAATAGTATTAATAGCTAACATTTATTGAGCATTTTATATGTATCACAAATTCTACTAAATTATTTCTTATGTGTTTCACTCTATTCTGGTTGTCCAACACTCCCTAATGAAGACCTGTCCTTTACTTTTTCCTTTTACCCCCCCTTTCCTCTATAGTTTTTCTCTGGTATATGAATAAATACAATCAAAGTCTATTTACACATCAGGGGTCAGAGAAACCCATAAGGAAGCATTTTCAAGACAAGACTATGTGTATCATAGGAACAAAACATTATTTTAAGAAATAAAGACTGAGATTATAAAAAAAATTAAGTGAGATAACAATTAATGAAAGAGAGGTACAATTTCAATAAAAACCCAAAATGAAAACAAAATGCTATAATTTGCCTAGGCATTGGAACCACTGAACCACTAGATTTGAAACTGGAGAAAATTAGTGAATTATGTGTAGGACATACTTGATACACTGTCCTTGAATTTGGAGCTAAAGTACATAAAGAGGAGAGACATACTAAAAATATCAGGTTTAACTCTTGTGGTTGTTATAAACTATACATGGAAACCTCCCACCACAAGCTCATGTGCTGACAAAATTTAGGGAAGGTCGTTTTGTACCTGCAGTAAATTGAGAATTAGAGGCATGCTTTTGAAGAAAATACCTGTGCTACCAGTCAGCAGGCTAAGTGTTCGTTTGCTTTCTCCGTGTAAAAATTGTGAGAAAATGGTGTGTCTCTGCCTCTTGGGGATGTATCCTCCTTTAGTGAGTTCTACACTCACTTTCATCTCCTTTCCTACTTCTGCTTCCTTTCTTCTCCAGGCCCTGACTGCCCTTGAATGGTTTGGCAGCTCCTTCAGCTTGCACACAGGTACTGCCAGACCTCTTCTACCACTCAGTCCACACTGCCTGAACCCCAGATGGCTGCTCAAGTCCACCACTCACTTAGGGGTACCAGGTCAGTAGGGGCCACCCAGGCACGGGCATCTGATGCTGCTCCAGTTCCAGTTGAATCCAGGTTTGCAGCTCTCAATAGTCACTGTCAGCTCCCTGTTCCATTCAGGGCTCTCATACATGAACTAAGGAGTTCAGGGTTATCTGAAGATATGAAGATAAATATAATTTTGTAAAAATTTGGAAACAAAACAGTTTCCAGAAAAAAATCACAAAGAAAACTCAGGGGACATGCACACTACTGCTGACCAGTGAACCACATGATAAACCGAAATTAAAACCTCAAAACTAGTGAGGTTTTCAATATTTGTCCCTTCTTCCTTAGATTATTATGTTGAAGCCAAGTCCTTAATGAGATGGTATTAAGGGAAAGCGTCTTTAGGAGATGATTGCATGAGGACTTCACTCTCAGGAATGTGATTATTTCAAAGATGAATGGATAATAAAAATGTGGTATATGTACACTATGAAATGCTATTTAGTGGAGAAGATCATGTTATATGAGGTAATCCACACCAGAAAGGCAACTCTCTCATGTTCTTTTTCATCAGAGGCTCATAGCTCCAAATCTTCAAGTGTGAGTACATATCCAGGAGTAACTACAGAAACCAGGAAAGAGAAAGGGAACCATTGCCAGGGTGGAAAGGCTCAGATATGGGAAAGGGAAAAAATCAGGGAGGAGCTCTGATAGGGATTCTAGAGGGAGAGAAGAAGAGGGAAAATGATACTAAGGCTATCTGAAAAGTTAAAAGGAACCATACTATTAACTGTCAATCTCCAAAAAACCCTATAATACATGTTAAGTCTGTGGATAAATATACATATATAGTTTAAAAGAATTGTTTTCATCTGTGCTGACAATGTTCCCTCCAAGAGCCAAAAACAATCTAACAAAAATCACAATACCAGTTGTTGGTCAGGGTTGCCCAAGACTCCCAAAACATTAAAGACTATTGTTACTGCCCTCAGTAGCCCCCAGAGGTGAGCCCTATTACTGAAGATATTACATGCTTTAGACACAGGGCCCAGAAGCCCCTGAATAGTATTGACTTAATTGTCTCCTTCCTGAGTATTAGCTTTCATGGTACCAGAAGTCACAAGCCTCCGAAGGATGGGAGCCACCAACACTACTACCCAGCTTTGATGTCTATGAACCACACAAAGAGACCACTGTGCATGATAACCCCAAGAGTACAATAGTGGCACACATTCACTACTGGTAGCCAACAGCTCTCTACAGGTACTTAAGATCTGCTCAACAAGACAGGAGTCGTTCCTGGTACCGGAAACCTGTCCAATGATCCAGGGTTAGTGATGTTATGGATCTTGGAGGAGAACCTAAAACTTACAACTTCACTAAAGCAGCATAATTTCAGAATAAATTCTAAACATGTGTCCCTATAACCACAGATAAGTATAGTCCTCACCCCTAATCAAAGAAATGTCTCTTTGCAACAGATGGAACCCATCACAGAAAACCACAACCAATCAAAATTTGTAGTTGTAGAGCCCAGTCCCAATGGGCACATCTCCAATACAGCTCCTGAACCTCAGAATCAGGGATCATTGCAGAAAAGAAGGTAGAAATACTGGAAGAGCTGGAAGAGCAGGGAATTTGTTGTTAGATTGTGTCTCCTAAAAATGTCAGAAGCTATACCCATGGAACCTCAGCAACATGGCTGTGTAAACACTAGTTGAACAGTGACAGTAATAGACAAGCTAAGTTGGATGGGGTTGGGAAGCTTACAGCCTCTGTCCCATACAGAAATCTACAGGCAACTAGGGAATGCTGAGAGTGGAAGAAATAGTCTTCCCCAGAGAAGGGTGTACCAATTGGTTATCCAGTACCAAATAGTCCACAAATATATACATAAAAGTAATACCATGCATGGTGAGCAGGTTGCATTTACATATTCAGAAATGCATGTGTGTGTATACACACACGCATGTGCATTCGTACCTGTACATGTGTGTTTAAGGGAGGGAGAAATTATGCAATTATATTACAATATTATAATCAAGAAATAAAAGTAATAAAAATAATAGAAAGAAGGTAACTTGTTTGCTCTGTGGCCATGTGGAGACACAAACAGAAGGTATCTCCTGGGAGGAACAGGTCCTGATTCAACACTAACTCTTCCAGCATGCTGACTTTGGATTTTCCAGACTCTAGAACTGTGGGCAGTAAATTTTGGCCGTTTACAAATCACCCAGACCGAGGTATTTTGTTATTGCAGCCTGAATAGACTAAAATTGTGATATAAAAGGGCTGGCTTGGTTTATCAAGTCTAACCTAGGCACTCAGGGTAATTACAACACCAGGAGGGAAGTCTCAAGATAGAGATCCCGATGTCTCATAATGCATTCTAGATTTTATTATATTAGAAACGTCTCTCTGAAAGAAACCACCCCTTCAACTTTCTTGCTACGTCTTCTAAAATCTCACATTCTGTAGTTAATTTCCTGTTGCCAACCAACTGCTGTTTATGACATCGCTACTCATGCCATCTCCTGAGTCTACATGCTCCCCACACAGCACTGATCTGAAGAGTTCTTATTCACTAGTGTAGTACCTCGTTGCTCCCATGTCCCACACTGGGGAGGATCTCCAGTTCAATGCCAATTTATTTGGAGAAAATGAACTTTTTAGCTGTGAATATGGCTCAGTGGTTAAAGTGTTTGCTTTGAATATGTGAGGACCAAAGTTTGGATCTTCAGAATCCACATAAATGTTAGGTGAATGTGGCAAACCTGTAATCTTAGCCTTGGAAGACACAGACAGACCAAACTGGAAAAAAAAAAAAAAAAAAACTAACCAAAGTGGCCAAGCTCTGTGTTTGACTGGGAGACTCTACCCATAGAATAAGGAGAAAGAGCATAAAGAATGATCTTGAACATCAATTTCAGGCCTCCACATTCACATGCAGCCACACAGATGCCCACACACATGTAAACATACATGCACACACATAAACATACATACATACATGTTAACATACATGCACACATACCACATATACATGAACAAAGAAAAATTAGTTTATATTATTAAAATATTCATGCTAAATACATGGAGAAAAGGTGTGTAAATTATAATATATATATATATGGGTTATGATTTTATTGTAAGGAATATAAACTGAATGGTCATGAATGGCTTCTTTTTTCTTCCTTCTGTTTTTATAAAATATTTCATGAATAGTATTTCAGTATTTAATTACCTATTTATTTATTTTTGGTTCTGTGAGATAGGCACTTACTGTGGAGCCTGGGCGGGCCTGAAACTCACTTTGTAAAACAAGCTGACCTTGAACTCACAGAAATCTGTCTGCCTCTTGAGTACTGGGGTTAAAGGTGTGGGCCAATTGGCAGGGTATCACTATGTAACCCAGGCTGGTGGCAAACTTGTGATTCTTTTGCTTTGGTGTCCCAAGAGCTGGACTTACAATCATGCATCTCCATGCATAGACACAGCTTGTTTCTAATGAGGAATAGTTTATGCAGTGGATATAAATCTCAACTACACATCACAATGAATAGTTAAATCTATAAATACCAAAAACTACTACCCAGATACCCACTATTTCTACCTCAAAACTCCTGCCTCAAATTTCTTCCAGGTAGCATGGATTCCACACTAACCCCTGACCTTTGTCACTTCAGGTTGGTTTCTACAGAATATGTAATATTCATTTAAGGACATAAAAGATAAACTTATTTTCAGTTTTAAAAAGAGATTTAAACTGCAGAATGTACACTTCTTACTTCACATGCATGCTTTTTCTTAAAGTGCTTACTAATAACCACAGTTATGCTGTGACTGCAAAGTAGGTCTTCTGGAAAATTACCATGTGAGGGGAAAATAATCCCCAAGAATTGAAAATGACCCCCTGATCTCTGCAGGTTTGGTTCAGAAAAGCAAGCTACATCCTTTCTGGTACACAGAAAGCAAATATTCAGATGAATGTGAAGGGTGTTTCAGTTCCTCTGCAGAGAACCTGCATGAACAGACTCCCCTTGGAGACTTCTGATAATTATCGATTCTCAATGAGTGGAATTCACTTAGTCTAATAGTCTTTCTAAATATAGTTACATGTGCTTCTTACCTTCCCAACCAGGCCCAAATCTAAAGAGGTAAGGAGTATTCAAAAAGTAAAAATCCTTAATTATTCAAGAGAGTAAAAACATGTCCCTTTGAATAGTTGGTACTATCATATTCTCCACCAAACTGAATCTCTAATTCCTTTCTGGTCTAAGCAGTGTTGTTGAGAGAATGATGTCTTCTGTTATGATACAGTCCAATATTGGGTAGGGTTTGATGCTTTCTCCCTAGTATCACCGCCGTAGAGATAGCCAGTGCTGTCAAAATGCTTTGTGTATTAACACCTTCTTAAACCTGAAAATCAAGACCAAAGCTCCCCCTCTGATGTCTCTTCCTATATTTAAACAATTTATTCTTCTAACTTTTCCATATGGAAGTGATTTTGTCAACTTCAAACAGTTTAGGCTCTCTGTCATCATCCTCTAGACTGTCCATATGTGATGAGGTGTGGACAAGAATTATGGTGGAGCTCGATACAATGACACACACCTGGGAAACCAAGGAAGGAAGAAGCTGAGTTTGAGTCTAGCCTGAGCTACATAGCAAGCTTAAGGCCAGCCTAAATGATATAGTGAAACCCCTTTCTAAACAAACAAACAAAAACACAAAAGTATTCTGACAGAAAACAAGGGCAGAGGATGCAGCTCTATGGTAGAGTTCTTGCTTATCATACCTGGGTTCGATCCACAGTACCACCATTTTTACTGCCGAAAGCTGTTTGGTGAATCTAAACTGATCTTATCTGGAGAAGAGGGTGGCTTCCCTGAACACATGCAGCCAGTTTCTCCCACCCATTGCAAGTCCTGTTCTGAAGTGGGATCTCCACTCCCCTACCAGATTTTTTTCTCTGTACCAAACATTTGCTGTCTTTGACAGTGTGATTTCTGGAGTCTCAGCACCTTCCCAACCCTGCTAGCTCCACACCCAGAAGCTTTCCCTTCCATTCCTTTGTCTCAGATGAGCTTCCTTTTTCTACACAAGGTTTGGGTGGTTTTTCTACTCTCCTATTTGCCAAATCTGGCTCTCTGACCCAACTGGACACATCCACCACCACCACCCATACACCCTGGTGACTGCCATGTCTTATGGTTCTTTCTTAAAAGCAAATCTCTCCCTTGTCCAAAAACTGAGCTCTTCCTGACTTGCCAGTTAACTCTGCAAACCAGTGTCCTTTCAATCCATATCTGTCATGCTGTTCGCAGAGAGAAATGGTGATTTTATTCATTTCCTCTTTGATGACCCTGGAGCTGGAGATACAAGTGGCTGTAAGTCAATCAGCCTGAGTGCTGAAAATCAAACTCTGGTCCTCTGAAAGAGCAGCAAGTGTCTTAACAGCTGACCTATCTGCTTAGCCCTGTAACTTGGATTTTGAGGCAAATACACCTAGGTTCAGACTCTCCTGCAGCTCAGTGGTAGAGCACTTGCCTATTAGAAATTAAAAAGCTCAAGATTTAGCCTTTCAGTGAGGTCATGTGATCTTTTTGTCCCAGATATCAGAGGAGCTTCACAGTTTCCATGACAGCCTACACTACACAGTGAAAATGGATTTGGATTAAAAAACAAGGGCTGCTGGGGAGACAGCTCAGGAAGCAAAGTGAGGGCCCATATTTGTATCCCCAGAGCCCACACAGAGTCAGGCTGGGTATGGTAGCTCCCCTGTAATCCCAGCACTTGGAAGGTAAGACAGGTAATTCCTAGAACCGAAATGAACAGACTAGCCAGACTAGAGGAAGTAGAGTCCAAGGGAGGTCCTTACTCTACATAAAAGGCAGAGAGTGATAGAAGACAACATTCCACAGGCAGGTGCATACATATGCAGCCACACATATAAATATGCATACACACTATACATACATGCATATGCTAAAAAGGCAGCACAAAAACTGCTTCACGGTAGGTAGGGAAATGAGAAAGAATATACTACTATGTAAAGTACCCAGCACAGCATTTGGCAGAGGAGAAGGAGCACCTGAAAACTCTGTGAACATTCCCTCACCTGCTTTTTTATTTTTTTAAACACATCATTGGTATGCACAGCTATGTATACACAGAGAGAGAGAGAGAGAGAGAGAGAGAGAGAGAGAGAGAAAGAGAGAGAGAGAGTTAACCTGAGTGTGGAGTAATATCAATTATGCCCTCTCTAAGCTATAAGCAGCGTTGTTTCTGAACTCCTGAAGCAGCCGCCAGTGACAAATTCCCCAGTAATTCTACAGTGATGCTCTGGTGATGCTCTCCCTCTCTACTCCTGCTGATAAAATGCCACCATGTGTTTTGGTCACTTCTTGACTTGACAAATGTAACTGTTGTTCAGATGGCCTGTCTTCCCTCTGTGCTTCTCAAGTCTAGTAAATATTAGAAGCTGCTGCCAAGATCCTTTCCCTCTGGCCATACTGAACCTAGTTCAAGTCCCTACTGCCGATTCATGCTCACATTTTAGAGTCCACATCCATTGCTACGATCAGAAGTAAAAGTAAAATGTTCCTGGCGGCCTGCTCTGGCGCCTTCCTTGTTCTAACTTTTGTACTTTTGTCAGATGCTTCCACTTCTTGGATTTTCTCCCTTCTCATTCTTCCTTCCCTTCCCACCTGGACTTTTCCACTCATTTTTCTTTTCCTCATTAAGAATATTCCAAAGACTCTGTCTAAAAAGCTACTGATACCTAAGCCATGATGCACCTATTCACTAGATACTAGGAAGAGCTTGCCAGAGTAAAATAGTTATTCTCCAAGGCAGACAGTTAGCTGAGGAAAGGGGTAGGAAGACTGTACAGAGAAGTGTGTGAGCATGCATATAGGCACAGAAGCAACTTTTTCCTGCAAGGACATATTTTTAAATATTTTTTCTATAAATATATAGTATGCTATTTTAAATGTTTGCCTTTGAGGACAGGAACCTTTTCCAGTATCTATATTCTCTAGCTGTGTGCTTTAGTTATTGTTTTCCCTATGGTCACCAACAATTATCTGAACAAAGAAATGGAGGAATCATTTCTTTTCTTTCTGCACAGCAATTTTTCAATATTTAAGAAATGTCATGTCTAGGAAATGAAAGTAGCTCTTTTTTTATGGCACCTCTTAGTTGGTTGCCTGTGTCAAGATGAAGCCGAATATCTCCTTCCCAGGAATTGGCTGTCAGGACCTCACTGGAGTAGATGATGAATGCAAGCTTCCTATGAGAAGCCAGGGTCATGGAAACATCTGTTGATGCTCTTGGTGGAGAGTGGAAAGGTCATGTGGTCCAAATCAGTAGTGGCAATGATAAACAAGGTTTCCCCATGAATCGAGATATCTTAACCCATGGTAAAGAGTTTGCCTGCTGGTGAGTAAGAAGTGTTCTTGTTATAGACCAAGGAGAAGTGGAGAGAGGAAGTACAAATCTGTTCAGGGATGCATTATGGATGCCATTGTGGAAATAAAAAAGTGGGCAGGGGAGAAGGCTATTCCTGGACTGACAGATACTACTGTGCCTCAGTGGTTGGGACCCAAAGAAGCTAGTAGAATCTTAAAACTTTGCAGTATTTCTAAAGAAGATGGTGTCCAGCAATATCTTGTAAGAAAACCTTCTAATAAAAAATAAGCCCAGGACCAAAGCACCCATGATTCAGTGTTGTTACTCCACCTGTCCAGCAACACAAATGCATGTATTGCTATGAAGAAAAAAAATGCACAAAAAAAGATGAGGAGGAGGCAGCAGATTATGCTAAACTTTTGGCCAAGAGAGGGAAGGAAGCCAATGAAAAACAGATTGCCAGAGACACGGGTTGTCCTCCCTGAAAGCTTCTGCTTCTGAGTCTGAATACACTCAAAACTACTATCAGTTGGGAGGACTGGGCAGTCTATTGGAACTCTAGCAGTGGAGCCAGTATTTATCCCTAGTGCATGAACTTTGGGAGCCCATCCCCATAGAGGGATACTCTCTCAGCATAGATATGCGGGGAGCACCTAGGCCCTGCCCCAAATGATGTGACAGACTTTGATTATCCCTCATGGAAGGCCTTATCCTCCTTGGGGAGCAGATGGCAGGTGGGATGGGGATTGGTGGAGGGTGGCATGGGAGGATGGAGGGGGGATAGGAAACTGGTATCAGTATGTAAAATAAGATTGTTTTTTCATTTAAATTTAAAAATGCCACAAAAAAAGTAACAAGTAAATGGTCAGACCAGACAATGAAGAAGAGGAGGAGAGGAGGAGAAGAGAACGAGGAGGGGGAAATAGAAGGGGAAAGAGGCTGGAGGACACCTGTGGCCCAGCAAAGATGTTCCAGAATAGATTGGTTTCAGACCACATACTAGGTAGGATGGATCAGTCTACACTGCAGTAACAAGCCAGCCCCAAAAGCTCAGATTTTCAGTGGTCCTGTGGATCTTACTGAAACGATTCTGGGCTAGTCTCTCCTCTTCCTGTTTGGTGATTGATGCTCAGGACAAGTTGCTGCAGGCATAATTTTAAACTAGAGAAGTTTGTCTTTGACATTTCTATTCTGTCAAATTTCTTCTGCTCCCTCTATTGGTAACTAACTTTTAATATTTGTATTTTATTTGTAGTATTGGCACTAAAATCCAGGGCCTCACTTGTGATAGGCAGCCACTCTACCAAGGAACTAGATTCCCAGCTAGCCCTGGAAATTACCTTTCTCTGTACCCAAGGAACTTTGTCCTCTCTCACTTGGGCCATCTACCTGTATGATGATGACTCTGCCTCACACAGCCTCACACAGCCCCTCTTCAACCTTCCAGAAGGGAAAGTATCAGCTTAGCACCCTCAAGACCAAGTCCTCAGCACAAAGGAGATTTATTTGCCCCAGAGAGACAAAGACAGGAGATAGAGGATTAGGGAAGGGGGGAAGGGAACAAGGGAAAGGAGGGCAGAGGTATTTGTCCCAGAGGATAAAGGATTGCCTCTGGATAGAGAGAAGACAGACATGGCCCTTAGGAAAATGTCAGTTTATAAGGGAAAGGGGAAACTCCATTTAGGATGAAGTGTTTAATTTTAATTGGAAGTACAATTTGGTGAGCCAAAGGGGGCTTTTGATTGCTGGACACTGGTAGTCAGCCTCAAGAGGAGGAAGTGGCCAAAAAAGCAGACAGACCTTGGGGGCTAGCTTTAGGGATGTAATCTCATGGCTTTTAGCAAGGAAGCGGGAATGGGGAGAAGGAACCGCCTGAGAGAGCCACAGGCTCAAGTGGGCTTGGGTCCCTTCGCTTCCCCTCATGTGACCCACCAGCACAGAATCAGAAGTGTTCTCATCTAGTTGCAGGCTAGGCTGCCACACGCAATGCAGTAACATGACCGTTGCCACATATAAGCATTCCATTAAGAAAGTATGTGATAAGGGAAGATGGGGAACTGGCAAAGGGACAAATGGGATGTGAAAAGGGGAAGGAAAGGGACAGGAGTGCTATAAGGGAGAAGTGGGGGCAGCAGGGAATGAAGATAAAGAGAGAGGAGAATGTACTAAATCACACATGAAAGTACCATGATGATACCCAAAGACTTGTATGTTCATTTAGATTTAAAAAGAAACGTTAGTGGAGGAATCCCAGAAGCCCACACAGACTGGGTAAGCTCAAGAAAATACCCTCAAAATAACATCTGTTCCGGAACAGAATAGCTCATCCTGGCCATCTAAACACTCAGGGAGTGAGTAGATCCAGAAAGATTAGGAGTATAAGGCCGGCCTTGGCTACATAGTGATTAGGAAGCCATCTTACATGAGATCCTAATTCAGAGAGCAAACATATGTATTTATACATACATTTGCAAGTCAGTGCATTCTAAAGAGAGGGGCTGCCAATCAAAGAAGATTCAATCCAAGTCTGGCTTATTGAGATTAATTACACGAATACAGCCAAGAAGGTCCCAATGAGTTGTTTGCTTAGTTTTTCAACTTATATGTTTACTTCCTTCCTTCTTTTGACACAGGATCTCAGCCTGTAGCCTAGCATAGCCTTATGCCTACACCTACTCTCCTGCCTCAGCCTCCCAAGTGCCATTACACTCAGCTTAATTGTTTACCTCTTCTGCATTGGTGGTGGAACCTTGGAGAAGGGAAACATCTCCTGAGAGGGCTGCTGAGTCTCAAGAGCCCTGCTACCCTGTTAGATTTTTTTTTCCTCAGGAGGATCTCATGCATCATGGCTGCTGAGTTCAAGATGCAGAGGTTCATGACCAATCCAGAGCAAACAGTTGTGCTGTACCACTCGGGTCAATACTGGAGTTGCTGAAGTTGGTGGTATTTCTTAGTTTTAGTCCAAAGCCAGGATGGTAACAGAAGTAAAATCAGGACCTTTGGATCCTGGTGTATCTCACTATACACTAGACAAATGCTCCCATGTGAAAGGAGGGTATTCCTGTTCTTGAGGCTACCTCCTGCTGGGAACCAGGTGAGAAAGGCTCAAGTCTGGCTCCCAGGAGGGATTACCAGGCAGGGTAAAGACTAGCAATTGCCTGGGCCTTGGTTCTTCAATATGTGGTTCAGAACCAGCATCGTCAGGGGTCAGGGAAGGCAGTAGTGAGAACCCGTGGACTCTGCCCTGGATCTACTGAACCAGAAAACAGATTCCAGCACCAAGCTTTTAAAACCTCCAAGTGACTCTGAAATCTGCTAATCATGGCTAATAAAGGAGCTAATAAATGCCCAGTGACACAGTTTGACTTAGAAAGTTTAACTCGTGGTTGAGAAACATCGTGTAAACCAGGTAAACCAGGTTACTGTGTATACAGGAGTGGGCACACTAGACAGGCAAACTTAACCATGAGAAATAAAGAAACAGACTTTATTCTGTGAATACCTTGATCTTTTTTGGGGGGAGGGAGTAGCGGTTCAAGGCAGAGTTTCTCTAAGGCCTTGGAGGCTGTCCTGGAACTAGCTATGGTAGACCAGGCTGGTCTCAAACTCACAGAGCCCTACCTGCCTCTGCCTCCCAAGTGCTGGGATCAACAGCATGTGCCACCACCCCTGGCTCCTGGATCTTTTTAAATAAAACAAACTCCAGTATCTAGCATGAGTACTGAATATAAAAGAACAGAGTATGGCTAGAAAGTTACAGGAAGAAATACAGAAAAGTTAACAAGGGAACTAGATTAATCAAAGGGACTCGAGGAAATTGTCACATGAGACATTTAGCCCTGAGAAACAAGGTAGAAGTCCTGCATAGTTAAAGAGAATCCTTGGCGGCTCAGGTGTAAGGCAGAAGGATGAGTCAGGCAAATTACAGCTATTCCTCCTGAGCTGGGATAGCCCACACCTGAAGTGGTGTGGCTGATGCCTACAGAGTGGGCAGGGTACACCTGGGAGGGGCAGGGATGGAGACCAGCAGCCAGAACATACTGAAAGAGAGTGAGCACCTGGAACACTGACAGATTAACAGTTCAGACTAGCACCGAAAGTCTCAAGAAGAGTGTGTTGTCACATCTTCTCAGTTTTCCGTAAAACACAAATCAATTTATGTTCATTTGAAGCATTTCTACCAGGCAAACAGCTGAGGTAATCACACCCTTAATATGCCAGGTAAAGCATTGTATTTCCACAGTTACCCTTCCACACACCCAAACTAAGATTGATGTGGCACTAACAACAGAGCTGGTCCACAGAGGATGCAGATTAAGGCAGATGAGCTTTTTATCTTCTGGTTTATGCCTCCGTTTTGCTTCTTCTGAATTCCAAGTCACCATGGGAAATATCAAGACAACACATCGTGGCTCTCAGACGACTCCTCTTGCAGGCATACTCCCTCCCTCTCCCTGTATCTGTGCTCACCTCCCACATCCTTCCAGGTACCAAGCCCTAAAACAACCCTGGTTACATGAGGCCAGCTATGGCTACAATATGGGAAAAGCTTGAGTACAATAGGGCAGAACTCTCTTTTGATTTCTTTTTAGACAGTTCAAAATAATAATAAAGTAGCACAAAATAATAAATATAGCACAAATCTCTTATGTGCTATATGTCACCTTCCTACTTCCACTCCACACACACATGTTCCAACCAATTCTCATTGTAAAGGGGGGGTCTTACAAGTTGTGATTTCTTAGATCAAAGAATAGAGCCCCAACTGAAAGAATAAGGAAAACTTGGTCAGCCTAAAGCCTGGGGACATAGAGTGAGCCTTACCTTAGATGCCTTTCTAAGCACATAGGAAAGGAAGCTAGTGTGTGTGTGTGTGTGTTGTGTGTGTGTGTGTATGGGTGTATGATATACATGTATATATGTATATATATACATACATATGTATATACATATATATTCATGCATATGCCCAAACATTTGTGTACAGATGCATGTGCATCTTTGTGCACATACATGTGGATATCAAAGTTGATGTCAGGTATTCTCTTCAATCTCTCTCTACTTCAGTTACTGAGATGAACTCTGTCAGTCAAACCACAGTTTGACAATTCTGACTCCTCTAGCTTGCCAGCATACCCCAGCTGTCTTCCTCCAGAGTTCTGGGATTCCAGGTGGCTGCCATGCCTGCCCAGCTTTTATATGGGCTCCAAAAATCCAAATTCTGGTCTTCACACTTGCATTGTAAACTCTTTATCCCCGAGCCATGCCCCCATCCCTGGAAGCCTGGAAGCCTTTTTCCCCTACTTCCTGTAACTACAGCAATTCCAAATTTTCCAATCTTGGAGACATTCTGCAAATAACTTCAGGCTCAAATCCCTGCCAGAAAGGTAATTTTGAATATTTCCCCTTTGCCACACAAAAATGACTCCCTCTGAGCTCCTCCCTATGAGGGAACAAGGAGTGGCAATGTGTTCCCACTGAATGAATGGCTCTTCATCTCAAAGGAGGGAAATGCTACTGTACAAGTTTCATTATATGATCAGATAAATAACGCTGTCATGCTCCCAGAATTGTGGAGTTAACTTTGAGGAGAAAAAAATCTATTCTAAAAATCATCCTCAAAAAAGCATCCCATGGGAGGGTCCCTGCTTTGGCTCAAGACATACAGATTGAAGAGGAAACTGATAAGAGACCTCTCGTCCCTGCAGTGTCTCAGGTCGTCTGCATGGAGAAGCAATGAGGGAGTGACATCCATCAAACCCAAATTGTTCCACAACATCCATGACAGCGTGATCTTCGCACAGCATCTGCTCTTTCCTGTCAGAGTACAAGATGATGAACTACCAAGGACAATGACATCTAATTGCTGCTTTTTAATATCTTGGGCTGGCTTTGAGGAATCCTTAATTAAAAGTGGGAAGAGATAATTCTAACACTCAACCAAGAACCTGTGTGAGTTGTAAAATGAAGACAGATGTGTTGGCCTTCAGCTGTCCTCCTTTTGCTGTCTCTCCCCACAACCTGTCTCCTTTATCTACCAAGAGATCCCAGTATTACTCTATATAAGAGATTCTTAACCTGTGGGTCGTGACATCTTTGAGAATTAAACAACTGTTTCAAAAGGGTCACATATTAGATATTTACATTACAATTCATAACAGTAGTAAAAATTACAGTTATGAAGTAAAAAATATGATTTTATGGTTGGGAGTCACCACAACACGAGGAACTATATTGGAAATGTATTAAAGGGTCTCAACATTAGGAAGGTTGAGAACCACTTCTCTACACCTAAGTAGTAGCAGCTAAAGCATACTGGACATAAATAATCCTCAAAACAACCAACAATATCAGTAAACATCAAGGACTGTGGAGCTGCAATGGCTGGGTTTAAATTGTGCCTCTCTACCCACATGGTCATGTATGTAATCTTGGGCTATTTACTATGCCCAAGTTAGTCCTATATAAGCTAATAACAATAATGAAATTGTGAAGACTGGAAATATTGACATTTTAAGTCTACCTCCTGAGAACTATCTAGGTGCTCACTAAAATATTCATAAATAAGCACTAAGCTAGCACCTATTGTATGCCTTACGAGAAAACAGATGCTGTGAGAGATACACCTGAAAGGAGATGCTAAAACAGTGTGAAGACGTGAGGATCTAAAATGGATACTTCTTTAAAGATGACAACAGTCCTTAATCAACATCTGTAACGGTTCATCTTAACTGTCAACCTGACTGGATTGAGAAATGTCTAAGAAACAATAAAGCATACTCTGGAATGTGTCTATGGGGGCATATCCAGAGATGAGTGGCACATGAGATAGCAAATGAAGAAAGATCTGCTCTGGTTGTGACTGGTACTGTCCAATAGGGAACTAGGTGACTCAAAGTGCAAGAGGAGCAAGGTGGGTCTTACTTCCTGGCCACCATGAGGGTAAACAACTTCATAATCCTCCCAAAGGCCTGAACAAAGGAGCCACTGCAGACTTCGAAAACTGTCAGGCAAAATAAGTCTTTTCCCTTTTTAAACTGAGCTTTTCCCAGATATTTTGTCACAACAATGAAAAATTATTTAACACACTGCCAACACCAAGCTCATGGATGCCTGTGCAAACTCTGCTGCTCTACTTTTTTGCTGAGCATACACTGACTATTTCCTTTCTGGGATGACCTTGGAATCACTCTTACCCCAAAGCTAAGAAGGCCTTTAAACCTTAGTCAAGTGTTTGAAAGAACAAGGAAGATTGGAACATAGTAAATTACCTATTCCTTTCAAAGTTTCTTTTGTCATCTCAGCTCCAGGTACCTTCACCTGCTTCCACAATGCTTCTCTTTAATAAAATCTCATTTGATTATATTTTGGACTTTAGACAGAATTAACTTTGGCAAGTCAAAACTCCATATGTAGATTTCTATGTAGAAATCTACAACAGCTTATGGTCTGAAGCTTGCTATGTACCCCAGGCCTGAATAAACCCTATAGAGAACCAAGATGGACCATAATGTATGGTATTCAGGAAGCATCCTTCAATGGGCTCAGGAAGATGCAAGAGCAGCTTTGCCATGTCTAATTATGTTAGAGAACTTGAGAAGTTCAAAGAAGATGGGAATAAATAAGAGTAGCTATAATCAATACAGTGTCTGTAGGCAAAACAGAGTTTAAAATCCATCCAAGTAAGTAGGAAAACAAGTGCATCCTAAGAATCTGGGACAGAGTGTGATATGATACCAATCTTAGTGTACATACAGAACAGCAAGGCCAGTCTACACTTTGCAAGGGATGCATGCTGAGAATCAGCAAAAGGAGATGGGTAGAAAAGGCTGGCATCACTTTACATGGGGGCCTTTGAAAGCTCAGTTGGGAAATTGAGATTTGATTAAGTGTTAAATGAACAAGATATTCTTTTTTACTGACTCTTTTGGAAGCTGGATAAATATATTCCCCAGCAGGGCTTCTGGGAAGAGCTATTTCTCAGATAACTCCCACCGCGTCCTTCCTGCCTTCCCCACCCTCATCCTACCATACATACCACCTTACCTGGACTGTAATAAAAGTAGCTGGCTTCTCGCCTGCAGCCTCTGCTGGCTCCAATCCATCCCTCAGTGGCTGTCAGATTCATCTCCCTAAAGCTCGGCTCTCATCAGAAGCCTTCAGCAGCTCTGCACTGCCAGTTAAATCACATCTTAACTCTTCATTCACAAATTCAAGGCCAGCCAAGCCCCAGGATGTATTAAACATGGCATGCTCCCATGCCCAGCAGCTTGACCATGTATAGTCTTCTCCCTGGATCACATGCAGACATTGCAGGGGCAGGTACAGTGAGGCAAACACAAGGGCCTCACGAATATTGATGGGAATTTGCAGGAACATGTGTGTCTAGAAAGAGACAATTTCATGTTATGAGATGGAATTCCACAGCTAAGCAACCAGGACTCACACCCTGGACCCAGGCTGTGATAGCTATGAGCCCTTTGACCAATTAACAACTCAACTATTCTAGGCTTTAGTTTCCCTGCCTAAAACAATGCAAGCTAAAAACAGTGTTAGAGGTATCTTAAGCATTAAGTATGATGGCATGCATTATTATAAAGCATAGTTCTAGACAAACAGTAATAAAGAAATACATACTGGCATTGCTCCAGCACAGATCGCAGTCAAAAGAGAATAGAAAAAGCCAAATTCATCTCTATTTCCAAACATCCCCTTCCATCCCCATTTATCCCCTCCCAGAGCAAGTCTTCTCAGTCACTCCAGAATTTTCTTTTTCTTGACTCTTTTTGTTTTTGATTTTTAAAATACATTTATTTTTGTATGTATATACATAATATATTTTATGTGTCTTAGTTAGGGTTTCTATTGCTACGATGAAACACCATAACACACAAGTTGGGGAGGAAAGGGTTTATTTGGTTACACTTCCACATTGCTGTTCATTACTGAAGAAAGTCAGGACAGGAACTCAAAATGGCAAGAACCTGGAGACAGAAACTGATGCAGAAGCCATGGAGAGGGGCTGCTTACTGGCTTGCACAGCCTTGTGCAAGCTGAAGAGAACTAAAGATAGCTTCTCCCACCCTGCAGCTAAAAGGCCCCTAACCACTGAGCTGCCAACCAATCCTATAAGCAACCTGTAAAATGTTTGTTTAAATCCACCAATCAGCCCCTAGACTAACCTTCCCTTCCTGGAATTTCCCCTAATCTTGCTCAAAATGAGTCCTTGGGCTTCTTTCAGGGTTGCTATGTGCTACCCCAACACGTTGGAAATTTTAATAAAGCATTCTTGCTCATTGCATATGTGATGGTGGTCTTTTACGGGACTTCTCCTGGACCCTAACAGATCTCATGGAGGCATTTACTCAACTGAAACTCCTTCTACTCTGATGCCTCTAATTTGTGTCAAGTTGACACATAAAACCAGGCAGTATAACTGACCCCTTGCCAACTTGACACACAAACATTAAGCCACAACCCTTCCTTTCTTATTCATCCCCAATATCTCACATTAAAATAATCAATGATTTTAAAAGTCCCACAGTCTTTACAACTTCAAAGACGTTAAAATTTTAGTCTCTTTAAAATATCCAACCTCTTTTAAATGTTCAAGTCTTTTGTCTGTGAGCTCCTTTAAAAATGCATTCTTACTTCAAAAAATTGAGGGCACAGTCACAATCAAAGAAAAGCAACACCAAACCCTAATGGTTCCATGGCTGGCATCCACTCATGATCTTTTGGATTCCCCCAAAGGGCTCGGCCACTTCTCTGCCTCTACCCTCAGCAACACACACAGCTGTCTTCTGAGCTTCAAGTATCTCCACTCCATGGCTGCTGCTGTTCTTGGTGGTCATCCCATAATAATGTCATTTCTAAAATGTGGAGGTCTTCTGCTGCAACTGGGCTGCACTTTTACCAACAGCTTCTCACAAGCTCTCTTCATGATGCCAAGTCTCAACTTATTTGCATGACCTCTTAGTCCTGGGGCTTCAATTGCCCCCTGAGGCTTCCCCTTCACCAATGGCCTTTCCTGGCCTCTCACAAGGCCAAACCTCAGCTGTTCTACAAGACCTCTTCAGGCCTTCAAAAACAGTACCACCTGAGTGACACACATTACCAAGTCCAGTTGGCAGCATGATGTACAACCTTGGCCATCTCTGGAACACAGCTTCTTTGTGCTCTCAGGAAACTAATCCCAGAAGATTTAACCTTGGTGATGCTAGTAATCTTAATCACTGCTAATTTCTTAGCTCCAGCTGACCAGCATCAAGTATCCCAGCAAAGCAAAGTTTTGCTTTCATAGTTCTTGTATCTTATTAATTACAGCTGATTCTTCAGCCCCAGCTAATCAGAATCACAAAATTTTAATTCAAAATAACAAGTAGTCCTGATAAGCATCCTTAATCTTAACTCAGAAACTTAAAAAGCCAGGCCTCCATCCTCTGCACTGCTCTCAACATTCTTATCTTCCAAGTTCCCACAGAACATCCCACTGAGCTCTTAACACTCAATGGTTTATCTAGGCCCAATTTCAAATGTCCTTCCACAATCCTGCATAAAACATGGTCAGGTCTGTCACAGCAGTAGCCCACTATCCTGGTACCAATTTGTCTAAATTAGGGTTTCTATTGCTGCAGTGAAACACCATGACCAAACAGCAAGTTGTGGAGGAAAGGGTTTATTTGGCTTACACTTCCTCATTGCTGTTCACCACTGAAGGAAGTCAGGACAGGAACTCAAACAGGGCAGGATCCTGGAATCAGGAGCTGATGCAGAGGCCATGGAGGGGTGCTGCTTACTGGCTTGCTTCCCATGGTTTGCTCAGCCTGCTTTCTTACAGAACTCAGGAGCACCAGCCCAGTGATGATGGCACCACACACCATGGGCTGGGCCTCCCTCATTGATCACTAATGCTTCACAGCTGGATCTCACAGAGGCATCTCCTTAACTGAGGCTCCCTGCTCTCTGATGACTCTAGCTTGTGTCAGGTTGACACGCAAAACCATCCAACACATCATGGTACTTGTACAGGCTTATTTCACAAAGAGTTAATAAGGTTTAGGGTCAAAGTTTGATGAAAAGAAATGAAATCAAGGCACAGATGTAATTGTGGAAAATGTTAGCAGATAATTAGCTTCACTAAAACAGAAAGAATCATAAATATAGATATTTACATTTTTTAATTAAAGAGACAGAAAACGCAGACCCTGCAGAAAGAGAAGCTATGATCTTGGGCAGAGACCTGTAAACTGCACAATAGGAACCAGGATACCTGCAAGGAATAGCAGAGTTCCCATCCTAGCTTCTAACCTACTTTTGGTGCCTCTATTTCTCTGGTATGTGGCTAATTCCTCACCAAGATGCTCTTCCTGGCTCCCTGGCTCCTGGTCCTTCTCCTCTCACTGTTCTCTCCCATTTTCTCCCATGAAATCCACACAAATACACCCACCTATTTCTCTTGGCTATCTCACACACATTTACAATGCCACCCTTAGTTCTCTGGCCTAAAGATACTCCCAGTCCAAGGAAGGCATCTCCCAATTTTGTTTCTTGAAATTAAGTATTGAAAGAGAACAGATGTGGTTGCTAGTATCCATCCAAACATCTTCCAAGGACATACACAGAGCAGAACTATTTTAGGTACCTGATCTATCTTCAAATGCAAAAATTGTCCAATGTATCTGCGAATCCAAATACAGCTTTTGGTTGGTGAGTTAGGCTAGGTATGAACATTTCCCTTCTTTCTCTTTGCAATCCTAAAAGAAAACCATCAGAGGTGACCCACTAGCTATATCCGTATAAGACAATCCTATCAAAGAACCCACCTCTGACATCTCATATCATCTAATATTTTATAATACCTATTTTTGTTGAGATATACATGCACTATATACATGTGCATTATATACATGTATGCACACACATATATATACATATATAAAGCACTTATAATAATGTAATAATGTATGCTGAGCTTAAGGATATAAACTGAACATGTTTACATATGAGTATGCCTGTAGAAGCAACATACAGATCAAGCTATAGCTCATTGATTAGACTAGACTGGATGGTCAATGAGGCCCTGAAGTCCTCTTGTCTCTGCCTTCCTAGCACTGGCCTTACAAGTGCATACCACCACACCCAGCTGTTTCTATGAGTTCTAGAGCTCAAAATTGGTCCTTATGCTTGAAAACAAGTACTTAACAGGCTCTTGGTCTGTCTCTCCAGCTCTAAAAGCTTGCTTGTTCAGTTGCTAAACAATACTGTCATGTAGTAGTACAATTCATTCATCCATTTCCCATTTGATGGATGTTTTTGCTGCTTCTAGCCCCGCTAAAGCGAAACACCAAGAACACTCTTATATATTCATTAGTTTACACACACACACACACACACAATTGGAATTGCTGGGTTACAGGACAGGCATATGCTTGAAATGATTTAATGCTTCCAAATGTACAATGTCTTCAAGTCATTCCACATTCCCATCTTAATAGTCTTAATAGAACCATCCCATTACAACAGAAAACAAAATGGCCTCCTTCACCCAAGAACATCAAAACCTATTTCTCTCCAGACATCATCAGTGCTAAAAGGAGGACTTTGCTACAATAAAGTTTTTGTTTCATCCCTCAAAGAGAAGGAATATATTTGTTTTTATGGATTCATTTTATCTGGGCCCAGGATAGTGGACTAGCAGGTATGTGTCTGCATAGGCAAGTGAAGAAAAGAAATATGGGCTGGTAGAGTTAAAATCTGATTTACAAACTTTAGGAATGTGTCTTAATTTAATATATTTCCCTTGGGTCACCCACTTTCCATTCTTAGTTAAACACCACCATTTTTTGAACAAAATGTGATTGTCTCAGAAAGCAGCATTGTGGACATGGAAGCAGACATCCAGCAATGGTCAAGTCTCTGACCAGCTTGGGTAAGATTCTCCAGCAGATTTTGGCATTAGTAAAATTTTTGTTGTTATTAGGAGTTTCCCTCCTCATGGCTATTCAGAAGTTTCAGATGAATTTTTTCTGATGTTTTTAATGAAAGATGGTATGTGCTTACCCATCATAGGAGATATTTCCTCCACAGGAAAGCTGTCGAACATGTTGCATTCACAACATGACACAAAATCTAAAAATCACAGAGAGACTAATTACTGGAGGAAAATTACACCAAAAGACCTATTTCCTCATGATGAAAATGACAGCCCTGTGCCCCTTACCTGGCCCAATCGGGCAAATAGCCTGAGCAACATTGTTCCAAGGCATTTCACTACAAGCTGCCACAGAGGAAAGAGATGCTTCGGTCCTGCGAGCTGCTCAGTGAGGAGGCAAGGTGAGCTGTCAGTTAAGTGAGGTCTAATTATAAGTCTCATTTCCAGTATTTATGAAAATGATAGACAAGACCTAGGGCTCACCTCCATCTATACATGAGGCCGCTTGGGTGAGTCCTTCTCTTTTGATGTCAACATCTGAATTATCATCTTGAAGCTTTGACATTTAGTGCTGACAGACAGGCAGGATTGCCCCCACCAAACTAGAAAGTGAGGGCCACTGTTCTTTGCCACTCTAGTTTTCTGCTTCTCAATCAGCTCTCCGGTACCAAAGAGGCCTCTTCCTCTCCCTATGAAAAAATCCATGTAGAGGAACAGAAGTAATCTTTGCCTCCTTAATAAAAATTTCAATCACTTTGGATCACTTCTTTTTCTGTCCCTGAAGACCGCATGCATTATTCCATTTATATGAAATGTCCAGTGTAGAAAACTCAGCAAAGATGGAAGAGGATTAGTGTTTGCTTAGGGACAAGAAGGCTGAAAGGAAACAGGGAATGAATGGTTTCCTCTTCAGAGGATGGAAATGTTCTAAAATGTACCATGGTGAAGACTGCATGTAATGAAAACTTTACTAAAATGGCCACCAAATTTTACAGTTTAAGGGTAAATTAGATAATATTTGAATTAAATAGCAATAAATATATATTTTTAAAGTTATGTCTATTTATCTACTCTCTTGTTCCTAATATAGAACCTTCTAAGTACCCAAAAAGAGCTGAGGAAATGTGGTAATTGAGGATGGCAGAAGAAGACTTAGACCACTTTTTTTCCCCTCCTGACTCACACAACTCCAGCCTTGTAAATTAGATAAATGGCAGGTAGGACTGTGTTGTGTGTATGTGTCTACACATGTCCATGTGTGCCCATTTGCTCACCAGTTCTGGTGCATGTGGAGGCCATCTTCCTCAGTTGCTCTTCACCTTCTCCTTTGAAACAGGGTCTCTCTCTGAACCTGGGGCTCACCACTTAGGCTGGCTGGCCAACAGGATCTGCTTGCTGCAACTCAATTCTAGGGTTACAGACATGCATTACCTCCTCCTGTTTTTCTGTGGGTTCCGGAAATTTGAACTCAGGTCCTTAATTCTCAAAGAGCAAGCACTTTATCCACTGAGCCATATTCCCAGCCTCCAGCAAGCTGTTTTGAAAATAATTTTTATAACTCATTTTTATCACTCATAAATATGACTCCATTTCAGCCACTGGAAACTTCAACATAATAATCATGATTGCTCACGAATCAGTGAGCAGAGCACAAACCCTTGGGTTAATGCAATTTATTCTTCACTGGCGTAGATAGAAGCTCAAGATCAAGAGAGTGTTCTGTTTTGTTTCTGAAGCAATCCATGACTTTCCATTCTAATTCAAGCAGGTCAAAGCAGGGAAGGACTTGAAAATGTTCCCTTTATCTTTCAAGAAAGGGATTAGCTTGGGTAGGTTCAAGTTAGTATTTATTTGTTTGTTTATTTGTTTTTTAACTTTAGGGTAATAAGAAAACCATTTGCTTCCAGATGACACCATATTCAAATGTTGGATTTGGCTCTTTTGTCAAAGTAGCCCTTGACTTTGTCTTGATACTAAGCAGGATCAGCATCCAGTGAGCCCCATGATCATGAAGAGGAACAGACAGCCCTCTACTGTGTACTAGACTGCTGATCAAGAATGTGGGTGTATAGAATGAGTTCATCAGGATATAATCCCATTGGGAGGTGAAGAGAATCTGCACTGATATGCCTGATGTGAACATGGACTTGGACTTCAAAGAAACTATATGAGGAAGGGTGTCCTAGGGTCATTATTGCTGTGATGAAATACCATGACTAAAGCAACTTGGGAAGGTATGGTGGTTTGGAAGAAGATGGCCCCCAAAGTCAGTGGCACAATTAGGAGGCGTGGCTTTGTTAAAGGAAGTGTGTTGTTGGGAGATGTCATTCTGTATATGTTTCTCATACTGGTTAATGAATAGAGCACTGTTGGCCAATAGGAAAGCTAGATAGGCGGGACTAGGAAATGAGGAGGATAGAGGAAGGAGGAAGGAGAGTCAAGATGGAGAGACTGGGGAGACAAGACGCTGGCCCCTTTCCCCGGTAAGAAGACCACGTGGAAATATTAGATTAACAGAAATGGGTTAATACTTAAGACAGAGCTAGCCTATAAGAAACAAGTAACGGGCCAACAGAATTATATCAAATACAGAGTCTCAGTGTGTTAATTGGGGCTGGCGCAGCATCGGGACCAGACCAGCTGCGGGATGAAAAACCTTACTCCATACAGTGTGTCACTGTGGGGGTGGGCTCTGAAGTCTCCTATCCTCAAGTCACTCCCTGTGACACAGACCATTTCCTGCAGCCTTCTATTCAAGATGTAGCCAGCACCATGTCTGCCTGCATGCCACCATGCTCCCCACCACAATGACAATGGACTAAATCTCCAGGCTCAGTAAGAGACCTTTTCTCCAGGGAATAAGATGGAGAGTGATGATAGAGCAGGACACCAGATTTCCTCATCTGTGAACACATTGAACATAGGTACACAAACACTACAGCATACACAGAGAGAGACAGAGACAAAGAGAAACAATAGCTCCCTCCCCAATAAAACAAATAGCAATTTCTTAAATACTCTAGTAATCTAAAAATCCCTCTTTTTCCCAGAAAGTCTCTTATTGAGCCTGGAGTTAAACTAGTGATCAGCCAGCCCTAGCACTCTCCCTGTTTTCACTAGGGAGACAGTTCATCACCATCCCCAACTTCAAGCTCCACTACAGAGCTTTTGTCCTGAAAACAGCTTGGTATTGGCACAAAAATAGACAGGTAGACCAATGGAATTGAATAGAAAATCCTGATATTAAATCACACAATTACAAACACCTGATTTTTGACAAAACAGCTAAAAGTATATAATGGGAGGAGGAAAGCATCTTCAACAAATGGTGCTGGCACAACTGGACAATGGTATGTAGAAGACTGCAGATAGACCCATGTCTGTCACCATGCACAAAACTAAAGTCCAAATGGATCAAAGACTTCAACATAAATCCAGCCACACTGAACCTCTTAGAAGAGAAAGTGGGAGGTGCCCTTGAACCAAATTGGTACAGGAGACCGCTTCCTGAACATAACTCCAGTAGTGCAGCCAACAATTAATAAATGGGACCTCCTCAAATTGAGAAGCTTCTGTAAAGCAAAGGACACAGTTGACAAGACCAAATGGCAGCCCACAGATCTTCACTAACCCTACATCTGACAGAGAGCTTATCTCCAAAATATACAAAGAACTCAAGATACTAGTCATCAAAATACCAAATAACCCTATTAAAAATGGGGTACAGAACTGAAGAAAGAATTCTCAATAGAGGAAATCAAAAAGGGTGAAAGACACTTAAGAAAATGCTCAACTATCAGGGAAATGCAAACCAAAACAACTCTGAGATACCATCTTACTCCTGCCAGAATGGCTAAAATTAGGAACACCAATGACAACTTACGCTGGAATGGATAAGGGGAACACTCCTCCACTGCTGGTGGGAGTGCAAACTTGTACAGCCATTTTTTAGATCAATATGGCAGTTCCTCAGGAAAATGGGGACCAGTCTACCACAGGACCAGGCAATCCCACTCTTAGGCATATCCAAATGATCCACATCCATGCAACAAAGACATCTGTTCAACTATGCTCGTAGCATCATTATTTGTAATAGCAAGAACCTGGAAGCAACCTAGATGCCCCTCAACTGAAGAATGGATAAAGAAGATGTGGCACATTTACACAATGGAATACTACTCTGGGGGAAAAAACAATGGAATCTTGAAAATCACAAGCAAATGAACGGAACTTGAGGAAACCATCCTGAATGAGGTAACCCAGTCACAAAAAGAGGAACATGGTATGTACTCACTCATATATGGATTTTAGACATAGAGCAAAGGATCACCAGCCTATAATTTACACTGCCAGAGAAACTAGGTTACAAGGAGGAATCCGAGAGATTCATACAAGTTCCCTCACAGAAGGGGAAAGGAACAGGAGGGGGGGGCAGTGCGTGGAGAGGGAGCTAGGAGAAAGACAAGGGGAGGAGAGGAAAGCACATGGGACTAGAAAGATTGAGTCAGGGGAGGAATAGATGAGAGAGAGAGAGAGAGAGAGAGAGAGAGAGAGACCATGAGGGTGCCATTATAGGTTTGAAGAGAAAACAGACTCTAGAGAAATGTCCAGAGACCTACAAGACTGACTCCAACTAACAATTTGAGCAACAGTGGAAAGGCTACTATAAATGCCCTTCCCCAATAATGAGATTGATAACTAACTCATCCACCATCATAGAGCCCTCATCTAGTACCTGATGAAAACAGAAGCAGACCCCCACAGCTAAACACTGAGTCAAACTGGAATCCAGACCCACAGAGGGAGGACAAGACAAGGCTACAGAAACCCACAGAGATAGCTGACCTGAACAAGGAGGAGCTACTGGGCCCCCAGACTGATAGCTGAGAAACAAACATTGGATCAACTCAGACCCCCTGAACATGGGTCTCAGTTAGAAGGCCTGGACAGTCTAAGGGACCTCTGACAGTAGAACCAGAATGTGCCCCTGGTGCACAAAAGGACTTTGGAAGCACATGCCCCATGGAGGGATACTTCCTTAACCTAGAGGCAGGAGGAGGGCCTAGTCCCTACTCCAAATGACTTAACAGATTTTGTTGACCCCCTCCTGGAAGGCATCACCCTCCCTGTGGAGTGGGGAGGGGAATGGGATGGGGGAATGGGAGGGAGGGAGAAAAGGAAGGAGGGGTAGAGGGGGAACTGGGATGGATACATAAAATAAGAAAAAATAATTAATTAATTAATGTGCCCAGCCACACTTCACTTTTTACCTGGCTCTTAGGGACTCAAGATTAGTTCTTCATTCTTATGCAGCAATCACTGAGACCACTGGTGTATAGATCCAGCTCCAGTATTTGTTGTTAAAGGCATGATAATGCTGGTATAGTCATACTTTTTCAATATTGTCCTTATCTTTTACAAATGCATACAGAAATGTTCATAGGAAAGATCATAAAATCTGTATCAATTGCTCCTGGTAAATGCAAATAATCTCCACTGTAATGGGGGCAAATGCTCAGATTAAAGCCCCTTGGCCATGAGTTGCTCATTGGTGAGTCCAGATGATGGGCAGATGTGAGTCTCTTAGCACCTGTCTACATCTATGGACCTTTTAAATCTCACAATAAAAAGGAGTTTTACAAAACATAATATTTTCAGTCTCATAGAATATCTAAAACTGGATTTATCCTCCTGCCTTGGAGGAAGCAGAAAACCAGAAAAAGAAAAGAAACATATGAAACGATTGTTTTCCGATACTGAATAACAGGAGGTGCATAAAGGAAAACAAACTAAGACTGTCCTACAATTGCCCTGGCTTCCTGCCTGGGGAGTTTGCACTCTGTTTTATGGAAGCAGAAAAGCAAATGATGCCCAGCACCCTTCAAAGAGATGGAAACAAAGGCTGGAGATCATGCCAACACAGTGCACAGAGGTTACATGGGAGTGCCCTCCAGAGGATGCTGCTGTAAAAAAAAAAAAAAAAAAAGGTACTTATCCCAGGAATCCATAAAGGAATCTTCTAGGCTGTGCATGCAGCACAGGAAACTGCATGGTCAGTGGGGAAAAGCAACAAAACACTGGAAAGCAATAGATCAGGCAATTCCTGAAGTTCACAAATAGCCTAGAAGTTCCATCAAATAGCCTAGAAAGACTATGTAATAGTGGCAATGTAAGGTAGCGTTCTCAAAAGGATGCTGCCTTAATAATAAGTCTAAAGTAACCTTAGATTGCAGATAGGTCTTAAGGACCTGATGGGCTTCAAGTACCTTGTGTGCATGCCAGAAGAAAATCCATCATATTTAAAGAAGTTCAACAAATTCAGAACCTAGCAGGTTAAATTCATAATGTTCACAATATAATAAAAAAAAATCCTCAGTAGGGACTGGAGATATGGATGTTAAAAGCACTTGCTACTCTTACAAAGGACCAAATGTGTTGCCCAGCAACCACATCAGGTGGCTCACAACCACCTGTGACTCTAGCTCCAAGAGATCTGATGCCCTCTACTGGCCTCTGTAGGTACCCACACACATGTACACATACTCAGAGAGACATTCTCACATAGATATAAATAAAAATAAATGTGTGTTTTTTAAAATTTTTATCAGAATTGCAGAGAAGTGATAAAATGAGATCTAAACCTGGGGTGAGGTGAAAATATTATAAAAAAAAGAAAGAAACAGCAAGAAAGGACAGAGACAATATGAAGAGAGAAATAAAAAGATGAAAATACAGTCAGAGAAATCCCAAGAAATAAAAACTTCAGCATCTGGAAATTTATAAAATGTTGACACTAGATCAGGTAATTACTGAAGAAATAACCAATAAACTGAAGACACAAAGAAGAAATTATTCCAAATAAAGTATGTAAGGGGAAAAAAACCACTGAGGATTGACCTGTGAGGTCAATTCTCCCAAATACCTGGAGTTCCATGAAAGGCAGATAATAAAAATATTTAAGGAAATGATGGCCAAAACTTATTAAAATTGTAAATTCAAGATCCAATAAGTTTTTAAAAATCCAAAGCATTGTCAATGTGATGAGAACTATAGCAAGGCTTGACCCCCTCTCACCCTCCTCACCAAATACAGGAAAACAGCCATCAAAGAAAAAAGTCTTCAAAGCAGCCCAACTAAGAAAAAACAGCCCATAACCAGGAACAAAAGTTAGAATTACAGCATATTCTTACCCAAATCAATGAACACTAAAGGGAAACCCAGCAACATAGTTAAAGTCCTGGGGAAACAAAGTCAATATTCAAAAAAAAATATAAGTTTGAAATGATGATAAAATACTTTTCAGAAAGCTGAGAAGATGGCTGGGGAGAGGGCTTAGTTAGTAATGTACTTGCCACACAAGCATCAGGTACTCAGGCGTACGCACAGAATCCACATAACAAAGCCATATGTTCTGCAGCTCGGGTGTAGGCATCCCTGAAGCTCATTGGGCATCCATCCAGCCTAGCCTCAGACCAATGAGAGACCCTGTCTTTAAAACAACAACAAAAAAGATGAATGAACCCTAGGGAGCAAACACAAAGTTAACCTCTGACTTCCACATGCAAATGTATACTCATAGACACATGCACACAAATACAGACATGCACAGGCACAGACACAGACAAATACAGACCCAGACATGCAGACACACTCACGGGCACACATATACATACACACAAGTATAGACCCAGACATCCTCACAAACACACACACATACACACACACATGCATACACACAGAGTTATATAGACACACATGCAGACATATACACATACAAATAGGCACATACATGATGATATAAACACAGACACCTGCATACAAATACAGACCCAGACATTCAGACACACATGCAGGCACCCACACAGACAAATACACACACACACACACACACACACACACACACACACACAGAGATAGATACACAAAGTATAACTGAGAGGATTCATTCATCATAAGCTTCTCTCTTACATGGATGTTAAGGACAGCCCGTTAGGCAGAAGAAAAAATGGTACCAGGGAGGTGCCAGGAGAAATTCTGGTATCTTGCTTCTGTCTCTGCATCAATTATTCCCTCTTTCTTGAAGATTCCTTACCCCCTGCAAAATTCCTGTTTGTGATCTCTGCATGGCTTAAACAGCAGCCTCTCTTCAAAACGCACCTCACTTAGGAGGACTTCACCCAACTTGTCTTTGTGAGAGTAATCCAACTATGTTGAATGAATTAAGGTTGAAAGGATGGGATTTGAGAGGGATATTTGCCAGGACAGTGCCCTGGTTTTGGTCAGCTTGACACAGCTAGAGTTATCTTGGAAGAAGAGCTTCAATGGAGAAAATGCCTCCATTAGATTGCCTGTAGGCAAGTCTATGGCATATTTTCTTGATTGATTTTCTTGATTGGTGAGGGAGGGCCCAGCCCATTGTAAATGATGCCACTATTGGACGATGGTCTTGGGTAATATAAGAAAGCAGACTGAGTAAGCCACAGAGTAAGACAGCAAGCAGCATTACTCTGCAGCCTCTGCATCAGTTCCTGCCTTGAGTCTTTGCCTTGGCTTTCCATGATGATGGACTATGACATGCAAGCCAAACAAGCTCTTTCCTCCCCAAGTTGCCTTTGGGCATGTTGCTTATCACAGCAAAAGAAACCTAACTAGAGCATACTGAGAAATTCTCTACTCACAATCAGTCTTCATCCATTTATTATATGTGAAAAAATGGGCCTGTCATCTACACATGAGAAAACCAGCATTTCCAGCAGTCTTTTCTGATGTAATCCACATTCTCTGTGCACTGTTTAATGCACAATGATACAAGACTTTATTAGAAATACATGGGATTAATAGAAAGAACAAATAAAGAACATGCATTTTTTCATGTGCATGGAATTGAATGCTATCATTCATCTCTTTGATTTATATGTGTTGTTTATATCAGGGATAAAAAGTTTAAATTGCAATCCTATTCCTATTACTTTTGCTTAAAGTAAGATGGATGACATGAATTCTTTTTAAAAGCTTAAAGTCCAAATCATATCTGTATGCTATCTAGAGTCATCTTTCAGTATCCATAGGGATTGTTCCAGGACCCCCTGCAGGTACCAAAATGCATGAGTGCTCAAATCCCTTAAATAAAATAGCACACACAGGGTTTGCATAGAAGCTGTACACATCCTCCCATACAGTTGTCATCTCAATATTACTTATAACATCTAATACAATGGAGATGAAACATGAATGGTCATCATATTATAGTTTTAGGAAGTAATGGTAAAGGAAGACATTTGTATTTTCAGTATGAGTACAGGTGTGTGTGTGTGTGTGTGTGTGTGTGTGTGTGTGTGTGTGGTGTATACATGTGCACATGCTTGTATTATGTCCATGTATGTGCAAGTGTGTATATGTTCAGGTATCTATGCATGTTTGTGTACATTTGCACATCTGTGTATTTGGGTATAGAAGACAGATGTCCTCCTAGTTTTTGAGACAGTGTCTCTTCAATCTGAAACAATTAGTTTCACATTTCCCTGTGCTCTATTTTCCATTTAAAGTAATTGCCCAAGTAACAAACGTTCATTATTTAAATAGGTAATGACCACATTTAATTTTGAACAAGTTATGAGAGTCTCAGAAGTAAAGTACTAGACAAGAAAAAAAAAAGAAAACACCTAGTAATATTTAGAACAAAATAGCATCCTTACTCAAAAGTTGGGGTTACAACCCACTCAGAAGGTTGATGGTACCAAGATTGGGAGTTTCTTTTTTAGAAGTAGCTCCCTATATGTAACCTCTATCTATTTCTGTCAGTTCTTTTTTGAGAATAGAAAGCCAATTTTTCCCTTTATAAATTAGACAGGATTGTTCTCACATGAATATTTGAATAACATGCTTTGCTATTTTGATAACTTTTCTAATTCTTAGTATATTTGGTCTTTAGAATGAAAGTCTAAGACTTTTGTCTACATTTCTTATTACTTTTTGCACTAAATCCATGGAGCCTACTCACAAATATAAGACAACAAGAGTCCCATACGTGTTGGTGGAATGAATGAGTGAATGAATTCTGTTCAGCCTGTGGCAGGCTCAGACTCTTTCCTTGAGTCCCTCCTGGACAACTAGCCTTTGGATTTATGCTCAGACGCCATCTCTGGCCATCTGTTGTCACTCACTTTGTCCACCTGATCTCTCTGTTTACAATATGTTAATTTCTTTGATGATGTTATCCACCTTTGGATAATCAGTTACAAATAGATGCCACAGGGTTTTAAGAAGGGAAGAAAATGCAGTCTTTCATATATTGCAAGGAGACTCCACAAGCTCACTGGGCTTTCCTATTTCTCTGACTTTGAAGACAGTCACATTTCATTGCCACCTCTGATTCACAGCTCAATTGCTGTCCAGGTGGGTGGGTGGTACTGCATCTCATTTGTTCTTAGGAAGCTTAACTTAGAGAGCAATCCAAATTGGGTTATATTCCATGAAGCTTCTCGAAGCACAACCACTCTAAACCCTAAATCATATGGAGTATCCAGACACTGAAATCCAATTGCTTGTTTCTACAGTCTGGCTGGCCAGCAACCTGACCAGATAGGGATGTTCCACACTCTGGAGGGGGGGTCTCTCTGAGCTGGGGTACAAGCTTAACAACCTCAAATGGACCAATCTCAGATCTAAATTTTCTGATGCAGGAACTTGGCAGGCACTGAGCCACAGTGGTCCCCTGACTTTTGTTTTTAATAAACCAGAGATTCTAATTATAAATGAATTAATGAGCAGTCTCTGAGTCAAGGATGTAATGACATAGCATTATGTAAGTGTGGTATCCTTTGGGAAGTAAAGACAGGGGGATCAGGAGCTCCAGATCCTCATCTTGTGAGTCCAGCCTTGGATAGATAAGTTCCCACCTTACAAAAAAGTGAAAAGTGGTGACAATTTAAAGATGTAAGTAGGGATGGGAGAATCAGTATCTTACACTGCCTGGATCACATTTTAAAACAGTCAAGACTTCTAGTAACAAAATTGAACTCCTAACTTTTGTTTTTTAGCATGATCATGTGACTAGATAAGTAGATGTGTTGTATCTACTTGGCTTGGAAGAGTTTTGTTCACTCAAAAATAAGTGCTAAGAGTATACCCATTTTCATTGGAAGTATTTCCCAGCTACAATAGACTTTCAAACAGAGCACTTAAAGCACTTAATTTTTTTAAAAAATAGCTTTCCGTTCTTCAAATGTTTTGTTCATGGCTTAAGGGAATAACTCAATATCGGCTCTATTACCCAGTAGACACAAGGCCCTGGATTTAATCCTTAGCATTGAATATATATATTGAATATATTTATATAAATATAAAGAGAGAAAGACAATGTGTATTGGTGTTTTATTGCTATGAAGAGACACCATGACCATGGCAACTCTTATAAAGGAAAGCATTTAATTAGGGCTGGCTTACAACCCAGGTTTAGTCCATTATATCACAGCAGAAAGCATGGCAGCACACAGGCAGAGTCAGTGCTAGGAGAGGTAGCTTAGAGTTCTACATTGGCAGGTGGCAGCAGAGAGATTGACACTGGGTCTGATTTGAGCTTGAAATCTCAAATCCCATTCCCAATGATAACTTCCTCCAACAAGGCCACACCTCCTAATAGTGCCACTCCTGTGAGCCTATGGGGGCCATTTTCATTCAAACCACTACACTATGCTCAAAGAGAATATAAAAATGATATGTTAGGGTTATAAAAGCATTTGTTATAGCACTGTAAGCATTTGAAGGGAAATAATTGGCTTTTCTTCTATATTTTAGAATCTATGGTTTGAAATCATTTGGAAAAAACTTATCAGAAATCAATACCAGTTAAGTATTGCCATATTTTTGTAATTTTCCCTTAGAATACAAGAAACTAGATGTACATTTACAAATTTCATATTTCATATTATGTGTGCTTCCATTTTAAGCAGCCTATAGTGGATCTAAGCTAAATAAAAAACAAGTGAATAGCCATAAGAATTTATTGAACATGATGAGAGCTGTTTATTCTAAAATGTACCTGCCTAAATTGCTTAAGAAATATGCTCTTTTAATTATAAAAATTCTCATGAAAGAGTGAAAATATGAGTCTAAATCCACTTTCCAGACTTGCTTCCCCTGTAATATGTGTAATAGAACAATCCTGAATTAGCAGCTACTTTCCATAATTCTTGCTAGCGGAGTCTATCAGTAGTTCTAACTCTGATTATACACGCTGGTAATGCAATTAAACATGTTTTAAGCCTATCTCTGATGTCACTGTTTCAAATATAGCCACATAAATTTTAGCTATGAGTTTTTCATACATAATTTATATATACAAATGTGTTTGCATGTGTACCTGGATTAAGTATAATAAATGTAAATTATATAATTTATATCTATATATGTTTAACTGTGTTTAGTTTCAATCAGACAATGGTTTGATATATATTTTTAATGAGGGAAAATCCTACTGCAATATTAAGATTTTGTGTTCTACAGACTTCATTTCTTGGTATTTTTTTAATTAAAAAGACAAATACGTTTCAATGTTCTTTTCAGTAAATGTTATGCTTCCTGTTCCAAAACAACTTTAAGTTTATAAATAAGAGTTAATGAATCGAAGAACTGTTATTCCATGAGCTTATGAACAAACAGTTTAAAGTCAAACTAGACTTCCTTCCAAGTTGGATTTTTACATGATACAATTGATAAACAAGTTACAGGGCTAGAAAAACTGCTTTTTGTCTTGTTTTGGTTTTCTGTATTTTTAATAAGTACACTTAAACCCTGCCATTGAAATGACTTGAGGATTAACTAGATTTTTGACCCATCCTTTAGATAAATTTGTGTTAATCTTGGGGTTTGCTCAAGTTATCAAACTGTCACTCTGATTTTGTTACTCTCCAAGCACATTCTAGGCAGGCATGGTGGATGGTCCTGATCATCACAGGGTGATCCCTCCATTGAAAACAGAGGATGCCTGTGTGAACAGTCAGTTCCTGAGACCTCCATTAGCAAGAGATCCTCAGAGAACTAACACTACCCTTGGACTCTAGCAAGCTGCAAACTGCCTCTTTTGTAATCGTGACAGACATTCTTCCCCATTTTTTTTTCTAAATATCTCCAGCAATCACTTCATCCCTTCTCTCTCTGCTGCCAAACAGAGAGGAGTTCCTGGAGTTTTGACACCTTGTAAAGACATTCCACTGGATTCTAGCACACCCAAACAGATGGTAGGAAAGGAAAGGGGGAAGAAACTGTAGACCTCTGCCAGATCCTCGTGTATTCTAGGTAACATGGTGTTCCAAGAGGAGGAAAAACACATAGGAAAGGAAACTGATAGCATTGTTACTGCCTTCCTTCTGAGCCAAGTTGCCAGGCTTCTGCCAACAATAACAATGTCTTTAAGGTGCCTAAAGCAACTCCTAACATTATGTAAGGGAAAAGAGCTAGATCTAGGGAGAAATATGAAACAATAATCCTCATAACTGTTACGCTGTGTTACACAGGTACTTACATAGACAGAATTATTTTCACAAGCAGGAACCTCCAGCTCAAAGGAATGTCTCTGCTTCCTTGCCTGGTCTGTTGTGCCGGAAGTCCCTGCCAAGCTTCCTCTCTGTGCCTAGCACTTTCTCCACAGATGAAGACCAGAGCCTGGGAACAAAGCATGTGGGGAAAAAATTAAAATGACAGTGAATGTATTGCTCCCAAATACACCCAGGCCTTTTAATGTTTACAGACAAATAAGTAAGTACATGAAGATGTTTAATATGATTTTCCATTAGGGAAATGCAAATCAAATCCACAATGCATCACCACTGCATAGTCTCAGAATGCCTGACATGAAACAAAGACATTTAATATAGGTGACAAGGAAGAGAAACCTGATCCTTCTCAGTGGCTGCTGGGAACACATCACAAAGCCTGTTTAGAACCTTGCAAAATGTCTTGGCAGCTTCATTAACAGCTAAACAGTAACTGCTGTACAACCCAGCAATAATGCTCTCGGGTATTGGTCTCAGAGAAATGAGGAGTTAACATCCATATAGCAACTGGAGTGCAAATGTCAATAACAGCTTCATTAATAATAACCCAAGCCTGAAGAGAGGCATAAACTATCCTTAAAGTGTGTTACAGCCACACCATAGAAGAGGCATGAGCGGCTATAAAAGGCTTGTGGTAATGAAAGCATTTTAGTGTGTGTGTGTGTGTGTGTGTGTGTGTGTGTGTGTGTGTGTGTTTAGGCCAGAGTTCAATATAAGCTGTCTTTCTCAGTCATTCTCCACATTATTTTTTGAGATAGTCTCTCACTAAACCTGGATCTCATTGGTTCATCTAGACAAACTGCCTAGCAAGCTCTGGGTATCTTCTGTCTCTGCATCCCAATACTGAACCACAGGCACATGTATCACGCCCAGCCCTTTACAAGCATGTGGGGGGGGTATCTGAATGTGGTCCCACATGGATGCAGGACAAGCATTTTACCACTGAGCTCCTCTCTGGCCCTGGAAATATCCTGTGTCATGACTGTATCAACATTAGCTTCTTCGCTGTGATATTGTACCATGGTTTTACAAGATGACACCATGAGAGAAAATTGGCTTAAAAGGCATATTTCTATATAAAAAATATTTCTGTGTATTATTCTTTATAGCTGCATATGAATCTATAAGCATTTCAAAATAAAAGTTCTAATCCAGTTGGACTGTAATCTTAAGACCAAGAGGGAAAAACTTAGCAGAAATCACTCCTACCGAACTTTTAGTTCCAAAATTGTGAGAATGTAGATTTCTGGGTTGGAATCATAGTCTCTGATATTTTGTGATGGTGGCTGGCCCATTGTAACTCAAGAGAAATTATAGATCACTTAAAGTGATTTATTTGAAGGCTGCGGTAGACCCAACATGTTTCTTTCAAGCATTCATTCATGACCAACTAGAGAGAGAGTGAGAGAGAGTAAAGCACACAGAACACTTCGGTTTAATAAAGAAAAGAGACAGCCATCTCTTCATGACTTCATCAACCTATTCCAAATTTGTAGATCAAGAAAGAGAAAAGCAGTGCTACTCTACCAAGGATGAGAGAGGTGGGTGACAACACTCAGCCTGAGTGCATAAAATAAGAAAATCTGGAGTGTCACTCTCTGGGTATGTGCATGGATGCTCTGGGAGCTTTCCACACTCCCTCTGACAATGTCTAGAGACATGAATGAATGGTCAAAACCAAAATTAAGGTATGGAGTGTGATTTAAAGCCAAATTGTGAACCACCTGGTCATAAAATGCATGAGCTTCATCTCACTGCCCTTTCTTCTTGCCAGTTGCATTCCCTTTTCATGTTAAATCGGGAGGGGGAGCAGACAGAGATGCTCCCGCCAGCTCTGTGGTGCTCCAGGCTTGATGCCCCCCTCCATGTCTCTGGCCTTGCCCTTGACTGTCCTTGCTCTCCCTGCTCTTGCCTCCTTTGTTCTTTCTTCCCTGAACCCCTCACTCCTTCACAAAGTCCTTTTTAGACTTGTTCTCTCTCCATCTTCTCCTTCCAAGAGCAGGCCCTGCTTCCCTTCCATCCCAGTGATCCCTGCTCAGCCAATCTTCCCTTTCTTACTCTTTGTCTTCCTACCTCACTGTTACATAATAGTGGATTCAGCCACACATCAGCTCAGGGAAAAGGGAAGTGATACACTGCTTAAATAAAAGCTTCAAACACTACAAAATTCTATAAATAGAGGCATCACTCCTGGTGTGTGTGTGTGTGTGTGTGCGTGCGTGTGCCTGTGCGTGTGCGTGTGCGTGTGCGTGTGCCTGTGCCTGTGTGTGTGCGTGTACGTGTGCCTGTGCGTGTGCCTGTGCCTGTGCGCGTGCGCGTGCGTGTGCGCGTGTGTGTGTGTGTGTGTGTGTGTGTGTGTGTGTGTGTGTGTGTGTGTGTGCGTGTGTGTGTTGCTTCATTTCTTTTCAAGTCAAATCTCTGGAACAAATTTTCCCTCCAGGGTGGCTGAGGACAGGGGTCTTTTAACTGCCTGTCTGACATCTGTCTCCCTTCTTCTTTCTATACATTCCTCTTCCTCTTTCTGTCTTGCCCAGATTTCTGTTATGTAAACTTCATAGTTTTATGTTCCTTACACAAGAATTACAGCACACATTTGATTGTATGCCCGCACTTATACAAAGACACACACACACACACAAAGCACATTACACATTACAGGGGAAGAAGCCGGGGGAAATAGGGCTGTGGGATGCCCCATTCAAACAGAGCAACTCTACTTTTGACTCAGTTTTACCATTCTGACACCTACCATTTTAGGGAGCAAGCCTGGAAACTAAAAGAAAACTGAGACAGAAGCAACCCTGATGGCTTAAGAAGTACAGATTTGAGAGGTGACTGGAGTGAGGATGTGTGAGGGCTGTCATTTCTGTTCCTAACACTTTGTTCTTCAGGTCTTATAGTCAGCACATTGCTCCCTGCTAGCTCCAAGGACCCCATTTTATCATCTCACAGGCCTGGGTTTCCCTCACTGAACCCCAATCTGCGCTCTGATGCAGTCCAAAGTGCCTGCAGTGAAGGAGGGCTGTTAAGTTAGAAACAGGGGTTCCCAGGAGAAATGTGGGCAGTACACCACCATGGCGGTGGTGCTTAAGTAAGAGAAGTCGGAGCCCGCAATGAGAACTCTTCCCAAATTGATCACCATGTTAGCTTTCTTTTTCCAGCATTTATAAAAGGTGGCCATGAACCACATTCTTTATTTCTTATAAAATACAAATTCATGATGCCCCAAATTCATGATGCCCCCTTGATCTCTTAATTCCTGATGGCAAGAAAATGTGTTTCAAAATTATGTGCCATATTCCAAGACTCCCTAAATGCCTAAAAGAGAGGAAAGCTAGAAAAACCCCAAACAAAGATATGTATGTATAGATTTCTGTACTAGCAATGTTAATGGGCCTTGACTACAACCACTGTGATTTTAATACATTGTATTGTTTCCTTTCTACTGTATTTTAGAAGGAAACATCTCAAAATAATTAGATTAATTAAATATCCACAGGGATGCAGAAAATGTTTTCTGTCACACTTGGGTGCTTGACCACAGTTTTTCGGAACTTTCAAATGATGGGTTCTCTTCCAACCCCTCTGGTGTTCAGATGACTGTTCTGAGATGTCATGAAGATGAACATTCTAGTACCTGGAAAACTGCAAGACTACTTGAGACTTGGGTTTGGCACCCGTAGCTATTCCATTTAGGTAAAGCTGTCCTTAGCCATGAGTGGCACACCTTCATGCTCCCCAGCTTATTGTCTGTGAATGTAAAGTGGATTGTGGTCTTGGGGAGTAAAATACAGGTTAGAAAGGTTAGAAAAAGTCACTGAGCAATTTTTATTGTCTATGTTTCATCAAGATACTGAAAGTTGAAAATTTCACCCCGTGCTAATAACACAGTATTACTTACACTTGACTGCTTTGTTGGAGTCAAACCAACCTCGCCTGTTCTCTCAAGCCATTTCTCAGAGCGGCTAGCTTTTTAAGAAAACAAAAGCTGCCATAATCTCTGGTATAGGCTGGTGTCAAACCACAGGAGTCCTAGCAAAGACCACATATTATCATGAGGGGGAAAGATGAAAGAATCCCATGGCATGACAAGCTCTAGGAAAGCAATTCTTAGCAGAGGTGCGTTTTCCTCCACCATGTCACTGCACTAGTCAACTTGCAAGGAAGGAGAGGCTGGGAGCAGGGAACCAGGATTGTGTTTTCTCCCTCAAGGCCAAGCTGTCTTAGGGCCGCTAAGAAGGGGTTTCATTCACTGGAATGTCTGCACGAGATTCCTCCTCTACTCCTTTTCAGAGTATTGAGGCAGCAAGATTAGATGGAGGGTTTTTTGTTTTGTTTTGTTTTGTTTTAGTATTCTTTTTTCTTCTTTCCTTTCTTTGGTAGAATTACAAGGCTGTCAAATATCTTATGCCACACAATGGGGCCCACACGCTGGCTTGTTCCCTTGCAACTCTGTGACCGTAGCAGATATATTCTTACTTCCTGTGCCAGTTTAGCCAACAGTAACGAGAAGGCTAATAACACTCCCAGCTTCACAGTTTGTAAGAAATTTATTAATGACTTAATAAATCAAGTACTACAAAACATTCAAGTTCTCCAGCTTGTTTGTCATAGTTTTAAAGATGCTACATTTCACAGCACACCTCAGCCTTCTCCTAGCCTACTAGTTAATGATCCTCACTGATAGAACTGGATTTCTAAAATGCATGTAAAACCTGCTTTCCCTTAGAATGCTTGGCAATAACATTGCCTGATAAAAGTGTTTTTGTTTAGGATTCAATTTCAAGATGAGTTTAGACAAGAGAGACTCACTCTTCAGTTTCTTTCCTGCTTAGCTACAGCGAATTTTAAAATTAAGGGATCAAATCGTACTTGAAAACTGAACCAAGAAATGATGGGCAAGCTCCTTGTATTAAAGATCTGAGAAATATTAGTGTTGAGAGTGAGATACTGAAGCCATTCACTATCATGGCATTGGGGATAAACTGTCTTTACGTCTAACCACATTTGTTTTATGAAATCAGTTGCATCTGTGTCCAGCACCTAGATGCTTTTAATTGTGGCGCCCTCCTGATGCACACATTAGGCATTCCAGGCTCTTCTTTTTAGTTAAAGCTCACACTTTAACCCTGAGAAATATAACCTCTTCCACCCACTACTCCTTTCCTTTCCCTTTTAATTTCAGTATGCATGTCTAACAGCGTCAGAACTGTTAACTAATGCCCCGTGAAAAGTGACATTGCTGAAAAGAATGAAATACGTACCAGCAGTCCCCATCCCTCTCTTAGCTTACTTAGATTTTAGTACAGTTGCAGTTTCTTACTACAGTCCAATTTTCACGTCTAAAGAGAAGAAAATTATGTCATTCCAGTGCTCTAAACTTTTGCTTAAATTTTAGAGTTCTGGAAAAAAATTGTAAAGGAATATAAACATAGTTGTTAGTGTTAGTGGTAACTTGATAGGATGGAGTGTCACCTAAGAGACAAACTTCTGGGCATGCCTGTGAGATCATCTTGACAGGCTGAGATGAGAAGTCCCTCCCTCTGCAAATAGGACTATACCCAGGGTAAGTGGATAAACTGGGGGAAGCCAGCTGAGCACTAATGTAGCATCTATCCCTTGCTACTCCTGACTGTAGCCCTGACACCTGACTTCTCTGCTATGATACACTAGCTGGGAAACTAAGGTCTGAAAAAGGCCTTTTCTCTCTTTTGTCAGAGTAATTTAGCACAGCAATAAGAAAAGTTCCTAAGACAACCAGCCATCAAGCCCGATGCCTTAGACTTACAGATGAGGAAACACACTGGTACTACTGTGTCAGAAATAACGGTGTGCTAGATAACTGCGGAGTTCTAAGATTGCTTTGGAACTTTTTCACTGTTTACCTGAGAGGCTGTGGTCTCCCCTGGCCTTTGGATAGTGGTAGCCCTGGACTGTGTTTTTAAACTCTTTGGTTTCCAGAGCTTGTTTAGATGGCACCCAAGAAAACAATCACCCGTACTTCTCTCTGTGTGTGATTCCACCTGTAAGAACGTTGTCCAACTTGACTTCTAGGCTTGTTTGATGTGTTTTGTGGTTTTGAAGTTTTAGAGATAGAGTATTTTATAACCTAGACTGGCCTGGAACACCCTTATGTAGCTGAGGCCAGCCATAAGCTTTCAATCCTCTTGGCTCTACCTTCCAGGCACTGGGAGTCCAAGTGTATAATCCCAGAAGGTCCAGCTCTCAGCCACTCATCTCCTACCCTTATATGCCTCTTGACAATTTTTATTTATCATTGCCAACAGCCAAATTTATTCTCACATGACCTAAAATCTAACTGAAACTTCTACAAAATTTGCCAGATAAGTAGGGAAATGGTTTTATCCAGAAAATTCATTAATAAGAGTATCTCAAAATAATGGGAAAGTACCTCAGAGAAGGGGACTGGAAAAAACAATAACATTTTCTTTGGAGATAGAGTAATGGACAGCAGTTAAGGTCATTTGTTGCTCTTCAGAGGACCTAGTTTAGTTCCTAGCACCCATATCATGTAGCCCACAACTGCCCAAAACCCAAGGCCAGGGCATCAAATGCCCTAGCCTCTAAGGGCTCTGGCATATACATAGTGTACAAAGAGTCTTATAAGCTAACACATAAAATACATATATAAATCTTTAAAAAGTAAAAAAGCATCTTCTGTGGTTAGGAGTATTTAACTCAGATGAAATAGCTATGAGTTTGTAAACTCTTTCTAGCCAGGTTCCTTCTCCATAGAGATGCAAAACGGTCCAGAGCAGGTTGTCAACCAAATTCTCCCATGAGGACCCAGGCTCTGATGCACAGACATGACTTTGCTGCGTGTTCCAACAACTTAGATCTACTTTGCTTTTCATTCCACTTGCACAAAGTATAACTTCCTTGCTTTACTTGCATAACTCACTGTTTTGTTTCTCCCTTTCAGTGAATGAGTCAAATGAAATCTTTACCACAATCTCACTTTGTATTTGTTTGAGTTGTGGTTTTATCTTTTAAAAGTATATCATCTAACAGGTTCATATGGGAAAATCCTACTAGCCTCAACTTATTTAGTAAGGAGAAACATTTCTAGTAAAATACATTTTACACATTCAGGTTGAGACTAAATAGTACTATCTGAGGGATACCAATACTTGACAATGAGTGGATCATTTTTCCAAATAACCACTGCTCTAGGGCATTTAAGCAGAGTGGAATATGTAGGGGTCTTCAGATTCTCCCTGGAATCTGATTTATATTCTTCTCAAAAATAAAAATGTATGCTGTGAAATCAAAGACTTCAACCCAAGTATTACTAATGACAAACTAGTGAAATCCTACTGTGTAGTCATTAGTTGAAAGAACACTGATTTTAGACTGTTTTCTTTTGGTGACACATATACCCAAGACACCAGTGAGTACAAGGCAGAATAATGAGTCAGGCCGTGTGAACATGTCTGATAATAGGGATTTCCTACCTTTCAAAGGCCATTCAATTGTTAAAAGTTCTGTAGCTTGAACATTTTTCCTGTAAGTGATCAAAATCACCTTCCTTAAAATATCCTTTCTTCAATCCTAGCTGCAGTTTTTATGTAAACAAACATGTGTGTTATGTTTATAATCCTCTTTCTCCTCTGGGCAGAGTTTGCCTGCCACTGGAGGGCTCTTTGAGGACAAAATATGTCAAGAATTCTCATAAGTTGAGTCTCCAGCATCACTTTATGTCAAGTAGGGACTTAAAAATTACAAGCACAGACGTTGCAGTTGTGATCAGAAATATCCGAATCTACCTCTCTCTCGACAGAGTCTAAATCACCTGGGGCTGCTGTGCCATTTCTTGGCTTTGTGGATGTTTTTATAGACATTGCTTTAAATGGTGAACTACTAATAAAAAAAACTCCATAGTAAAACACCCAAATCTTTCAAAATTAAGTTAGTAAAGGAACAATGAGTTTTACTCTATTCTGTTCTGCCATTCTGATTCCAAGAGCATAACATAATGTCCTTTGTCTCAAGCATTGAAACCATTCCATAGTTGTCAGAGAAATCCACCAACCTACTGCTTCAAATGATGCTATGCCACCTAAACAATCCAGAAAATTCTTTTGTGGTAGTGTCCTTTCAAAGCAGCTTGATTTTCAAATCATTTGTTGCTTAAGCATTAAGATAGATTATAGTTCCTTACATAATTTTTGTTGTTGTTGTTGTTCACCCAGCTCTGTCCTCTTTTGATTCACTCTTTTGACATTGTAAGTTCAAACACATTATCTAGCAGGGGACTGGAGCTGTTTAATATTGGAGCTACACTTGCAAAGGAGGGAGTCCTTCTTATGGCTTTTACAGATTAGTTTGTTAGAGAAGAAAAAAAATATTGCCATTTTCCCTATGTCAGATGTAAAAATGAAAAGCATAGAGGAGAAGAATGGGGCCATAAACTTGATACAACGGAATGCTCTACAGCTTCACCAGCTAACGATGGAGACAGTTTCGGTGAGACTCTTGTCAGAAAACACATGGTACGATGCACTGTATATGTGCCAGATAGCTTCTGCACTTTCAGAAATGTCATTTCTAAAAATGTCTATCCATTTGGAAAATAAGTATGCAATAAATCTGTAAATATTTATTATAAAGGCAATAAGAAAACAGTAAAGAATGAGTGTAGCTCTGACAACACCACGTCAACTGTTAGCAACAGACCTTTGGAGCTGACAGCTCTGTTTCTAGAGCAGGGGCCAGAACCCAAATGTTACAACAACTGGGGCCATGTCAATATATCCCATCTCCACCCACTGAGCCTCAAAGGTCACCCCAATCAAGATGCCAGAACGGTGAGATTCAAGGCAGACATAAAACACACAGATCTTGTATTTCTAAGTCCATATGTCTGGATCAATGAACCAAAATATGTTTGGAACTAAAAAGCTGCTAGAGTTCGCTGCTGTTCTTTTTGGTTCTCAATCTCAACCCTATGGGAAAGGAAGGGCTAGAAGGTGAGGAATCAGACAGAATCTCCCAGGAAAAGCAGGAACGTGCACATTTATGCAGGTCTCAAATAACCCCAAGGCTCATTTTCCTTTGGCAAACACCTTCCTGCTCTATATGACCCCTCAGTTTTCTTCTGGGGACTGAGAAAGTGTGGTTAGGAACTATTGGATGGAGGGATTGGGGTGGGAAGGATCTCTTTTTTTTACTTAGGAAATTTGAGTTCGTGTTGTTTCTTCACCTTTCCCTAGAAACTGTGTTCCAGGCAACTTAACTCAACACTTCTTGACTTAATCCACTGAATTAGAACATCTGCACTAAATGGAAGCTTTACGGGGGGAATTATACCTACTCCATCTACAGATTGTTTGCCTCTGATGTCATTCTTGATTAGATGATTTTGGAATTTTGATTGCTTCACATGAGATTATTATGATTTCAAAATGCAGCTTGTAAATGTATTCAGTTCATCAAGGACTATAAATATAATCTTCAACAACAGACTTCTTTCCCTAGGTCCTCTTAGATGCTCTTAAGTTAATGTTAGGCCAAAAGATATAGCTTTACAAAAAGGTGAGAAACTTCTCCATTAGAAACAATTTTCAAATTGTAAATCGTCTGCTCTCATATCCAGAATTTTGATAATCACAAGGCCTTTATAGTTTTAGAACTAAATTAATGACTATAATGACTACAGGGTACTGGAAGCTGCTTCTTTGGGGAAACCAATGTAAAACAGACTACTCATGCATGGTTGAGCAACAGTGATGTATTCAGGTAGTAATATTCCTCTAGATTTTTCTTCATGTTTTGGGGTTCCATTTTCAACTTTCTCTTCGAAGAGAAGTTTTGCACTTTCCATTCAGAGCTTGTCATTGTGGTGGGCTTTAGATTGAAGTAAGGAAACAGAGAAAAGGGGAAGTGGGCAAAGTTTCTTTATACAGAAAAAAAACCACAGAGTTCTTAAATTAAAATTATATTAAATATATCTTTACAATGCTGAATACATACACACAGAAGTGACACTTGCCAGACACAGAATCTACCATTGAGCTACACCTCCACTGAACTACACATTAAACACACCTTAAAACCAAAGTTTCTGTAAGCCTTTCATATTATTTCTTTTTTGAAAGCTTAATAAAAATTTTCAAATTGAAATCAAACCTCAGTTTTACACTGAAAACTTGAGATTCATGTGAATCCTAGATGAGATTATATTACTGGCTTTATTTCTTTTGAAAGTCGGGGATAAAAAGAAGACATGTGATGAAATTCTGGTGGGTCAGTTTGTAGAGGAAGAGAAACAAAACAAACATCATTTATTCCCAAAGGGCTGAGGCTCAGCAAGGAAAGCCAACCTATCAGATTTGAGTTGTGTGTCATGAGTCTACGGTGTTCATTAAGCTCCTAGAAGAGCACGCTACCTCTAGGACCCCCAGGAGTTCAGATGACTGGTCCCCAACTCTGGATCATCTTCTGGCACTTCACATGGCTCACACATCCACATTGTTCCTTTATTTCTCTGGGAACTACATCTGGCCTTAAACCACGATTTCTCCCTCAGTCTTCCTAGATCCGCTTCCTAGATCCCAAGTGACAGAAAACTTGAGTGTCTTCATCTTTTTTTCTCCCTTCCTCAGTCCTCCCCTTTGCCTCATCAAAAAGGTGTCCCCACCTCAGGCCAATAAGAGCTATGTCCCTCCATGTTCTCTTGCCACTGCTGCTGTTACTGTTTGCTCTTTCTAAAACAAGTTCTTGCTATGTAGTCCTGGCCAAGCTGGAACGTGCTAGGTAGACTGGGGAGGCCTTCAACTTGTGGCAAGCCTCCAGTTTCTGTCTCCTAAGTGCTAGGATTACAAGTGTGGACCACTGTACCCAGCACCTACTTCTTCCTTCAGTGACTGTTGCTCGTCCTGAGGATTGATGCACATGGGCCATAGCAATTCTCCTCCACCCATTCAGCAAATATTTACTACTCAGGTGTAACGGCACCTGACCAGTGCTCAGGAGATGAGGAAGGTACAAGGGGATTAGATCTTCAAGGCCCTCCTCTGCTACATTCTGAGATCAATACCAGCCTGTGCTGCATGAGACTCTTGTTTCAAAAACATCAGATTTAAAAAAAAATACATATATTGCACCAACAGATGAAACATGTGATCTAATTATCTACAAAAGACAAGGAAGGAGAGGCAAATGACAAAATGAGAGTCATAAATCCAATGGAAACAGTACTCTCCCAGGAACACCCAGCAAGCCTGCATGTTTCTGAGCTGAACAGTTTCTGTGTGGGCCCCCTCTGAATTTGGCGTTGCCACACACTTTGCCTCATGGATTCATATGCAAAGAGTTATGCATCAAAGCAGTGGCATGTAACAGAATGTAGGTTCCTTTTGTGCATTTGCTCTGTGGGAATGGTGAAGCAATATGAGGAAAGACACTCTCACTATTCTACGAACTGGAGTCACATTTCTGAGCAATCAATCCAGTGCCGGGCTGACATGCCAGTTATTTGAACTCTCAGCCCCGTTAGAGTCTATTGGCCATTTTAGAGAAGTGATTTCTGCTGCCAAATGGCAGCACAGAAGTAACTTTCTTGATGAGTGAGGGAAGTTGCTCGCCACTTCCTTCCTCAACATCCATGTCACAACCCCTCCCCCCCACCTCAGGCCCCACAGGCTGAGGACTGCAGTCATTAAATGATTCATCTCCTTAGCATGACTTTATTTGTAAAGGTTACTCGAAACAACATCCAGCAGGGCCCCAACTCCAGAGTGGGTATTTGTCAAAATGAGTCAAGATAATAAGGGGCCTTTGAAGGAACACCTCCAGCTGAGTAGGAGAAGGGCAATGCTCGTGGCCCAAGGATAGTATTCAATTGAGCATTTCTATCTACCCTTTGTGAAAATGTGACCCTCACAGCAGAATCGATTCTTGGTTTACTGTTAGTTACTCAGCTGAGACCACAAACTTGTATCTGTCCATGCTTTGCCAATTGTAATGATGCCCAAATCTTTAGCCATGTCAATATTGCCCCCAGCTCTAGTCCTTGGGTCCCCTTGTGTTGCCAATTATGGCAAAGTGAGACAGAAGCATCCTGAAGTTTACAGCAAACTAATCCCAACCCATCCAGTATTTCAATCAGCAAAATGAAATAAAATGAAATAAAAACCAGTGACTCTTCTAAGTGATGATTTTTATTTAAGGAAAATATATCATAAAATAAAGCAAAAGCAGGCTGTCACAATCTTTAGTTGCAAAGGAGGCTTAGAGTCATTCTAATAGACATATATACAAAACTAGTAAGAAATTGTTTTTAATGTTTTTCTAAACAGTTACCAGGGACAGCTGTTATGGGGGATTATGGGGAATGGTTTTCTCATAAACTATTCAGTAACTAATACTAGGAGAGACAAGCTCACATTTGTTAGGTGCTAATTCATTCCAGAAAGCATGTGACAATACACATAATCTTACTTAATCCTGAAAACAGTCCAGTTTGTTAAGTACCATCATTCTCAGTTACATACATAAGGAAATCAGGACCGACAAGTTTTAAATGTCCTAGGTAAATATGGCAAATACTGGTGATCACTCAACCTTTCAGGCTCCCTAACAACCACATTTATTTTTAGGGGTGATTCTTTAGATGATTTTTGGTGCTGCTATGAAGCTAATATCCCCTCCAATATTTGAGTCAAAGAAACCAGACTCTCTTTCCATGACACACAGGATGCAATAGTAAAGCTGGTCCATCCAAAATGCTAGCCCACCTGCCTCTCAAGCTTGGGGAAACAATTGTACAAAGACAACTGAGAAGCAGCTCTCAGCAGGGATGGCAGAAAGTCTGGTAACATAGGCTGTACTGAGCATCCAGCACTAGAGAAGCTAAGGATGTGTTAAGATACCAGCATAGATGACCAGCGATGAGGATTCCCCTTATATGTTAGAGTAACCTGGATATACTTCATGGATGCAGAACTGAGGCTTCCAGGACATCTTCCAGCTTACACAGGATGTGGAGATGTATCATTCTGACTACAGGAAAATCCTACATAGATAGGCATGGTGTGTTCTAGTAACCTACCTGATTCGAATAGTGTAGACACCAGGAAGGCAAGCCACAGGATTCATAATGAGAACAAACAGTCAAGGTGATGCTACTAGAGGCTCTTCAATCAATGGCTGTAGGAGGAAACTGGGCTCTTGAACTAACAATGTGGTAGTTGACCAAGATGGATTTGAATGGGAGTATGCTATCACTAGGCTCAGAAGAGTTTCTTGAAGAGTTTCTGATTCACCTCTGTTCGCAACAGATTCTGGATGCTCAGAGGTTCAGGGATGAATTCTTCTCAGCACACATGATATGAGGAAAAATCTCTAAAGCAGAGGCTCCAGATATGGGCCATTAGTTCCAGGGCAACCTTGGTCTCTAGACTGACAGAACTGATTATGCAGAAGGAGAGAGAGAGGGAGGGAGGGGAGGGAGGAAGAGGAGGGTGTGGGAGAGAGAAGAAAGAAGGGAGGGAAGGAGGAAGGAAGAGAGGGAGGGAAGGAGAATGTCAATGAATTATGGACTCAACCACTAAGGGAAACTGAGGCACATGGAGTCTCTCTGTGTACTTCCTCATCTTTCTGTGGATTGAAAATTATCAGGGTCTTTGTGACAAAGACATCTCTAGACTAAAGAATGAAGAAAGGAGGAAAGCACTAATGGAGGCTTGAGAAGAACTCTTAAGTTTGAAATAAGAAACTCACCCATATGTTCCTGCCTTCATCTGATCTCAATTGTAAGGCCCCCTCTCTCATCCCTAGGGTCTATCATCCCTTTCCCTGGCCCCAAGAGTAAGTAGGTCTACCAACAAGCAGCAAGCAGAAAATGCTGAGAGCCCTAGTGAGTTGTCTGCCCTCTAATCAACTGCAGTAGAGGGTATAGGTGTGCCCTTTCCTCGGAAATGAGTGAATGACAATATCTAGCCATGGATGGAATAGCTTGATCTCTATCAAAACGATGATTTTCCCAGGTGCCTTTCTCCCTAGACTAAACAGCAGACTCCTTAAGAACAAAAGCTACCTACCACCTACCGCTAGCCATACTTGGGAACTGCACATAGCAAATTTAAATGTTTTTTAATGCATGTAAGGATGCCAGAAAGATGGCTTAGTGCTTAAGAGCCCATGCTGTGAACTAGACTAGAGTTTGACTTCTAGCACCTAAGTCATGCAACTTTAAAATGCCAGTAACTCCATTTTGGGAGATCTGATGACCTCATCTGGCTTCCACAGGCATTGCTCACACAAAGACACACACACACACACACACACACACACACACACACACACACACAAATAAAACAATACATATTTAAAATTCAAGCTGGATTAAAGAAATGAATGAATATACAATTCCAAAGACTTCAAACCAAAAAGACATGGTGTGTTCTTCCTATACTTCATCTGAAAACTCCCACTTTGATGCAGGGGGGGAAAAGTCATCTTATCAGAAGACAAATTTCATGATAAGTAATCATCCGCAATGCATATTACATTCCACATAAATCACTTTGCGAAATGAGAGATGAACATTGCATGAAGTAAACAATTATGGTAAGCCTGAGGCTTGGACTGTGAGATGAGAATGAAGCAGCAGCTGCCAGTCCTTAGGAAGGAGTCCACTCTGGTCCTGCATGGAAGGGTAAGAGTACTCTGTGTAGGCTTTGCTGACCTATGTTGGGAATAGCTGGGATGTAAGCATGTCTAGGTTTTCTGTCTTGTAGAATTTTAACAGATAACAATAGGTCATTGCTATTTCCACCCAACACATCTCCAACCTGCGTATGTGTGTATGTATGTATATAAAGTAAAATGAGAGAAACGTCTATAGGACCATTAGAATGTACATTTAGAGACTCAAAGTTGGAGCTGGAGAGATGTCTCAGTGAGTAAAAGTGCTTGCTTTCTCTTGCAGAGGACACAAGTTCTGTTCCCAGCATACAGTAGTTAAGGCAGCTTACAGCCACCTGTGACTCTTACTGCAAGGGGATCAGTGTCTTTCCCTGATGGGGATGTCTTCTGTGTATGTGTTCCTCTTATTGGCTGATGAATAAAGCACTGTTGGACAATAGGGCAGCAAAATAGACAGGTCTAGGAGATAAAGACAATTCTAGGAAATATACTCAGAGTCAGTTGCAATGTAGGAGGCAAAGGAGTTGCAGGTCTGGCATTCTCTGGTAAGCGAAGACCACATGGAAATATATAGATAGTAATAATGTGTTACAATTAAGACAAAGCTAGCCAATAAGAAGCCCAAGGCATTGGCCAACCATTTCATAATTTATAAGTCTTATTTGTGTATTTGGGGCTCAAGGGCCATGGGACCCGCCGGGTCAGAAAACTCATGCTTACATTTCCCTGGTCTTCACAGTCATCTGTATCCATATTGGCAGAGAGAAGAGATAAAGAGAGAGAATAAAAAGAAATATTTTTCAAAATATATTTTCAAAAGAGAGAAACCTAAAGTTATTTTGAAGTTGTCTCAGCTGCCACTCTCTCTCTCTCTACAGTTCTGGTGATTGAAAAAGTGTGTAGCAAAAAGAAAATAAAGCATTGAGCACTGTGTGTTGCTATTTATTTTATTATATTTGTTTGTTTATTTATATATTTATGCCATGGCATGTGTATGTGTGGAAGTCAGAAGGCAACTTGCAGAAGTCAGTTCTCTCCTTTGGTCCCAGGGATCAAACTCAGGTTAACGGTTTTGGCAAGTGTGAACCTGCTGATCCAGCTCGTAAGTTCCATCCTCTTGATGGTTTAAGAAATCTGAAAGAAGCTCACCTTTCTTCTTCCCTCTTCCCTCCCCTCTTCTTTATCAAAGAAGCAGTCACTAAATGCAAAGTGTGGTTCTAAACAGGATCTCTGCACTTTATAAGCTATTATTAAAATATCTGGCTCACTTGAATGGCCTCCAAGGGACCAGTCTTTGTTTGATGATTTCAATAGCTGTCTTATTGGGCTTCTTCAGAGACCAAAGCCAATAGAAATAAAGGGGAGATTTATCTGTAAATGCTAAGAAGACTCAATGCAGATTGCTTACAAAGTAGGAACCATTGAGCTGTCAGAAGCCTGTCTCAGTGAAAGTTTATTGGTGTGAATCCTGGAGGCCATAAGTGGAGGAATGGGTCTTTGGAGTTCAAGGGCAGGAGAAGAAAAGCATATACCACATCAGGAGAGAGATCATTCTTTCCTGTTTTCTCTCTGAGCCCTCAACAAATTGGATACCTGCCTACAATGAGGATGAATCTTCTCTTAGTAACCCCCTCAGAAGCACCCATTCATCTCTTCTGGAAACATCTTGACAATACACACTTCAAAAACACCACTTTAATAGAAGAACATCCCAGGTACTTCTTACTCTAGCGAAAGTGACATCTGAACTTACCCTTCACGAGTGTTATGTGGCAGGATGTCATGTGCTGGCCTGAGGAATTATATGCCGCCAGAGGATTTAAAAGTGATAGGATATCAAGTTAGCAACCTGATCTCAAATGGTTTAGAATTTCCCAAGTTTTTAATATTCATAAAATATTTAAGTTTTAAGAGTAAAAAACATAAAGAAATAACATTATTTTTTTTAATCAGCACAAGCTTTGAGGTCAACAAGTCATCATGTCCATCTGACATCTCTCTTCACAGAAACACTGACTTGTCTAGATTTGTCAGAGTGAACTTCCCAAGGTAGTCCAGAATATTCCAGCTCTATGTTATTGCAAAATCCAAACTAGTTCTCCAATAAGCACTGGGCCTATCTTGCTTCTTTCTTAGCCACTTCGGACCACTCTCAAACCTCTACCATCCATGCTCAAAAGACTCCTCACGGTATTGCCTCTGTTATAATTTAAGAAAAGTGGTGTGTGAAAGAAAGACACCATGCAACAGGATTCAATCAGAGGGGTTTTTTATTAGGGAAAGGGATTGTAAAAAGGGGAAAGTGGTGGGAGAGACTGACCTCTGTGGACAGGAGCAGCAGGAGAGAGGAAAGAGGCAGAGCGGGGGGAGGGGGGGGAAGATAGGAGGTGGGCAGGGCCCTTTTAAAAGGAAACACAGTGGATGTGCACAGGTAGTGCTCTTAGTGGCTGCAGCTGAGGGCATATCCTGTCAGAATCCCAAGGACAGGCCAGTACAGATGCCTGAATACTAACAACCTCAACCAATATCTGGGTTCCCACCCATAAATCTCAACAAACCCAGATATCAGACAGATCTGATGGGAGACATCATTCTGTAAATATGTTTCTTTTATTGGTTAATGAATAAAGCCCTGTTGGCCAATAGGAAAGCAAGATAGGTGGGACTAGGAGAAAAGGAAGATCAGGAGGAGGGTCAACATGTAGGACCAAGAGAATAGAGGTCCAGATCCTTTCTCCAGTAAGATAAGACCACGTGGAAATACTTGATAGAAATTGGTTAATATTTAAGACAGAGCTAGCCAATAAGTAATGCTAGTAAAAGGCCAAAAGCTTTATATCTAATACAGCGTCTCTGTGTGTTATTTGGGGCTGTTGTGGCTCTGGTACCAGGATGGCCTGAAAACATGCTTGTAACACAGATTGTTCCTGTCCTGCCTTCTAGACAAAGGCCCCACTGATTCCTCCCATCAGGAAGACTCTGCTTCCATTTCTGAGCCCCAAGTCCTGAGCTCTTACAATAGGACCCACTTGCTTTGTAGACCTTCACACACCTGCTCAACCAAAGTGCTTCTTATTTGTCTCCTGCTTCTGAACACACAGACCTCTTAGTACAACAGTTCTTTTGGGTCTCGCCATCTTCTCCTCTCCATTAATGGAATGTTTTAAGAACACATCTTAAAAACAATTAGCTTCTCTATGCAGCTCCTCATCACACTTGGCACCAGCTGACTAAGAATGAGCAGACCCGGAATCTCCCAACTCTTTCCTTGTCACTCCCCTCAACCACTATAGCAATTTCCAACCCTTTCCATGCACATGAGCATGAGCACATGTGTGTATGCACTCGCACGCACACTCACACACATGCACACACACTTTGGCCAAAATGGGAATACAGAGATCCTTTCCCCCTACACTCTTGCACTGACTCAGTTGGATCTGTTTTGATCTTTCCTAAACTTAGAAAAGGAAGCAAAGCATTTTACCAGTCCTTCCCTGGAGCTCCATCAGGAACCCTAGGAAAAACTGTGAAGTAGAGATTTAGGGATCTATCCGCCACCCACATCATTACCCTTTTTCTCAAAGGAGGCCTGTTCCTACTCAGTCTTCTCCAATAGCTTATTCTTCCTTGTAGGCATACTGTGGTGTTAGCAACTGCTAAGAAATTGGTTGGCAACATAAACAGCTCCCAGTGGTGGGTGGGGGTGGTCTGTGATAAAAGAAAATGAGAGAATGGGAAATCTGCTAAGTTTCGTGGAACATACAGAGTCAGTAAAGAAGCAGGTAACAACTGTGGGCCAGTATTCGTTCCACCATCCCTTCCTGTACACACCCCTGTGCCAAAGATGGAGGCTAGTTTAGGGCCAAGTAACTAGCCTAAAATAGGGGAGAGAAGACAGCTGTACATGGAAACAGGTGAAGGATTCTCCAACCTTGAGAGAGAAGTTGATGAGTGGCTATCAGATTCAGACAGAACTCTAAAGAAAGACTGCCAGGTAAGGGTGGGGGCCTGCAATGCAACCAAACAAGACTCCACAAGGTATGTGCCTGGGAGAACCAGCAAAGGTAGGAAAAGATGAAATGTTTACAGCTGGGACCATGGAAGTGTGTCGTGGGAGCATCCTCCCATCCCACTTGGTATACAGTACCATTAGCTTATATCATCTTCAATATCTATCAGGCTAATTCCAGTTTACTCAGGAAAAATAGCCTCATTGGGTCCATCTGTTCTTCACATCTCAACAAGAACATTCTTTGCAGATTAACCACAATTTCCCACTCAAAGACCTCTATGTGTGATGTGGCAGAGCTATAAAAACAAACCCTTAGTTATATTATTAACTTATTGAATGATACTTACTATATTGATGCCTAACTGATAAATTCAATGACCTAGGAAATAATCAGGTCAAATTCTGCAATGAACTGCTTCAACATTTGGGTTAAGGGCATGGACTCTTGAATCTCATATTACATTGCAAAATCCTTCACAAAACTGGTTCCTTAGCAACTGAAACAAAATATACACCCAAGCTTGTAATAATATTTTCAGAACTCCTACTGGGTGCTGGGCCAGTGAGTAGGAGCATGTGCTATGCAAGCATGAACCCAAGCACCCATTAAAAGCAGGACATGGTTCTACCCTCTGTAACCCCAACACTATAAGGGGCAGAGACATGAGGATCACTCAGGCCTGCTGGCTGCTGGTCTAGCTCTAAACCTAAAGAAAGATCGGGTCCAAAGAGAATCAGGTGGAAAATGATGAAACTGAATACCAGCATCCTCCTCTGGGCTCCATGTGCACACATGGTCACATAAACCACCCCCATCACATGCCCTTCATTTTTCCCCCAGCCTTTTGAACTAATGATACCAAGTACACTCAGTTCCTAGCACCCCCATGTTCCCTGCCAAATGTTCTCACCTAAAAGAAAATCGATATCTTCCACCACCACTCCATCTGGTCAAGAAACAGTCATTGTCAAGCAAATTGTCACTCAGACTGGCTCAGAAACTTCTCTCTACAGCCTACAAAGTGCCTCTGTCTACATTATTTCATTGAGTCCTGTGGTGACCCTTTGTGAGGGCAATAAATATTGGATGAGCCATCTGCAAAGCACTGTGCTGCATAAACACATGTTTTAATTCATCTACTCTTCACAGGAACCCCCAATAGTGGTATTCAAATCTCCCTTATGACAGATGAGAAAATTGAAACTTACAGAGGTGACATGTATGGCTTAGGGTCCCATAGCCCAGAGGCCACATCTGTCCCCTGAGTGGAACACTCTCATCAGGTCATGATGCTTTCTTGCTCAGTCTCCCTCGAGGGCTCCTCTGGGACATTGGGACAGATACCAAGAGGACCATAGTGAAGAGGCCAGAAACCCTCCTAGTCATGTAAGTTCTTGCCATCTCCCATGCTGTGGTCTGGGAGCAGGGAAGAAATGATGCTCTAATAATGCAGTGTGAGAAGAAGGAATGTGCCAGGCTGAGGTTGGGAGAGACACTGCTTGGGCTTGCATTTACCTTTAGCTCAGTTGTCACAATGTCCTTAATACTTGAGTCTTCATGTCTACCTCCTTATTCCTTCCAAACGCCTTTATTGTAAGAAAATTGTATACTAACAAAATGCTATTTGTGTATTTATTTTGTTTTATTTGTCCTTTTGTTTGTTTATTAGCTTATTTGACATAGGATATCACCTACCTCATGCTGGCCTCAAACTTATTATACAGCTGGGGCTGGCTTTGAACTTCTGACCCTCCTGAGATTAAAGGTATGCATCACCACACTTATCGATTTGCATTTTATATAGCTAGAGAATTTATACCTGATTTTGGAGGGCAAAAGGAATCCAGTGATTAAGAAAGGTGAGTGTGAAATGTGGCCCAGAAAAACAGACACCAGTGTCAGTCAGGTTCCTGTTACTGTGGCAAAGTATCTGAGATCACCAACTTATCAAAGGAAGAATGTATCTTGGCTCGGAGTTTTCAGTGTGTAATCATATGGCCCTTTTGCTGTGGGCCTGCAATGAGGCAGATCATCACAGCAGGGAATATGTGGGGTACAAGCTAGTCACCCCACCCAGAAGCAACGAGCATGAGGTCCTAATATCCTCTACTGGGGCATGCCCCCAGTGACCTGATGCCTCCAACTAAATACCATTTTCAACCAGTTCCGCCACCTCCTGATGGGAACTCATCTAGAAATAAAGGCTTCAAGGCGTGACCCTCTGGAGGAGCAGAGGATTGCAGCCATAACTTCATCTCCCATGATACAATGAAACTTGGACAAAGACAGACATTTCTGGGGCTGACACAACAACTACCATGCCGAATGGTTTACCCAGTAGAAACTTCTTTTCTCAGTCTGGAGCCAAGGTGTTGGCGAGAGATGGCCTCTTTGGAGGCCTTGGTTTGGCTTGGCTCTGGCCATCCTCTAATTCCATCTGTCTTCACACGGTCGCCATTCCTCATGCATCTGCTATTCAGATTTCCAGTTCTTATAAGGACACCATTCATAGCGGCCTGGGCACAGGCAAGGCTTCATTTTAACTTGAGTTACTACTCTTTGAGACTCATTCTGAGATTTCTGGGCTTCACTTATGAAATCTGGGAGAACCCAATTCTGCCTGCAACAAACACTGAGGGCTCTTGGCTACAGCTTGGCAACCCATCTCCCACCACCAACACCAGCCTCTACCTAAAAAACAGGATGTTCTCTGCCACCAGTTAAGAGAAATATGTCCTAACAGACAATTAACTGAACTGGACATGGAACAAATAGCCTATTATAAAAAGAAGAAGAAGAGGAGGAGGAGAAAGGAAGGAAGGAAGGAAGGAAGGAAGGAAGGAAGGAAGGAAGGAAGGAAGGAAGTACCTCCCAAGAACAAAGAATCTGAATACAGAGCTGGCCAGACCCTGTCTGAATGGAAATGGAAATGAAGAGGAACATACTTCAGTGAGCTTGTGTTCCTCTACATGTCTTAAAATTATTACAAAAAAAAAAATGTTGCAATGGCAAAAATGTCTGACAGAAGAAACTTATGGAAAAAACGGTTACCTTGACTCACAATTTGGAGGTCCAATCCATAATGGGAGGGGAGATGTGGTGGCTGGGGCATGAGAGAACAGGTCATTTTGCATTCCCACAATCAGGAAGCAAAGGTATGTGACTGCTGCTGCTCACTTCACTTGCTCTTTCTTGCTTATTCCAGAATCCCAGAGCAAAGGATGGTGCTGCCCTCATGTGGAGTAGTTCTTCCCCGTCTAGTTAAAACTGTCTAAAATATCCTCATATGTATACATCCATGTTTCTATGATGATTCCAAATTCAGTCAAAAAAGACAACTTAGATCAACCATTACAGCCAGGGTAATAGATCCCACACTGAATGCATTTCTAACAATGTGACATTGACACTCCTCCTGTTGAAGTAGGAGAATATGTCTCCCCGACATGAAGTATGAAGTATGTCTCCTAGTCACAAACCAACTGAGATTCAAAAGGAGGGGAGTGACATCAGGTAGCCTCAGGTCAGTGTGTAACAAGTCATTTAGCTTCCATTTGATTCTTGAAGGATATACACTGTTTAAGAGCTGAGCCCACATGCAGCATTCTATCTGCCCCAAGCCACGATTCCACACAGAGAACACATGTAAAATAATCCCAAACCAACAGGAAGGAGGAGGGTTGTCTTAGTTAGGGCTTCTATTGCTATGAAGAAACACCATGACCTTGGCGACTCTTACAAAGGAAAACATTTAATTGTGGTGGTGGCTTACAGTTTGAGAGGTTCAATCCATTATCATCATAGTGGGGAACATGGTGGCATGCAGATAGACATGGTGCCAGAGAAGGAGCTGAGAGTCCCACATTTGTAGACAACAGGAAGTGGTCTGTAACACTGGGCAGTATATTGAGCATATATGAAACCTCAAAGTTCACCTCCACAGTGACACACTTCCTCCAACAAGACCACACCTACTCCAACAAAGCCAAACTTCCTAATAGTGCCACTCCCTTTGGGGACCATTTTCTTTAAAAACCAGGGCAGGGTCTATTCTCCAAGTCCATTGCTTTTGCTGCAGTCACATATAATTACCATAATGCACATGACCCAGAGCCAAAACAACTCAGCCAGGTTTCTCCTCAACTATGAACCTATGGAAGCCATGACCATAACAAAATGATTATTGTTGTCTTACATCACAATGTTTGGGATTAATTGTTATGTTTCTGAGGGAAAATCAAAATGAAAGTATTCTGGATTAAGCCTTTTTGATGCTAATTTTACTTTGCCTCTTTCAAAAATTAGCCCAAATGAGTAAAATGATCATATCCTCTTGGCATGTCTATAGAGTTTTCTACTTGGCATCTCCTACATCTGAGAATGACAATGTGCCTTTGTTTTTCTCAATCTCTGTAGATAAATTTGTGAGGTCAGTACCATATGAATTCTACAAACAAGTAGCCCTGCTCATGCTTTTTTGGCCTGTTCAAGACGGTCGACACATAGTTCCCTATGTTTGCTTCTACCTGTCTGCTCCCTGGTTTCTGCTATAATTGCAAGCTCATTTCTCTCAGGCATCTGACCCTGGATACTTCTAGGTTTCTTCTGTTCTGCTAGTATTGCTCCATATTTACCCTCTCTTTGTTCCTGAGATGACCTAAAATCAAGGTGAGGCACAGAAAGTTTCAAAGGAATTTTTCCTGAGACCCAAGACCTACTTGTGTCACCATAGATGGGATTTCCAGATCCAGCTTGCTAGTATACATTTCCAAACACTGAGGTGGCCACACCTACAACATGGCCCTGGGATTTGCATCTTGCTTCTCATGTCTATTACCTTATCTCTGATTAGAGTCATGAATCCTTGCATGACATTCAACTAAAAATAGAAGCAATCTTCTCCATATTGTGACAGCTGCAGTATATGATGCAGAACTTCCAGGTAATAAGCATGCATCTTTTTCACCAACCCTGTGCCAGAAACTCAAACATAAGAAACTTAATCCTTAGAATTAGCTCAGGATCCAACTGACTTAGAGTCTATAGAGGTCTACAAATATTTTACCTACTTTTCTCATTGCTGTGACAAAACATCTAAGAAGAAATTTAGAGAAGGAAAGCTTTATGTTGGCTTACAGTTCATGAGAACACAATCCACCATGGTGTGGCAGCTGGACCAGAGGCAGCTAGTCACATTACATCAACACTCAGTTAACAGAGAGTGAGTAAAAGATAGGTTTGAGCTATAAAAATGTTACTTTGGTTTGCTTGTAAAATGTCCTTCACAGGTTTATGTCTTTGAACACTTGATGATGATGACAGTGATGATGATGATGTTGATGATGATGATGATTCTTAGTTGAGGAAACTTTTGGAGATGTAGCCTCTCTGGAGGAAGCAGACTACTGGGAGCAGGACTGGAAGTTTTATTAGAAAGGAAGAGAGAGAGAGAGAGAGAGAGAGAGAGAGAGAGAGAGAGAGAGAGAGAGGAGTGGAGAGAGGGGAAGGAAGGAAGGAAGAAAAAGGAAGGAAGGAAGGAAGGAAGGAAGGAAGGAAGGAAGGAAGGAAGGAAGCGAGACATACACCTTCTTTCTACTTTGTGAGAAAATGAAAGCATTGGGGCGCTCACACTAGAACCTGGCCATGCTGACTCCAGGATCTCTTCCTTCCTGCCATTAGAACAGTAAACTCCTGGTGTGTACAAACCACCTAGTCTCTGGTACTTGGTTACATTAACTTGAACTAACCCAGTTTTCTATTGAGAGAGACCTCTTTTTTTTTTTCTTTGCTTTTAAATGGTTTTATGTACTCTTGAAATATGTTATACATGTATATAGTATATCTTGATCATAGCCACCCACTACACCCCATTTGCAACTTCCCTTAACCCTCAACACATCTCTCAGACCTTTTCTACTTTTCAAAAAATCTTTATCTCGTAGTTTATTTATGTAAATGTGTGTGAATTTGTGGATTCATGGCTTTGTACCCACACAGGCCTGAAGAGTGCCTATTGTCCCCTATAGCTGAAGTTACAGGTGATTGTGAGTCACTTGATATGGATCCGGGGAACCAAACTCAGTCCTCTGTGTGAGAGAAGGATTCTCTCTTAACCCACAGGCTTCCTTTCTACTGCCTCCCCTTGTCAAATGGCCACTCTGTCTAGTTAGTGCTTCCTGAAAGTACATGCATGTGAGGCATCCATCCAGGCATGGGCAACCTACCAAAGGCCATATCACCAGAGACAGGTGTCCATTCGTTTGGACAGAATATCTTAATATGTAGTCCAGTCTGCCCTCAAATTTGCAACCTTCCTGATCCTTCTGAGTGTTGGGGTACAGACACGAGCCACTGTGCCCAATGGTGGATAGATGAATAGATCATGTATCATTCTTGGTAGATCCAGAAGGAGTTAGGTGGTGGAATTGAGGGGATGAATATGATGAAACTACACTGTATGAAATTCTCAAAGAATTTAAAAATATAATATGCATTTTAAAAAGAGATGGTCTGTTGTCTAATAGGCCTCAAACCCAACTGTACTTTATAACTACTTTGAAAGACATTGATACTCTGAACCTGGCAGTTGGAGACAGGGTGAGAGCATATGGGATCTTCAGAGTGCCCCAGGGAATTCTAATGTATATCCAGGACCAAATACCAGACCTTTCTACAAGCATTCTGCATAGCATTTGGACATGCTAGGCTAAGGTCTGTGCTTTTCAAAGGAAACATGAACAATGCAGTAAGCAAAGGGAACATCAACCCTATTTGCATCAAAGACCACAACTGCTTAAGCACCACCTTCCTGGCAGTTTTTATTCAAAGGGTGGATGAGCTCATTTGAAGCCCATCTTATCTGTCCGTTAAAGCCCTCACAGGATTCTCTCAAATGCATAGGCAACTTTTACTCTCCTGCTCCCCCTTGTCCTGTCAGCAGTTACTGTACAAATTTGAAAGTCACAAAACTCCTTTCCTCCTGTTAAAAAAAAAATGTCCTATAACTAATAATATGAAGACCATACCATGTAGCAATAAGCAAATGTGAGAGCAAAATCACAGCCGATGAAAAAGTAGAATATAAAATATTGCAAATACAACTCCATACAAAGTGTTGCAAGCACTTGGACTGCAATTTAGTGCAAGTTTTTTCAGCAATGAGGTTCAACATAAAACCAGGACTAAAAATGATTTTTTTAAGTGGTGTATGACTCAAGCACATTATATAAAGCTAATTTGCCACCTAACTAGGACATATTTAACATCAGTGTTTGCCCATGCTCCAACCAAAAGTTGTGTCTTTCTGTCTCGGTGAGTTTGTCCTCGGTTACTCTATTTAGGTGGGTGCCTGACTTTAGAAGGGCTTTTTGATCGTATTTTTATGCCAGCTTGGAAGTCCTCCTGACAGTGCCATCTCACAGTTGGATAACTCTGGAACTAGAGTCTTGCTGACCTGTGGGTTGTAACTTAACTCCTTGCACGCCACAGGAGTGCTTTTGTCAACTTGATGAGGTAATATTTGCTGGGTCTTAGGAATAAGTTCTCTGAGGAGCCAGTTGGGAGAGTGTTTGCCTAGCACGCATGAAGACCTGGGTTTGACTGCCAACATCTCATAAACCAGTCATGGTTGCCTGATTCTGTAATCCCAGAAGGAGGTTCAGGAGTTCATGTCCAGCTTCAGTTACACAGCAAGTCCAGGGCTAGCCTTGGCTACATTAGATCCTGTCTCAAAGAAAAGGAAAAAGAAGAACAAAGAGGAGGGAGTAAGCTTGGAAATAACATTGGCTGCCTCTTGTCATTTCAGGAAACAAGATGGCAAGTTTCATCCTTCGTATCATGGAACGTGTGTCTTCAGCTGGCATCAGTCTAGTTCTATTTTAAAATCCTTAAGCATACTACCCAGAAACCCTACATTTATTTTATTGGCAGAGGACTACATCTTTTCTATATAAAATCACTGCTATTAATTAACCTTTAATAAATACCATGTGTGCTCAAGTGTGTACAGATGATACATTGTACATGTATGCATATTTGGATGAAAAACATAGGTCAACATGTCTTCCTCAGTCACTTGTCGCCTTATTTTTTGAGACAGGGTCTCACACTGAACCCACTGATTCAGTAAGACTGGCTAGCCAAAAAGCCCAAGAGACTCTCCTGTCTCCTCCCTGCCAGCTCTGGTATTACAGACACACACTATTGAATCTGCCTTCTATGTGGGTTCTAAAGGATTAAAGTCAAGTCCTCATCTTGTGCAGCAAGCACTTTATTGATGGGGGATGTCCTTCTGTATATATGCTTCTCTGATTGGTTGATCAATAAAACACTGAAAGGTCAGTAGCCATGCAAGAAGTATAGGTGGGGCTATGAGATGAGGAGAATTCTGAGAAGAGGAAGACAGAGAGAAGCTGCCAGGGAGATGTCATGTATCTGATGAAAGAGTACCATGCTGGAGCCATTCGGGTAAGCCACAGCCACGTGGCAATACATAGTTTAATAGAACCGTGTTAATAATTAAGAGAGCTAACTAATAAGAAGCCTGAGCCATTGGCCAGTTTCTAATTAATACAAGTCTCTGCGTGTTTATTTGGGGCTAAACAGTTGTGAGACCAGGTGGGACAGAAACTCTGTCTACACTATCTACTGAGCCAACTCCCTAGCCCATAATAAGTGTGTTTATTTGTTTTATTTCATGGTTAAGCTAAGATGTAACTCACTTTAAGAAACATGTCCCCTAAAGGCCACTTAAATGGATTCATAAATCTGGTTTGATTTAAAGGAAAATGACAGGACTTCCAAAATGATGTTCTTACCATGAGAATTCTCTAAAGAAATCAATAGTAGCAGAAATTTCAATGTCTTCTCCTTCTTCCCTTGGCATAGAGAAAACAAGGTCAACATGCTGATATCCTGAAGCTTGAGTTGCCACACACTTAGTAACCTTGAGTGGCATCTTGGCCACCTCACATACTTCTGTGAACTAGATTATTTATTCACTGCATAGTTTTTCTTTTTATTAAATTTTCAGGTAGCATATAAGATACCGGGTTTCACTATGCCACTTCTATACATGCATATTCAGTCTACTCTGCTCATACTTGTGCCCCCACTAACAATGCTGCTACCATCTCTTATCCTCTCTCACTGGTCCCTTTCTGCCACCATCTCAAATTGCTGCCAGTACGTTTTGAAACATGTGTTCTTGTGGTTAAAGACAAATTAGTAATTAACAAGAACATGCACACAATTCTTCAACAATTTGAAGTCCGTCAAAAGAAAAAATACCAAACTACTAACCACATAATTAATCTAGTAACTGGGATTGGTAATTTTCAGGGAAAGACCTAAAGTGCTCTGATGCTTAAGAACAGGCTCTTCAAGCAGTGTGACAGCTCTCTCCAGACCTCCTACATCATTCTTTGTGGGTTTTATCACTTTGATTTCAGCTGTCATTGCATCTATATATACATGTGTTTCCCTTAAAATCACAAGGCATATATGAAGCAAGTTATTTTCAGTAATATATTATGAGGGGCTGGAGAAATGGTTTAGTGGTTTCTCTTCCAGAAAACCTGGGTTCATCTCCCAGCACCTACATGCTGATCACCATCTGAAACGCCAGGTCCAGAGGCATCCAATGCCCTCAGAGCAGTGCCCAAATATGGTGCACAAATATATGTGCAAGCAAATCACCCATACACATCAAAAAATTTAAAAGCAAACAAATAAATAAATTACCTCCCATGGAGCAAGTCCAAGATCAATCCAGAGATTGGCTTATTATCTACACAACACATAACAAGCCACTTTGTACCAATGGGGCACATCTTGCCTTACATGATGGTATTGTAGTTCTTGGGGTTCACAGCTAAGACTCTTGGGACCTTTGTTCCCCAGAAGCCTGTATAGCACTTTTTGACATTATAAAATCTACTCAGCCAAGAGGAAGCTTGCATCTCAGTTCTAGCTCAATTACACTATAGCTTGCAATGACGGTGTGTGGAGTCTTCAAGCAATGGGGTCTTATCAACTAGTTATGTTGAGCAATAAAAATGAATGGCACGAACCTATATAGTTTTGGAGCATCTGAAACCTTCCTGCCTTACAACTCTCACATCTGACGCTGGAAATTTTGTTTAAGACCTCCTAACAATATATTCTGTTTTTAAAAAGCAGCCTGAGTTGGGTTTTTCTGCCACTCAAAACCCAATGATCCCCCTCTAAATGTACCTTCTCTCATCCCTTGCTACTAGATCTGTGGGGAAAGAAACAAAGTTTTTCTCTTTGTCTCTCTCTTTCCAGCCACAGAGGAACTCATAGGAGGAGGTTGCCAAGTGATTCTGGCTTCCTATCCAAGAGGAGTCCCTCTAGACCAGTGGTTCTCAATGTGGTACGTGACCCCTTTGGCAAACCTCTATCTCCAAAAATATTTACATTGCCAATCATAACAGTGGCCAAATTACAGTTATGAAGTGACAATGAGATAGTTTATGATTGGAGGGTCACCACAGCATAAGGAACTCCCTTAAAAGGTCGCAGCATTTGGAAAGATGAGAACCATTGCTCTAGACCCAACTAGGGTCTCCATTTTGTCAACATGGAAGCGTAGCCAGGTCTCTCCCTTACTTAGCATGCTTATATCACCCTTTCCTCGTTAGCTTCCAAGACAGAGAAGCTCCCAGGTGAAGACATGGATTCAGCATCTTCCTTTTTCCGTAGTCTTTGCACATTGTTGTCTACGACCTCGGCTACCCTGCCATACGTTCCCTCTCCCCCTCTGCATTTTAGGACCGGAAAATGCTTGCTAAACATTTGCTCCCCACACCTACCCATGCATCTTCTTTTATTAAGGAGGGAACACTGTGTGTTGTCGAGATGGTTTCAGTCAACCTTGAATTTATAAATAGCTAACACTCCAATTGGTGATGAGCCTGGCAGAATGGGTAACATATGCATGCCCCCCCAACTTGAGTGGGCCCAGCTTATGTTATGTTGAGTGATTTTTTTTTCTAGAAAGGAATTAAAAAATTAAATTATGACAAAATGCCTTAACTTCCTATCATTCATCTCAAATACTGGTTTATAAATCACAGACTCTAACTGAAGTCAAAATCAACATTGTTTGAAGGAAAATAACAATTCTCTTTCCAGAGAAGGGGTTTCCAAAATATCTGTGCACATGCCTTATAAATTGGGGGTCTCACTTCTCTCTCAAAACCCTGATATATAAACAAAATAGCAAAATAAATCCTGAAGAACTGAGAAAGTGTTAATCAAATTTATGTCCCTTTACCTTTCTTAAAAATTATCATAAATCCTCTTTATAGTCCAGCCAACCTTGCTGTAATCTCTGGTAATTAGGAACAGACCGAGGCCAAACAAATAAGATCCAGCAATCCAGCTCACCTTATCTGTCAAATTTAACCTCCCTTCCACAAAAAAAAAAAAAAAAAAAAAAAAAAAACACGAAAAGAAAAAGAAAAAGGAAAGGAAAGGAGAAACCATACTCCTAAGAACAGCCAAGTTGACTGACATCTTTGTCCATTCTTAGCTCTTTTGGGAGAAGTAAGGAGAGCAAGGAGGAATGAAGGCCTCTGACCGCAGGCCTGGGTAATTTGCTAAGTCCTCAATGTGAAAGTTAGCCAGGAACTGAGCGTCTGAAAAACCCAAAGAATAGCATCCACAGACTTAGAATGACCAAACAAACCAACAGTTCCCATACTAGCAGAGAGAATAACACCTTGTTGAGGGGAGAAATTTATCCTCACCTTAAAAAGAAAGAAATGGCTGTACCTCACACTCACAGAGCAAGTTCATTGTTCAAAGTTAGTTTATGCAGGACAAGCTGGCCACTCTGAGACAAGCATCAGTCCCCCTGTTCCTATTCAGTACCAGCCATGTTTCCAGAGATTCCCCACGAGGTGTTGTGCTCTTGTCATTTGGATATTTCCTTCATAAGAGTCTTCCCAAACTAAGGAGTAAATAAATTAAAACGAGCAAACTGAGGAAGAAACAGTTTTCTGGGGAAGATCCCACCCCAGCAGCCGAGGGGCCCATTTCCACTGGGCACTACAGGCTACCAGCTTTCAACCACTTTTGTCTCTCTCCTAAGAGTGCCCAAAGAAAAACATTCCCCAAACTGTTCAGGGGCACTAATAAAATTACGATATTTAGCATCTGGAGACTCAAACCAAAGGACAAACATTGTATGCCAGAACATAAATAAAATTCAAATATAAATTCACAATATAGCTTCTTATAAAAACATAAGGTATAGGTCTGAGTTATTAAGGCAAAGCCATGTTTTTGGTACCTGTGTCTTAATGCTTAAAACACATCAATGTCCCCAAAGATAATATACCTTCCAATTATGCTTAACCAGACTTCTGTTTGCTTCTATTCTCATTACTAATCATTTGTTTAATGAAGGCTCCTATCTCAAAGGTTTTAACACAAATGAAAAATTTGTGAAGTGGGTGTATATTCAAGGAGCTATAATTACTCCTCAATGTATAGTCAAGTGATGGCTAAGTAATGAAATAATACCTCATATGATTAGCTTAAAAATAGTCACATGTTAACGGAAAGTCATGTATCCAGATACAATTTATGAATGTGCCAGTTTGCAAAAATTAATATTCATAATTTTGCCCCAAGAAAAAACTTAAGAGATTAGCAAAATAAAAATCTAAATTACTTAAAATCCATTTGATAATAACCCGTAAATAATTGCACCAGAAGAAATTCCCTTCTATTCATCGCTCCCATTTACCTGTTTTTCAGCTCCATATCCCGGTTTTTGGGGGACAACAGTAGTTGTTACTGTTGTTTTAGACACAGTCTTGTATGGCCCAGGCTGGCCTTAAATTCACTATGTAGCCAAGGCTGACCTGGAACTCCTGACCCTCCTGCCACCACTTCCGAAGTACTGGAGTAATAAGCATGTTCCAGCACACCTGGCCTATCACCAGGCTTGTGACCCTTCTTTGCCTCACCTTGGAGGAATGTGCTATGAGGTTTAAAAGCACGGCTTCTGGTGTCACACCACAAGAATTCAGAGTCTATCTCTTCCTGTTATGATGTTGGTCTATGTGATGTTGGTCAAGTCATATAGACATAGCTTTTCTAAAAAGTAACAATAATAGTGATGCTACACAAATGAAATATCTAAAAAATGGAAAAGACTCATGAGAGAGCCTGGAGAAGAGAAAGCATTAAATTGTCATTGTCACTGTGGTGATGGTGGTGTGCACTTAGGCTGCTCCATGCTGCTTGTCTTGATTTGGGGGAAGACAGGATTTCATGTATCCCAGGCTGACCATGAGCTGGCTGTGAGGCTGAGGATAACCTGAATGACTGATTCTCTTGCCTGCCTCTCTCAAGTTCCACAATTTTGGGCACATACCATCCTTCTTGCTTGTTACACTGTGCTGGGGCTCAAACCTAGGGTTCCATGCATACTAGACAAGAACTCTACTACATACAGAATTTTCTGTCCAGCCTGGTCCCACTGCCCTTCAGTCCCAAATAAACACACAGAGGCTTACATTAATTATATACTGTGTGGTAGATGACTCAGGCTTCTTATTGGCTAGCTCTCTCTTAATTATTAATCCATCTCTATTAATCAATGTATCAACATGTGGTCTTGGCTTACCAGAGAATGCCCAGGCATCCTACCCTCTGGCAACTGCTTCCCTGCCTTCTCTCTTCCCAGAATTCTCCTAGGCTGATAGTTCTGCCTGTCTACATCCTGCCTGTCCATTGGCCAAAACACCTTTATTCATCAACCAATAACAGAAACATATATTCACAGCATACAGAAGGACATCCTCCATCACTCTGTCAACAGAGCTACATCACTCTACCAATAGAGCTATATCCTTAGCCTGTCTGAGGCATTTTCTGTAATCTGTCCCTTGAAAAAGCCACACTCCTTAGGGAACCACATGGACCATCTTTCAGCCATCTCATCTCCCTGGAGACATAGGCAATGACAGAAGACTTGGCATTGCCAAAGAACACCAACACAGTAGTTACCAACCTCCTTTGCCTGAAGGGCCACCTCTGCCCTGTGCTTCTCAGCTCCTGCCTCAGGCCTTTTAACTATGACTGTGTCTTCTAACTGGATTCTCAACAATCATCCCACCCCACCGTATCAGCCTGATTTTAGTTGTGATCAGACCTAGTAACTCTAGGAATGGACTAGAACACAAGGCTTTATAATCAGAACTCTAAACCTGATGAATGCTCCAATCCCTTCCTAAATAAGGCTCTTCTACTACTATCAATGCTTCTGAAGCAACCCATTTTCCTAGAAGATAGCGTCATAGACTGGAAGACTGGTAGTTCTTTCCTGCTTTCTCCATCTAGAGATGGAGAAAACTGTGCTGCACAGGGGAGTGATTCTCCACTGGGCCATGGGAATTGACTCAGGAAGCATGCCCAACTCATGTAGTTCCCACTTTGGTTACATCCAGGAACAGAGAGTTTTGTATGACATTTATTATAACATTGTAGTTGTTGTTGCTGCTGCTGCTGCTGAGACATGGTCTCACAATATAGCCTAGGTTAAACTGAAACTCCTTATGTGTCCCAGGTTAACATTAAACTTGGGGTCTTCCTGCCTCAGCCTATTGAGTTGTTGGGGTTACAAGACTGCACCACTTTATCGGAGTTGAAAATTTTGATAACTTTTCTAGAATGTTAATTATAGAATAGGAGTCGTCCTTTACTTCATTTCCCTTTATTTTGTGTGTGTGTGTGTTTGAGGTTGCTGATATGGCATGTGTGTGGAGGTCAGAGGACTACCTGCAAGAGTTGGTTCTCACCTTCTACCATGTGTGTCCCAGGAATTGAACTCAGCTCATCAGGCTTGATGGCAAGTGTCATCCTGCCATCACTGTACCATCTTGCACTCAATTATACATATCATAAAATCTGGAACATTGATCCTTAGAATGTTAATGACCATTTGTAGAAGAGTAAAATTATAGGGTTTTTTTGCATCATCTCTTCCAATGAGTTTATACATAATGTTCAACCAGAATACATACATTTTATTTTAAACAAAATCCCTAAAGCATGTCTCATATCACTTTTCTCATTTTTTAATCGACAATTGGAAATATTTACAGTGTACAAGATGATATTTTGATATATGTATATATTGTGGAATGATTAAATCAAGTTAATTAACATATCCGTCACCTCATATACTTTTCATTTTGGGTAATGAAAGCATTTCAGATCTTCTCTCTTAGCATTTTCAAGTGCACAATACATTACTCTCTTTTTTTCAAGTCTATTTGGAGGTATGAGTTTTGCCAACTACCCTAAAGACCTCTGTAAGCTCGATGTTGTCAAGGAACCTCTGCCACCAAATCACCTTCTTTTCAAGTCCTTTAAAATGAAACTAGGTAATTTATTTATCAGACTTAATTACTTCATGCCTTCTACCTCAAGGCAGTTACCTGCAATTCTTGTCTCTGGCGAAGAAAAACATTCTCACTATAATTGGCATGATTGCTCAGTCACCCTGCAAGCTTCAGTTTCTATTACCCTCTGATGCTGTTCTTGGCCCCAGAACAGTTCATCCCTCCACTCAATGGTTGCTTCAACATACTGCAGATGCATGGGGCACAACCCTCCTGTTTACTCTCTTTGTTTAAAATAAACCCCTTGAGCCCCAGGATAAGGCCTGGGGACTTACGCTGAGACACACATATCTATTCAGCCCAAGATGGGGGCCTCAGTAGCCACTCAGGACCTGTTGGCCACATGGATTAACTGCGTTAATGAATCCATCCACACAGCTTTCTCAGATGTTTCAGGCAAACTTAGTCTTACATGACTAGCCTCTGAAAAGACAAAGGTCTTAGACTCTATGTTGGTTATGTCAGCTTGACACAATTTAGAGCTACCTAGAGTGAGAGTCTTGAAGAGGAATGTGTAGATCATTTGGTCCCTGGGCATGTCTCTAAGGAATTATCTTGGTTTTGTTAAGTTAATTGGAAGTCAGAATATCTGCTCACTGTGGGTGGCACTATTCTCTACCAAGGGATTCTAACTTGAAAAGGAAGCTAAGCACGTATATGCAAGCATTAATTCACTCTTTTCTGCTCTTGACCATGGATACTGAAATGCAACCAGTTGTTTCAAGTTCCTGCCACCTCATTTCCCCTCAATGATGGACTGAAACCTGGAATTGTAAACAAAATAGACCCTTTTCCCCTTAAGTTGCATTTGTCAGAGTATTTTACCATAGTAACAGGAAACAAAACTAAGACAGAGTCACAAATCTCAAGACAGAATCTCAAGCACTAAAAATTCACCTTTAGATTTCTCAGTCTCCCATGAAATTTAATATGCATACCTTTATGAATGTAACATACAGAATGTGGAGAAATATATGTAAAAATATACTTGTTGGGCATATTTAAGATAAGAACGAATATTGTGCAGAGTCTAAATTCTTGCTAAAGTCCACCATCAGAATCTATTTGTCCTGGAAGCCCCTCAAGCTGACTTCTATACAGGGAATGTTATAAGTGTTTATCTATATAGTTTCACATCCATGTGATGTAGTGGAAGGACCAGAATTTCCACTTTTGTTCTCATTAGCTGAGCACAAGGTACTGGGAGATGACTCAGGAAAACTCGATGTGTGAACAGAATGGTCTGTGCTTGGAAGCCAGCACCCACAGGAAATAAAAGCCAGAAACACAGACATGCACCCAGAATCTAAATACTGGAAAGATAGAGACAGCGGGATCTCTAGGACTTCAGGCCAGACAGTTTAGGCCATTGATGAGCTCCAGGTTCAGTCAGAGAGCCTATCTCAAATAATAGTAATAATAATAACAAGAATAACAACAATAATGTGATGACCATTTGAAGAAGACATCCAACATCAAACCCTGGCCTCTGCACACATGTACTCATGCATGTATACACACACACACACACACACACACACACACACACACACACACACACACATGAGTTTACCATAGGCTTATCATCATACCTAAAGCTTATTGAGTGTTTAACATGTTTCAGCTGGGCTAGGTATAAAGTACCACTTTATTTCATGTCATACTGCAGCAATCTGATATTATTATCATAACTATACAGAGATATTGTTTGTTTGTTTTCAGAAACCTGGTCTCTATACATAGCCCTGGCTGTCCTGGATTTCATAGACCAAGCTGACCTCAAACTCACAGAGATCTGCTTTCTTACGCCCCCTACTTCCCAAGTGCTGGAACTAAAAGTATGTGCCACAATGCCTGTTGAAATTAATTAATAGACATAAAGTGACCCAAATAATCTATATAAAGCCAAGAGTTGAGCACAGGGCATGAGGAACATCGAAAGCCAATTTCCATGATCATTGTACAACCCTGCCTCTCCAGTGTGAAAATTTCACTCAATGAACAATTGATAAAAAGATTAGATGGGATCATATGTAGGAAAATGATAACAAAAATGAGCAGTTTCACTAGATGCAGCAGATTTTAATAAAGTCCAATCACGGGTAAAAGTAACGACAAAAAGCCTTCATGAGAACAGACCAAATTAAAAATAAATAAATAAATAAAAGCGAGTATTAGTCTTCTAAAGCAGATGAGATAAACATACTCATCAGATAGTGTGTATGAAAAAAACATGAATATAAATATATATACACATACATACATACATATCAAAGTTAGTAATGGCAGAATGGTATAGGCATATTTTATTTTTGACTAAAACAATGAATTAGTGGGGAGCCTCCATCATGACAAAGGAAAAATTCAAGGTATGTTTTTAATAGATTATACTTTCAGACAGAAAAGAACTCAGTCAGGACCCACAAACCAAAACTCTGGGGCCCTTTCTTCTTTTAACACAGCTAACTCCATGACCTTGGGCACATCCCTGAAGCCCAAACTAGCAGTCTGTGAAGTCTGGATAAATTAAAAAGAGCAGAGTAGTTTGTTGAAAGTCACATGCTTCCTTTCTCATGTGCATCTTGAATGGTCCTATCACAGAAACCATGGTCCACAGCAGAGCCCAGGGACCACGTTCCAGCACCCATGGCCACAGCTCACCTGCATGAAATATATGCAGGTGTAATTGAGTTTCTCTGGAATGGGACATTGGATGGCTAGTATGCTCACTAAGATGATTTACACACAAGTGTGGTGCATGGTGGGGACCTTTTAAACCAGGGATTCGTATATGAGGTATGCTATTTTATTTGTTAAATATATGACATTTATAAAATTATATTTAGTGCCCCTCGATGCTCTTGTGCATGCAGAGTCCTTGGCTTCTTGCATTACTTTGTGCTTGAGTGAATTTGCAAAAAAAAAAAAAGTACTCAAAAATGGTTTCTGCAACCCCCTGGAAAGGCACTGAAGGTTTGAACTTGCCCAGAAGGCTGATAAGGGACTCAGTAAAGAAACTGCTGAGAAGCAAATGAACTCCTCATCCTAGGATCAGCCCAAAGATGGACTGTGGAATGTGGGGATCTCCTTGAATACATGCCTGCTGTCTAAATGCTTGGCCAGTAGAAACAGGGCAGGCCCCTCCATCTTTCTTTGTGCCCCTGGAGTCCCTGTCGGATGTCTGGAGTCTTCCTGCTTGAGGGAAGGAGCTCTGTCATCTCCAATGTGGGACTTGAGAATTGCCCATTTCCCCAACTGTGGAATAAAAAACTTACTGCCACCTGCACATAAATGTGAGAAGAATTTTTCTTTTGCATTTTTTCAAATTTTTGTGTCTTGCACATTCTACTTTTGCAGGTACACAGGTGCACGTGTGTGTGTGTGTGTGTGTGTGTGTGTGTGTGTGTGTGTGTGTGTTAGCATGTGGAAGCCAGAGGCTGACCCTTGACATGCACCCTTGACATCCACTGAGGATCATCTTTTCTCACTCTTGTGCTTTACTCATTGAAGCAGAGTATTCCAAGAAAATATCAAGCTCACCACCAATGTGTCCAGCTGCACTAGCCAGAGCTTACACTGTAGATGCCCCCATCTCTGCCTTCTCAGGCTACCCTTACAGGCACACTGCCAAGCCCACCTGGTATTTATGTGGGTTTCTGGAGATTGAAACGTGGGTGCTCACACTTGCACAGCAGCACTTACACCATTGAGCCACCTCTCCAGCCCCAAGAGCTTCTCAGTGTGAATAAAATATTCACACCTGGGCATAGAGAAATATTCACACCTGGGCACAGAGAAAATATTTGGTGAGTGATAGTTACAATTACTGGCCATTGCCTGGTTCTGAGAATTTGTAATCCAAACGTTAAGCAGTGCTAATTCCTAAATCAGACCTTAATTAGCTTATGCAACGAGGATACATTCCCAAACAAGAGTGTCCTTTGCAGTGAAACTGAACATAGACAATGGATTTAAGGAATTCCAAATATCCTAGGTGAAGACTGTCTCTCACCCCACATTCCCACTCAACTTGCAACCACAGTTGAGGTTCTTTGCTCAGCAAGGAACTTGCACAATACTCCCTGTTCCTAGCCACTTTTCTCATAGGAGTTTATGTCTTCATGTTCTATTGTTCTGTGTCCCACTCTGCCTTTTGTTGCTGGGGGAGGGTGGGGAAGAAATGCTGAACAATAGCAACTTGGAGGAGGAAGTGAGTTATCACAGTTCATACTTGAGGTAACCACCACTCAGGGAAGTCATGGTGGGAATCTGGAATTAGCGACTGAAGCAAAGACCAAGGAGTAAGTCTGCTAACTCTCTCTCTCTCTCTCTCTCTCTCTCTCTCTCTCTCTCTCTCTCTCTCTCTCTCTCTCTCTCTCTCTCTCTCTCTGGCCCATACTCAGCTACTTGTCTTTATAGTCCACATCCACCTGGCTTGGGATCATGCCACTCAGAGAAGGTCAGCCCCTTCCACATCAATCACCATTCAAAATAATCTCCCACAGACATGGCCATGGGCCAGTGTGATCTAGGCTTTCTTTCTTTCTCCTTTCTTTCTTCCTTTCTTTCTTTCTTTCTTTCTTTCTTTCTTTTTCTATTGCTCCTCCCAGATGGTTATACATTCATTGTGTTAATTTGACAATAAAATCTGATGAGTATAATCCTCCCTTGTCAACTTAACAAACAAACACATCACTGTTACACATAACGTTTCCTACTTTGGGAGCATATTCCCCATGGAGGGATACTCCCTTAACCTAGAGGCAAGAGGGAGGGTCTAGTTCCTACTCCAAATGACTTGACAGATTTTGTTGACCCCTTCCTGGAAGGCATCGCCCTCCCTGTGGAGTGGGGAGGGGTGGGATGGGAGGGTGGTTGGGGACATGGGAGGGAGAGGGAACTGGGATCAATATGTAAAATAATATAAATAAATAAATAAATAAATTTATCCCTGAAATCTTGTGGTAATATCATAAAATAAAAATACAGTACAGAAAAAAAAATACAGTACAGCTTTTAAAAAGTCCTTGTGGGCCTTAAGAATTCCAATAATTTAAAAGTTAAATGTCTTCCTAAAAATCTAAAGCCTGCATGACTTTGGACTCCTCTAAAATGAAGGAAAAAGATGAATTACATAGTTAAAATATTCTGAAAGGGAAAGAATTAGTGAGTCCTCTTTCTATCACACACTCTCCCTCCTACAGATCCTGTTCATAACTATGTCAGAGAAAAGAGAGAGAAAAATGGTTGTTTCTAAACATCCCAATTCCCCAGCTCAAGGAAGAGGATCTTGGAGTGAAAGAAATCTTCTGAGTATTGTAGGATTGGTGAAACCAGACACCACCCTCTCTCCTACACACATACAATGCTGTCCCGGGACATCAGTGAGAGGCGGCCTTCACAAGCTGCCCCAAGGACACAGCCACTAGGAAAGTCAGCCCAGAAGCTCTGGCTCCTGACACAAGCTGATGCATTTCCTGTGGTGAAGCCTAATAAACTGCCTCTTCTTCCGGAATCTGGGATCGAAGCTGGAAAGGCTTTTTCCAGGCATAAAGGCTGCAGCGCTCAGGTTGTGTTGGACTTCCAAATGCCTGGGGTTGTTCAACCACAGTAAGAACAGAGTTGGATCCTGGTATCGACAAGAAAGGCATGGCCATTACCCTGCTGGAATTTTTCAGTCTACTTCAGAGACAGGGTAATTACAGTGACAAGTTTGAAGTGTCACAGTGGACTCTGGGAGACCCAAGAACTCAGGAAAGGCTTCCAGAACATGACTGCTAAGTAGACACGGAAAACAGAGAATGGCATTACCCAAGCCCATCATCCCTGCTCCTGGTTTAATACAGCCTTAACCCCTTTCATGTTACTGGCACAGAAAAGAGATGGCTAAGGACAAAGCCATTCAGAGAGACTTTTCACAGACAGAAGGGTGATCCTGAGGTTTTTCTTCTCCTACACAATTCAGTGATTCTACCCCTCTCCACATCATAAGCTAAGAACCTAAATCTCAAAGGCTGAGACCACACAAGGAGCTTGGTACTCATTTCTCACCCAAGAGGGCCTTCTGTGTGTGGATTAGGGGAGCAGATCAACTTAACAGAAGGCAAGCTGTGTATACAAGGAGCACCAGCCAATCTGGATTCGGTTCCCTTTATGGCCTCATGTGGTTACCTGTGCCCCTTACAGCCCATCAGTCCCCTGTGGCCCCTTGCCAGAGTTCCATATCCCCCACCAGGGACCCCAGATGTTGATGTTATATTTTTAGACTGTGGAGAGAGAAAGTGTGTGTTGGGGGAACACAAACAGACTCCTTCTACCCCTTGTCTCGGGAGCTGGATCCAAGTCCTTGGAACACTTTAGAGCACTGTAAGTTTATAAGGGACAGGTGGCTGTGACTGTCTTGCAATCTGAAAAGCTGGGGACTCTGAGACTGTTAACTGAGCTGCCAAAGACCACACAGCTGGTAAGAAAGGAGCAGAACTTAAGTCAAGCTCTCTCACACTGTGACCCATTGCAAAGTACTCACTTGCCCATGAGCTAGAGTGTGCAGGCTCAAAGGACACGCTATAAGAGAAACGCAAAAGCTGTGACTTTTACAACAAGATTCTCTCTATCCACATGTTTAAATCAAGGAGCAATTACATGGCTTACCACCCCGGGAGTTTGTGGGACACAGGTAGAAACTGAGTAGTGGTAGAAGGAATAATGTAGAAGGGGTGATGAGATGGCTCAGTCTATAGAGTCATTGCTGTACACACATGAGAACCTGAGTCAGAACCTGAGTTTGGACCCCTAGAACCCATGAAAAAAAACCCAAATGTGGAAGTGTGTACCTCCAAACTCAGCACTGAGGAAGCATAGATAAGAGGATCCTGGCCATTCAGTCTAGCCAATCAAGGAGCTCCAAGTTTAATGAAAGATATTGCCTCAAAAAATAAGGTGTAGGGTTGCTACTAAATCAACACACCATTCCTGTACATGGGAGGGGGGTCTTCCAAATCTTCAGCTTTCACACCTAGCAGCTGAGGCAGCAGACACAGCTGCCCCTGTTGACCCCAAGGTAGACAACTTGTCTGATGAACAGAAGAGTGCCATAGAGATCACTGAAAAACTCATATCCACACAGAGTTACAGTTTGTTCTTCTCCTTCAAGGTCCTAAGCATGGAGAATCAACTGGTGCATCCTACTATTAACAAAACCTATGACTACTATATGAAGTCTTCTCAGATCAAAGATTCTTCAGATCATGGCTCCTAGTGGACTCTTTTGAGTCCCAGCTAAGAACCTGGCCTGGAGTTCAGCCAAACCCCCCCCCCACAACCTTCCCTTGCAGTGATCCCATAGTCGGTAAGATGGCTCCTTGGGCAAAGGCATTGCTGTCAAGTGTGATGACGTAGTTTGATCCCCAGACCCACATGGTAGGAAAGAACCAACTCTCATAAACTATCTTCTTTCTTGCACATGTGTGGAGTCATGTGACCCTCATCCCTGCAGAATCATTAAGTAAGTGTAATGCAAAATAAAATGCAAGGTGTTTATGATAGAGGCAGACACCTGATAGCCACGTCTGGTCTTGATGGATGCACATACAAACACACACACACACACACACACACACACACACACACACACACACACACCAAAAATGGCAGTGAAAGAAATACATTGAGATATTCGTTTGATGCATAAATTCTGCTTCCATGTTTAGCACATTATTGACCATACAGTCTGTCAGATGAATAAATCTATTAAACATACTTCTTGAGCATTGATGGGACAACCACACAGTCATTTTGGCTAAGGTTATAAGGTAACGATGGCAACAAAACAAACACACAAACTCATAAAAGCAGCTGTCTTCTACCTCTGACTTTCTGGTCAGGCTTCCCAAGCAGGGTATTTATCATCCATGCTATTCTTTCTTCTAGTAACACGCAAACCTGAAGTTTGTCTGACCACCTATTTGAACACATGACCCACAAATCAATTGCACTAATTACAAATGTGTTTTTATACCTCTAGCAATCGTAATGGGTCTATAACTGATAGAGAACTTATTTTAAATTATCTCCTTTTCTTGAGTTCTAGATAGAGGCTAACAGAGAAGTTTACTATTCCTTCCCCTTTTGTCAACATTTGATCTTTAGTTCTGATGTGTATGTATCATAATAACCTATTGTGTGAATGGTCTTCCCCCACCCAGTGTGTGTGTGTGTGTGTGTGTGTGTGTGTTGTGTGTGGTATGTGGTGTGTAGAGCTCATGGATTTATTAGAGAGATACCTTTCAGAAGCAAAGAGAACGTTTTTAATTTCCAAGATCGGTACAGTACCATATTCTTATATACAACACTAAAATTTGTGCAGCTTCTCACTGGGAGAAATTTCCAGAAACATAAGTCCTACCAGCTGCTAAAGAGGGAGCAGCCTGGGCTTGGAAACACGCTATAACTGGGCAAACGTTAGCCGATAAGATACAGTGAATGAAAATCTACCATCCCAACCTTACACATCTGAATCCCATTTTTTTAATGTGCTTTTTATTTGGGGCCCCAGACTAATTTGCATCTCCCAGGCCACATTTGATTCTGAGTGGGAAGGAGAGGGGAAACGGGTCACTTCCCGACTAGCCCCCCCCACCCCCATCCCCGGCCCTGAGCCTTTTAGCTGTTTTGTCAGGTTATGAATGCAGACATTGGAGCTACCTAAAGCGCTGGAGTGTTCCACATTGTACTATAGGATAACACTTTATGGGCTTAAAAAAAAATACAAAGAAACAGGAAACCAAAAAACTCAAATCAGTCCAGGTTTGGATGCGCGCGATTTAGTTTTCTTTTATTGGCAGCTAAAACTCATCTTGTACTTAGGAACATTTTGAAATTTGTCCCTGTAATGTTTTCAATTAGCTTTCTTGCATGTGATGCATTGGGGGGAAAAACAACATTTAGATTTAGAACTAAGGTACTCCCAGAGACAAATATGATTAATGGGATAATCTTGTAGATTACAATAGTTAGAGGCAGTTCCTGCCATTGCCTGCTCTCCAAGGACCGGGACTGCACACTCCAATACAAACAGCTGCACATTCCTCAATACTGTTATTATCTAATGCAAGGCCACGTTCCGCATCTTAAAATTCCTATAAGATCCACATTTGGCCATGTTCTATTGTGCAACTTCAGTTTCTGAAGTTAAAGCTTCAAGCTCCATGTGATGACTTGATAGAGTTTACAAGCGGGATTGATTTTCTAAAGAACCATTAAAGGTTGCTTACTGAGGAACGGAACAAAGAGCGCCCCAACAAGCAGAACAGCTTTTATGCAGCATATTGAAAACATAAAGGGCAGCCCTGTCATCTGCCAGTCAGGTCCCCAGAGTCCCCCCAGGGGCAGGTGGATGTTTTTATTCCTGGTTTACGGGGTAGAAGCAGCCTCAGAAACCTTAAAGAGACTCGCCCAAAGTTAGAAGCACTTAGGCTGGGGTCAGTGGTAAGCATGCCAGGCCCCCTGTCTCTGAGGCACATGCTCGCATGCTCGGCTCACCAAGCAGTACTCTAGGTCCACGTTCTCAGCTCCTCAATGGCCCACTGTGAAGAAGGTGCAAACTCCCCTGTAGCCAAAGAGCATGCAATCTGTAGTTCTATTGGTTGGTATATCATTAAAAGCTTTGGTTTTCTTTCTTTCTTTTTTTCACACTTTCACAACTGCAATTTTATTGGTTGAGGAGCAGAGTACAGAGACATTTCAATTCTTAACACATGCACCCCATCTCTGAAAAGTCAGACACTGTGTTCACGTACCCCCAAGAGCCATATGTTGTTTCTCTCTGAACTTATTCCAGTCATGTTCCGGCCTCACACGTGTAGGGTTTTCCCTAGTAACACTCAAGTGCTCCCAACCCTCAACCCCACTGACTCACGATTTACTGACATTCTCAGAATGTCCACTTTTCACAGACATTAACACAGCTGGTAGGAAAATGGACGGCCATGACCATCAGACAGTTCTGACAGGACAAGGGCCGAGGAGTGGACAAGAGTTCGGTTTTCTTTCTACTGTAAGGATAAAGCCTTTGAAAAGTCCTTGTTCCTCCAAAGCCACAGAGAAACCCTGTCTCGAAAAACTAACAAAAAAAAAAAAAAAAAAAAACAGAAAAAGAAAAAGAAAAGTCCTTGTTCAGCTTCTGCAAAATCTGCAAGTCGTCCTTTATTGCACGCTACTCACTTTCCATGCTAGGATGCTTTCCCCGCTGGTAAAAATCGACAGGCTTCACTGGCTAACCAGCATTTTCATGTCTAAGCAAAGATGCTTCCTGTTTCATATGTTTGGTCTTTCCATACTTGGTCCACCTGTCCAAATGTTTTCACCCTGGTAACATTTCTCTGCAAATGGTCTTGGATGGCCACAACACAAAGATCTCTCTACCAAACTGTAAACGCCCCAAAGTTTTCCCTCTCCCTCCTTCCTGGTTGCTGTATAGTCCTCTTGAAAGGGGACCAGATTCTTGCACATCTGAAAGTCAATATCTTGAAGTATTTTTCTCTAGGAGAGCCAGAAAATAAAAATACTAAACTGTTTACCCTGATGTCTAAATAGCGGCTGACAGCTTCTAGACAGTTGTGTCACCCACGAGCCTTTAAAGTCTAAAGCATAGGGCTGTTCCTAGGGAAGTTCAGGTGAGCAACAGGTGGAGGGTAAGGGGTTTGTAAAGAGGGGTTCCCTGGTTCCTAAAATCACCCCAACAGTAGATGGCACAGGCATGAGGAAGGACACTTTTTTAAACCCCACCTCTGGAGTTTCTGGCTTAGTGGCTAAGGGGCTGGACCCAAGAGTATGCATGTTTGACTATCTCTAAGTGGAGACACAGGTTGGAGAACACTTTGCATACATAACTCTGAGTTTAGTGTTGAGTGGCCTGGAAACACAAAAGGGAAGGACCTGGCATGGCAAATGCCTGATGATGCCCAGAGTCACATAAGCTAAGCTCCTAAGGAAATCCTTAGGGGTGGGGACGTAGCTTGATTGGTAAAGTGTTTGCCTTCAAGCATGAGGATCTGAGTTCAATTCCCAGGACCAACATAAAAGCCAAGCATGAGGAGACAGATTTGTAATCCCAGCTCTGGAGAGAAACAGATAAGTAGATCCCAGGCTCTTTGGGCTGCCAGCCCAGTTAGTTGGAGAACCCCATGTCCCAGTGAAATAATTTTTTCAGAACATCAGGAGGCTGATTCTTCATGAAGGACACTCAAGGCTGACCTCTTACACATACCCACATGTGCATCCCAGATATATACACATTAATTAATAATGTTAATAATTTAAAAAGAGCACCTTAAGTCCCCTGCCTGAGTGAAATGACCTCAAACTTGGTTAAGCGGAGATTTGCACTAAGTAACCTTGGCTTTATGCTTCTTTTCTGGCCTTACCCAAACCAATCAGAAAGGGATCTGGGGACAGTTTATCAAGGACACCTTTCCAGTGTTGATATTGGAGGATTGTCAGCATTCTAATTGACCTCAGCTGTCACAATGGTACACAAAGAGATGTCACTGGGTACCCAGGGAGCAACCATCAGGGGTTTACAGATCAATATCTCACCTTGAATTGCACTTAAGAGAAATCTAAAGCCAGTGTGGAGTGCAGTGTGGAAACTGGAATATAAGCAGTGATTTACAAAGACTCTTTAATTACAGTACCTAGAAGAGGGCTCGTGTCTGTTCATGCTGCTTTTCTTTCTAGCATGCCAGTGAGTTCTTTCAGATGACCCAGCCATTGGTTTAGGAGGGTCAGGGGACAAGGACAATCTGTAAACCTGAACTTTTATGAATATATGTACAACAGAACCTGACACTTCATAGTAAATGAGTGAGTCGACTTGCAGACCCAGAAAACATAGAGAAAGCAATTCTAAAGTTTCCTGGTCTTCAGTGATGTTTTTGCTGTTGTCGCTCAACATCAATATTATAAGAGTATGTGCATCTGTGTGGATGTAGTGTATGTGTGTGTTAGTGCTGGGGAGAGACCGGAAATATAGGCCATTTCCTAACTTCTTACCTGTAAAGAAATAAAGCATTTATTGGGAACAGTGAAAACAAGAAGTGACATAAACTGAAATATCTATAGCATGTCCTTTGATATACCATAAAATATATCTGGAATTGGGTTACACAATCATATCTGGAGGAACATGGTTCTCCACAGTTAGCCATTCAACAGATAATCTAAGTAGTGAGGAAGGTTGAACTTGATCCTTGCTGCCATTTACGTGCACATACGGACTTTTGAACAACATCAACATCTTCATCTCAGCTTGTTTTCCTTTTTATTCTAGTTTTGAGGGCAATCATGTTCTAAGTCAGTTAAAACAGCCTTCAGGCTAAGTAATTACATAGATTATATAATAATCTCTGATGGTTCCTCCATACAGTGGTAGGCTCTGTTTCCAAAGCTCAAACACATTGTAGGTTCCTTAATACAGGAACACCTTGGAGCTATACAGCTGTATAGAAAATTAGATCGAGTCCTATTACATACTGTTGATATTTTGGAAAAATTAATAACTTCCACTTTCTAAGCTAGAAAGTTACAAAAGGAGTGAGTGAATTAATGTATTGGGGGTTAAGTGCTTGTGTTTCCTTGGTCTCTTTCGAAACACCACCAGGCTCCAAACTCAACGCCTGGGAGTCATTCTTACGATGATCTTCAAGGCAACCATCACCTTTCTTCCCAGCCAATATCCACTTCCTTTTGGAACAGGCTCTGTGATGACAGCATTCTGGGCTGCCCAGGGTGGTCACGTAGCACTTTAGCACAGAATGCAGGAAACTGAACTCACTTAACCAAACACTTCATCGAGGACCCACAGTCTGCCCAAAACCACGTGAGGCACTGTGGGAAATTCAAAGCAACTGAGAAAAACAAGGCTGATACAATGCAAAGCCAGGGAATAATGAGAGCTCATGAGTCATTGTCCCACACCGTGAGACACCAGTTACAAGGGAGAAAATGAGTTTGTCCTTAACAATTCCAGATCTTTCTTCCTTCCCTTCCTGTTTTTGTTCACTTGCTTGAGAGACAGGATCTTACTGTGCCGTCCAGGCTGAACTTCAACTTAGAATTCTTTTGCTTTAGCCTTCCTAGTGATGGGCTTCAAAGTACATGCCATCTGTTTAGTTCCCGGTTGTTTAGATTTTATATCAAGTATTCTGATTCATAATTGTTCTGTTACTTGGCTGGGAATGAATGGAAAGCCGTGTACAGAACAGGAAATGAACAAGCTCACTTCAGGCACTGAGGTGTGGGAAGCTGGTCGAGTTTTGTAACTTCTCTAAACTTCCTACTCAGACCTACCAAGAGGCAGATGTTCACCTTACCGTGCAGGGAGAGTTTAGTAGCCTGCTGCTCAGGAAAGTACCAGAAACAGGGACTGTGACCCTTTAGCTAGTATGGCCCAGTCTTTAGTACTTGGCCTCTGGCTTTAGGCAAACAACTTTTAACTCCCTAGCCACTGCCTGGGTGTCACAGGAATGTGGGTACAGTTCTCAACATGCTCCTCTTTCCTAAAAACTCGCTGGGCTGCACATACTGAGTAGTTCTGTTCCAACACTCCTCTCTCTATTTCTCCCTGTTGGTCCATTCCTTCTATGCTAAACAAGCATTGTATCCTTAAAGGGTGAATAACCTCTGACATTGAAAGAGATTCCTAATGTTTCTCTTTTTAGTTTTTAATTTTTTAACATTTATTTATTTGGGGAAGGGGATGACATACAGGCCCACACCACAGTACCCATTAGGAAGTCAGTGGATAGCTTACTGCCATGTGGGTCCTGGGGACTTAACTGGGGTTGTCAGCCTGGATGACAAGCACCTCTAGCCACTGAGCCATCTCACCTGCCCAGTGTTCCTAACTTCCCAAGGTACTTGCATGAATCACTGTTTCTCACATCTTGTGAGAACAGTAAAACTGAGTCATTGTCTAAACTGTAAACCAGGACGAGAAAACATGGGGAGATTTTCACCAGCTGCCAAAGGTCACAACATGGAACTTAGACAGAGTCAAGGCTACCACCAGGTCATTCTTAGATGGTTCCACTGAGATACTGTGCCTAGAGTTGATGACATCATTTTGTTGTTTACACGGCATTATGTTGGAAGGAACACAGTGAAGGAGACTACACCCCTCATCTTCTCCTTCGGTACATTTTATTGAGTGCTAGTATGTAACAAACTTCTGGGCATGAAACATTGGTGAACAAAAAAGACAATATTTTTATGCTCATGAAGTTCACATACTACCGGGGGAACAGATGATAAATAAGTAAAATATCTGTGTTCTTAGGTGATAACGGAGAGGAAAATGAAGCAGGAAAGAGGGATGCAAAGTAAAGTGTGGAGCTGGGGCATTTGTGGGAGGGTGGAGTGCTGTAATTTTAGATGGCCTGGCCAAGAAGCTGGAAGGGAGAAGGTGACACCTGATGAAGATGAATTTGATGTCAGAGTTTGATGTGACATCTGGGAGAAGAAAATTCTGGAGAGCAACCTCAGCCAGCAGGAAGGCTGGAGCTGGGCGTGTCCCTGAACTGAGAAGCAGCAGATGGGCCTGTGTCACTCAGCCCAGTGAGACAAATGAACTAAAAACACAATCAGAGGAGCAAGGGGGTGGTCTGCAGCCAGATCAGGGGGCCTGTGCGGTCATAGCTAGGATCTATGATTGCTCTGAGCAAAACAGGAACGCAACACAGGGGCTGGGCAATGGGGTGTCCCATGACATGAGCTGCTCCTTGGAGCACATGTTCAGTGAAATGGGGCCAGGTAAGAGGCCATTGTGGTAACCCAAGTGTTCCATGTGGGCAGACTTCCCTTCACACCTGTTCCATGACAGAGTGTAGTTAACTCATATGGCATCATTGAGGGTGCCAGAACTAAGGAACCTTGTAAGTATCCGTTGGTCTTAAGGTCTAGAACCTACCCATCCACTGTTCTTAAGGTCTAGAACCTACCCAAACTTCCAGATCAGAGAAAGCTGTTAGCTGGTGTCTGAACTTAGGTCCTCCTAACACATGTCATCAGGAGGGTGGTTCCAACTGCAACAGCAACTTTCTCTGTTGGGGGCTGAATTAGTATCTATGAGAAGCTCAGCTTTCTGCATCTATTAGAATGTTGGCTGTAACACCTTTTGTGGGGAAATGGATGAAAACAAATGGGGATTGTTTTGTAGACAGGGTCTTTAAAAATATGACGTGACTATGAAAAGCATTAATACACTTAATCCCTTATAGTAAAATAACAAGAAGCATTGAAGTGGTTGATGGCAACCAATTTTATTTTCATTCTTAGTGCCCAGGACGATGGGCCAGAAAGTGTGTACAGGCAACCAAGCAAACTTCTCTCTGTGCCTTAGGCACACACCCTGGGAAAGAGATGGTGTGCTAGCGGGCAGTGAGCTGCCAGGAGGGAAAAGTCATCTGTGGAATAAGGAAATCTGTCTAAATGACCTGTGTGAGCCACCGCTGGTCACCCCCTCTCTCAGCATCTATGTCACTGGGTGGCCTTTGTGAAGGAAAAATGGCAATGGTAGCTGGGGAAGGATTTCATTTAAGGGCAGGTCAAGACTCCAGGTAAACAATGGGTATTTAACTCTTGCATTCTCAATGTATGCATGTGCAATGCCTTTCTCTTTGGGCAGCAGAAATAAATGTTAAACCCATCTGAAAAAAAAAAAAAAAAAAAAGTGGCCATGTATATTTTACCAGACTCTGGATAGAGAAATATTTTTTTTAGAAAATGACTTTTACTGAATGCACATGGGCCTCTTTTATCAAGAAAATCCCTGATATCGGGCTGATGTAGCATATCTCAAGGCCTTGGGTAAGACCAACCATATCACAGCTGTAGTTCTCTTCGGTAGTGTTCAAAGTATGTAGAAATATTTTATTTTACTTTTATCAGTCTCTGGAGTTCATGTGATGTACTTCAAGAGCCAGCCGTTCTCTGGGGCTTATGGTCTTGGCAGAAGAGGCGGCCATTGGAAGGTCAAACGAGGCGCATTTCCGCCCCCTCAGACCAGCTGGGATCTTCCATTCCCAGACTGACTTCGGTTGCCTGAACTAGCCATACAGCTTTGTCCTCTAAGAAAATGCAGCACAGATAATTTTCACCTGAACTACTCTCTGACTTCCTTTTTAGGACTGACTTGAGGTCAGTTTTTGATTAGCACAAGAACAAATATTCCTGTCCCCTTGGGAGTGTAGAGATATCTGAAGCCACGCAGTCTGGTCTTCCTGTTTTCTCCCAAGCAGTCTTACACATCGGCACAATTCTGTGGCTTGCAGATTTCTCAGGCTAAGAAGCTCAAGTGTTTCATTGGTGCTTATTGGGACACACACGGTCCAACTTTTGTTTGGTACCTTCTTGGTTAAGTAAATCATCACCACCATGGAATATAGGTTTATACAGAATAGTGCATCGATGCTCACCATCCTGGAGTATATATAGAATTATACAGGATTATAGAATACTGATGCTCACCATTGTGGAGTATAGAATTATCAATGTTCCCCGTCGTGAAGTATAGATCTGAGAATCTTAGAGGCCACATGGTCTACACTTCTACCCCAGATAGACATTCTTTCTAGGATGTCTCCCACCGAGGAGAATTCTACTTGTACTTGAGCCATTCCAGTGATATGGACCCCATTGCTTGGCAGGCAAGGCACTGGGTTAAATGGTGGATTATTTTCTTTTGGGAACTCTCTTGATTGAACCACTCTATCTCTCCAGCATCGTCCCATCACATCTAGTCTCCCCAGACCACTTCAACTGGCAGGGCGAATGTTCTCATCCATCAATGACCCTCTTCACCGTTCTTATTCCTCTCACTGGTCCCATTTGATGAAAACTCCCTGTGAAGGCTTGGTGGCCACACATCAGACAAGCCCACACCTATCCTCACAGGAAAATGGCTGGGACCGCCTAAGGTAAAGGCTCCAGTCCAGACCCGGCCTCTGCAACCCTGAGCAGGACTCCATGTGTGAGTCCAGCCTCATCTCCCAGCAATCTGCAGCAGGTAACCACATTTTCTAGAAGTTTCTAATATGTTACTTAAAGTTAATACACAATGAACATCTGACACAAAACCCTAAAAAACCCAGCTACCTATCTGAATTAACTACAAAGTCAGGGAAAACTTGACGTTTCTGTGACTACAGCATTTAAGCAGGCTCTTACTGTCATCTAGTGGCGAGAACTGGAAGTACGCCCATATTCAAAATCTGCAAGAAGGTTGGAAAATCAAATGGAAATCCATTTGACTCTCTCTCTCTTTCTCTCACTCTCTCTCTATTCTGAATCTTTTATTTCATGAGGTTGCAACTTAAATTTATTTTTCAGTCCATTATATCTATCTTTACTTTAGTCATCATTGTCTTATATCTGACTTTCAAATTTGATTTTCAAATTTCACATCTCTTTTTCTCACAGATGTCAGAAAGAAATGCTATTCTCTTTTAAGCAGAAAAGGGGGCATATTTGGTAAGCATAAATAGCTATGTTTTTATCCAAAAGCAAATGCACACTTTTACACAAATACATTCATCTTCAGATGTAATTTTAAGATTTTTTTTTTCACTGCTGTGGAAGCTGCCATTTATAGGTAACCTTGAATGTATTGTTATTTACAATTAGAGGTAGATAAATTTCACAGGCAGAGAAGTTGACAAGTCTTTAAGACTTCACACTTAGTTTTGCAGGAAGAGCTGAAGTTAATTAGAAGCAATTATACATACATTGCATGTGTGTCTGTATTTGTGTTTCTGCTTGAAGACACCACAAAGGCCCTAGGAAGGTTGCTTTTTTTTTAATGTTTTAAAAATAAACATAATCTCCTTCCCATGTGTTGCTATAAGCCAGTAAATCTAGGAAGCTCAGCAGGGTTGGACAAGGTCATTGCTTGTCAGGGGATCGGGAAGCAACCATGTATATCAGATGCTGGAGTCCTAATCCCTTCCCAGCATGAGCCTCCCAAGCATGAGGGAGAGCCATGCCAGGGCAGACACACCAGCAGACTGAGGCTCCGTTGCTAGCCACACTCCATCTTAGTTAGGATCCTAGCTCTACCCCTGGATTGTGAAAATGCAGCCTCATCCTAGAAGGAAGGCAGAACTCCACCCAACTGAGTATACTCACATCTTGGTCCTAGAAAACAGGAAAAGAATCATAAAATACTGTGTCTGTCTCAAAATGCAGGGGCCTTACTTTTCTTGTTTCCTTGAAATTATATAAATATACATATAGTTTACATAGTTTACATTTAATTAAAAACAATATATTAATTCATATATACTTAAATAACAAAACCCCAAACATAATGGAGATTTTTATACATAGGTACATATTTATACACATGTATGTGTGTGTAAATACCTAGGCCTACTGCTATAGTGAAGGAATAGAACACATTAAGTGACATTAAACATTAAGTGAACTATAAACACAGAGTTGCTTGCTCAATGTCACTGAAAGTGGGCATGAGAAAGAATCCGTGACATCCTGGGGAAGAGACCCGGACATTAGGGGCTGCAGCAAAGAATAACTAAACCCAGTGTATTTGAATTTCACAGTCAAAATGGAAAACATCTGAAGGGCAGATGGTGAGTGGACATTTACCTTATTCACATAAGTCTGAAATGAGAATCAACCAGATTTCTTCAACAGCCATGGAAGCAGAAATGAGTATGGGCCGGATTTAATCTGGGGTGTGGCTCGGTAATAGAGGAATTGCCTAGGGTTTCCAAGGCCCTCAGTTTACTGCCCAGTACCGCAAAAGGAAAGAGGCTTAATTTGGTAACTTCCAAAAGCCACACTACCAGGAACTGAAGATGGATGTCGCTAGTTGCATGCTACAAAAGAAGTTAAGCAAGCAAAGTTCTAACCATTAGTACAAAATACTTTCTGGGCACTGAGCCTTCACTTCTTGTCGAGTATGAACATGTTGACAAATGGGAAAGTAACCCATTGCAGCCACTGAACGAGCTAACTGGAAGCAAATAAACTGGCTTCCTTCTCTGACCCCTGTGGTGATACATTGTATATGATCTATAAACAGTCACTAGAGATCAGAATGCAAAGCCAGCCACACTAGTTAGTCATAGAAGCTGGGCAGTGATGGCACACACCTTTAATTCCAGGACTCAGAAGACAGAGGCAGATGGCTCTCTGTGAGTTCAAGGCCACCCAGGCCTACATGAGAGTGAATCAGTCTAAAAGAGAAACAGAGCTCACACCTTTAATCCCAGCACTACGGAGTATATAGGGACCTCAAAGAGCAGTTAGAGACTTGGTGGAGAGCAGTGCAGACTGGAGGTGCAATCTGAGTTTCAGATGATCACCCTTTCAGTCTGATCATTGGTAGAGGTAAGAACTCTCTATGGATGACTGCTTTGCTTCTCTCATCTTCAGCTTGAACCCCAATATCTGTCTCTGGTTTTTTATTATTGGTGCTACAAATTCCTTGAGAGGAGTTTCCTGGATCTATCTAGGGGTATCTGTGCTATGAATCATATGATTCACCATGCTTTATTCACTGTTAGTAATGCAGCTTCTATGGACGCATGAGAAAGCAATGGTCCTAGAAGCCGGAAACTAAAGCCACAGGGCTCAGTGTTGGTCCATGTGAACCCACAAAGCCCCCCAGGCTCAGTGCCTATGACTAGGAAGCCCCACGCCCTTCCATGTTCATGCAAGAATGCTGACTCAGTGACAAGTTACTGTGTAACCACATTGGCCACTGAAATGCCAGGGTACTGGGACCCTCTATGGAACTCTAGTGCTCAGTTCCCAATCACTGCTAATCAGTGTCATCTGCTGAGATCAGGGTCAAGTCACTGTGATCTGCAGGGCCTCTGTCACTGTCAACTGCATGCTCTGTCAGGCTCAACATATATGCTCCCAGGCTCAACACTGGATCACTGCAAAAACCTCGGGCCTCCTAGGCTCAGTGCTAATTAACTGTGAACCTACATGATCCTCCTAGGCAGGTCACTGTGAGCCCAAAGTCCTATTGCTGGTTAAGTGGAAAGTCACTGTTAAGCCACATGGCCTAAAGGCTCAGTCCCAGGTCACTGTGAATATGCATGGACCTACTGGGTCTGTATAAGTCTCTGTGAACACCCGTGGCCCCTCTGGTCACTGTTCAACCACTATAAACCTATATGTCTTCAAAGGTTCACTGTTAAGTCATTGTGAACCCAAGAGGCCTCCCAGACTCAAGACTAGGAATTGTTTGGCTCCCCTAAGACCTTCTGAGCTCAGTGCTGGGTCACCTTTGATCCCAGTGACTCCCAAACTCAGTTCTAGGTCACATTCAAGCCCAGAGCCTCCCAGTTTGAACCTGTGTGACCTCCTGGCTCAGCATCAAGTAACTATGAATATGTGTGGTCCTACCAGGTTCTGTACAAGGCCTCTGTGAGTATAAATTGATATCATAGTTTCAGTTTGGTCCCACTATGAAAGGGCATGGGCCTCACAGGTGTAGTGCCTAGTCACCATGAACCCACGTGCATCTCTCTCAAACTCAGTGTGAATGGGCACGAACCCCCAGCTTAGTACCATCCGCCTTGAAAAAGCATGGCTTCCCATATCCAGAACCAGATCACTGAATCCATGACACCTCAAAGGCTCAGCTCTGGGTCACTAGGATGATGTTCCAATCTCTGTGCTAGATGACAGTGAAACCACATGGCCTTGCAGGCAATGAGCCAGGTCAGTTTCCAAGTGTGTGGCCTCCTGGCTCAGTGGCCATTGCCTGGGAATGTGCATGGGTCCTCCCAGGCTCAGTGTCAGGCCACTCTTGGTCTCATTGCAGGTGTCACCGTGAGTCTCCATGACCTCTCAGGCTCATGTGAATCTCACAGGCCTCATGGGCCCAGTGCTAAGTCACTCTGAGCAGGCATGGCATATCAGTGTGTACCATATGGGCCCACTCAGGCTCAAGGCCAGGTCACTGTGAACTTGAATGGCTTCCAAGCTTAGTTCTAGGACATTGAACCTATGTGACATCCAAGGCTCTATGCATCCATGTGCCCTCCTAAGTGTGTGCTGAGTCACTGGGAATCCACATGGCCTCCCATGCTGTACAAGATGAACCCATGTTGCTTCCCAGGCTCAATGCTATGTGAGCCCCCTAGACTCATTGCCCAATGCTGTAAACCAGATGGGCCTCCCAAGCACCCGGACACTGAACCTGCATGGACTACTAGGTTCAGAGCCCTGTCATTGTGAGACTAAATAGACTTTACAGGCCCACTGATTGGTCACTGGAAAGTCACATGCCTTCCCATGCTCATGCCAGGAACCCATATGGCTTCCTAGGCCCAGTCCTGGGTCACTGTGAATACACATAGGCTTACCAGACTCTGTTGGGTAGCAAAGAGATACATGGGCCTTGTAGGCTCAGTGTCACATGAGTGTGATCTGCATGGTCTCCCAGGCCCAAGGTTGGTCATTACCATCCTGCATGGCATCATGGGATCCATACCATGTCACTAAGAGCCTTGTGGGTCTCACAGGCTCAGTACCTGTATGCTGTAAACCTACATGTCTATGCCAGTCACTGTGAACCCACTCTTAGAGTCTGATCACTGTGAACCAAGCCTCAGTGTGACGTTAGTGTAAACTCACAGTGTCACTGAGGATCAGTGCCAGTTCACTGTGAAACTGAAAGTTCTCTCAATCCTTGACTAGTTTACTTTGAAATGTAGAGGCCTCCAAGTTCAGCATCAGTACCCTGTGAGCTCAGAGCCTAGTCACTGTGTGCCATTAACCTCATATGGTTAGAACCTGGTCACTGTGATACCACATTGTATCAGGCTTTTCCTTTTGGCCACCAACCAGCTCCCAAATCATGACACACAGACTTATTATTAGTTATGAATGCTCAGCCTAGCTTAGGCACATTTCTGGCTAGCTCTTTTAATTTAAATTAACCTGTTTCTCTGCATCTACCTTTTGCCTCAGGGCTTTTTACCTTTTCTTACTTTCTTGCTGTCTCTACATCTAGCTGGCTGAAGGCTGCCTGGCTTCTGTCCCTGGGCATGTCCCTCGCTCTCTCCTCCTTCTTGTCCCTCTTACTCTTCCTTTTCTCAAGCCTGATTTCTCCTCTTAGTTATTCTGTCTGCCATCCTTGCTTATATCTCTCCTGCCTAGATACTGGCCATTCAGCTCTTTATTAGACCAATCATGCTCTGCCCTTATTAAGAGAAGAGAGCAGGAGCCCATGCAAAGGCCCCTTTGCAACCAGTGTCAGCGAGGTTGGCAATTGCTCAGTCACAATTGTGCTCTCCAGAGTGTGCACTGTAAAAGTGTGTACTGTGGAGGTGTGCTCTGTGAAGGAGGTGTGCTCTGTGAAGGAGGTGCATGCTGTGAAAAAGGTTGCACTGTGAAGAGGCCATTGGTTTGGCTCAAGAACCAAAGAGAAACTTCTCATTGGTCAGTTTTAAGTTCGAGCATCAGGCACTGGGTTTCTTCTACCATAACCTCAAGAAGAATTGGAAAAGACAAGGTTAATGATGAGAATTCCTTGACATGGTAATTAACCTAAGTCTATTGAACAGGTGAAATGTGTCTGTGCACCTGCCTGAGGCATACACGAGAGCCCTGCAAGGTAGACATAATACTGAGAAACTTAACATATGTCAATGAGAGCGACAGGGTCATTAACTATTCCCCCCACCAATATATGCCACATGTAATTCTTGGTGGGAGAGGACACCAGAGTCCATGCCTGGGTGAAATCAGGGCCCTATTCTTGTTGAGAGAAAAGTCAGATGCCGTTCTCCAATTGACGATCTGAAAGGGAAAGATGACCCCCCTAAATTTTTTGTTGTAGAATTCTCCAGCAATAACTATTAATCCTGTGAGTTTGACATCCTGGAATCCAACCCCTCACCCATTTGGAGAACAAGATGGTAGAGCATAGGGCATTAACAGTATAGCTATGAGAGGCTTTTTTCTAGGATGGATGTATCCACACCTGGTGAAAATCTGGCAAGGTTTAGCCTCAGTGTTTAGGCTGATAGACCACTGGCCCATAGTCAGATATGACTCGAATAAGGATATCAAGCAGGTCTTTCCTGAGCCTGCGTACCAGCTGCCTCTCTGGTCATGGTAGAGACATATTCCTGGAAGATCTGCTTTCTAATCTTAACTTTTCTTCAGTCAAACTATACAAGTCTTTCCCATCATCCCAGAATAGTATGACAATTTCACACCCTATCTCAGAGAGACCTCTTCTAACGGGTGTCTGTCCTCTAAAGTGGTCCATTCTAACTGGCTCCTGATCTCAGACCCTGCCAGTTTCCATGGGTATGTTAAGCCACAGGTACTGAGTCTCATGAATTAATTTTTTGGGGTGTCTTTTTTAGAGATTATTGTTTTTTTTCTTTTCCAGATGACTGGGGCTGCCAAGCCCAATATAGATTGAATTCCCAAGTCTTTAGTCATTTCTGCTTGAAAGTAAGGCTGTTGTTACTTTGGGGGCTCTTCTGGACAGTAACACACCATTGCCTATGTGGCTTTTGCTCTTTTGCACAGTGAAGTTATAATAAAAGTAAAAGTGTCTACCAAGACTGGGGTATATTTGGAATTATGTCTACCAGGAATGGGAGTGAAATCCAATTGCCAGTCTTCCTTAAGGTGGGTTCCCTGCCTTTACAAACTTGGAATTGGAGATGCCTGTTGGAGGAGTTATTGTTCTAACATTTATTACCTGCTGGACTACCTCTTTTAGGCCCTGCCCTGTAAACACCCCTTTTGCCAAAATGATTATGTTTTCCTGTCCAAGGTGGTACATTTGATAGAGGTACCTTAAACTTTTGGTAGAAACTGCTGCTCGCTAGTTATTAGCCACCATCCTCGGGAGTACAGACGACACCTGATCTTGGAGATGAAGGCCATTTCTTTTGAGGAATAGCTGAGTTTCTCAGGAATGAGAGGATTCCTCTCAGGAATTCCATGTAAGCCAATGCAACCCTCTTGGCCCCAGAATCAGACACCGTATATTCCTTTGTCATTGGATCATTCATTTTCTGATGCCCAGAACGTGGAACTACAAGCATTTAAGGGGGCAAAAGGACTCCAGAGTTTCTTGAGAATGCTGTATAGGAGTCCCAGCATTTGTTAGGAGACCTCCTTCCTCCCATGTAGCTGCATGGGCTTGGGGGATGAGGAAGGCATATTGGAACCTGTCCCCATGTGGACTTGTTTGTGTGGCCATGCTCCGGGGCTCAGATGAGAACTATTAGCTCAGCTGGTTCAGCTTTTGAGTTTTGGGGTTTGGGTCCTGATTCTAGCACATCTAAGTCAATCACAGTTGCATATCCTGCTTACCAGATTGTTTCTTTCACAAAGAAACTTCTGTCTGAAGGGGAGACCAAACTAGTTTTGTTTTTGTTGTTGTTGTTGTTGTTGTTTTGTTTTGGTTTTTTTGTTTTGTTTGTTTGTTTGTTTGTTTGTTCCGGGTTGATCTGAGAGATCAGGATTAGCTGCACAGCTCTCCTTGAGAGCCCCCTCACAGGAGTGGAGAGCTTCCCCTTCCTCCTCTGACAGATAAGCAGCTGTGTTTAGGTCCCTCCTGCATGAAGGCCTGCTATTTAAAGAATGCCCCTATGTCATATGGCACATCAACCACAAGGGGGCGCGCGAGAGTTTGGCCTTCAGGAATCGAGATACTGGCATCCGAATCTTGTAAACATCCAGGCCATCCTTTTGCCACCTGATCGAATGCCTTACTTGGGTTTCCTACAGACTGGGGAGAACGGCCTGTGAACTGAACAATTCCACCCAGTTTCACACGGCTGGAACATGGCTGAGCACCCAATCCCAAGGAAGAAGCCTCACTCAGTCAATGCCTCTTTTCTGGAATGTTCCCCCTAGACTAAGGGATCCATTCGGTTTTGGTGAGTCCTTGAAATTAGGCCTCTTCGAGGGCCTGGTATAGAGGTCTAGCTAGTTCTGTGTCCGAATTCTACCATATTCCGTAACTCCAGGAAATGCCCCCATCTGCTTCATGAGAGGAAACAGCTGCGATCCTGTGGGACCAGGGGCCCAGCATCATGCTGACAATTCCACTCTTGTATTAATCATGAATTTGACCTTCTGGTTCCCTAGGGTGCCTCAAAATTGATAGGCACAGCTGGGGCCACTTTGGGAATCCGCAGGACCCATCAGTTATAGGGAAGATGTTGACCTAGGACCCAATTGGCTTTGAAGGTATTGTTTTTCCCAATGATTTCCCTTGCAGATAGAGGAAGGAGGGGCCGGGGGTGCTTCTGGGGGGGCATCCTTGACAGAAGTGGCCTTCCTGTTTACAGACTTGGAGGTTTGGTGGTGCCCCTAGGGAATAGAAGCCAGCTACCAACTGCCTATCTCCCATGGCATCTCTCCCCTCCCCACCAACCCCAACCCTCTTCTTGGTTCTGCTTATAAAAATAACTAACTCTGGGTGTGTCTGCTCTCATGACCAGTATCTTTTGGGAAAACAAAAGGGACAAGAAATATATGAGAAATGCAAGCATTTAGGAAAACCAAAGGTCGTGATCTGTCCCAAAGGTAACCATTGTTATTCAGATAGTCATTAAATCGCCTGTTTTTGCTACGGGCAATACAGGCAAAATGCTCATTTTCCTCTGGAGACCCATTTTTGCTGTGAAAGTGTCAGAGTGACAGATACCCTTCTTGGAGACTAGTGGGTCAATATAAACTGCAGGCCAGAGTCTGTGAGGCTTACCTCATATTATGTGAAAATGGGCTCCAGATCTTAAGTCCCAGGAGGAGAATTCTCAGATTTTAATTTACCTTCCTCTCCCCTTCCCCTCTGCCCAGTTATTTCTAGTTTAAGCCAGTAGGGGGAGCTAGCTAATCTCTATTCACAAGGCCGGGTGCTAACTGCCATACAGGTTCCTGGTATGGTTGGATTTTGCCACAAATTAGAATCACCTGAGTGTGTGGGGGGGGGGGGGTCTTCACCTAAAGAACTGTTCTGAAGGCCTTAAATGATGTAGGAAGATGGGTCTTGAGTGTGGTGTGGACCTTCTGGGAGCAGCCCAGATCAAAAGAGGGTGGCAGAGGGAAGGTCATTTCATTTACCTGCTCAACTGTCCCCTCCGCTGCCAGGATGGGTTGTCCTGTTGCTGTTCCTGTGTTTCCAGGCTTCCAGCACTGGCAAAGGATCAGTGCCTCTCTGGAAACCCTACAGGGCTTCCTTCAGGTTGGGATAGCAGAGGGAACTAGCCTTAGAAACTCCAAGGCTGTAAGCCTTTCACTCTAAGTGAGAAACAACTCCAGCTCCAGAGACAAGACTAGGAAAGTCCCAGATCCTGTCGGTATGAGACGGCTGTTGCTGCCATTTTAATGGAATTTAATAATATTTTATGTAATATATATAATACACACACATATATATATACATATATATATATATATATATATATATATATATATCCTATCAGTTCTGTTCCTATAGAGAATCCTGACTAATGCAGTTACCAAGTAGCTTAATTTGTTTCAAGAACCCTCATGTGTATATTATTAGATGTTTTCTTAATGGTCCCTTTCATTTGGATTTACATGAGTAAGATATGCACAGAGATAAAAGATAAGACACTGGGAAAAAAGAAAAAAGCCCCACTGCTAACAGATGATTATGATTAACAAGATAAAGGTGAAAAACTCAGTTTCATCAGAATCAAAACTCACAAGGTCTCTCTGGAACCAGACATCAGTGATTAACTCTGAGAGCTTGTGGGCCTTGGCTCCAGCTCAAGGCTTCTGTCTGAGCGGTTTTAGCTAAAATCTAAAGGCACCTCTCACTATCAAAGAGAAGGGAGAGATAAAATCACCCATCCTGAAACTTCCATGTTGCCTAGAGCATGCTGGGGAGACTCCCCCATTCCACCCCCATTCCACGATAGGGCAAGGGGGTGCCAGGCACTTGTAGTTGTACCTTCCTATCTATCCTACATGGTTTGGCTTGGTCTATACTGAAGATAATTAGTTGGTGAGCCTCCAAAGACATCCTGGATGACTCTCCGAATTGTTGCCTTCTGGACGTCCGAATCAGCATCATTCTCTCTGCCAATTAAAAACAACTAAGATGTGGGTGGGGCGGGGAGGGGAATCTCATGCAGCAAACAACAACAGGTAACAAACATTATTAAAAGTGAAGGAACAGAGCAAGGAGGGAGGGAGGGAGGGAGGAAGCACACAGAGGAAGTATCTCCACAGGAGCAAGGGGATTCAGAAACAAATCCCAAGTATCCTAAGAAGGCCTGAGTATTTTTGGTGATAGATGATAGGTTCCCTCCTCCATTTTAGAAAATTCTAATGGGCCCAGGCTTCATGCATGCTTATACATGTTCATAACTGGCTTTGAACACATCTGAATCGGTCTGGACCAGACAGCTGGAAAGTGAAGTCTTGTTGCTAGTGGCAAAAAATGCTCAGCTTCTGTTTAAATAAGAAGGGTAACAAAGAATCCCTCTTTACAGCCTATATGTGGCCCCTTTCCCTACCTGTCTGTCAAGGATCTGTCTACCTATACTAATTCTTTACCAGGTCACTGTGAACCAGAATTCTGCTCACAGGCTCAGGCCTGGTCACTGTGAACCTGCATGGGCCTCGCAAGCTCAATTCTGCATCACCGTGAATATGGTTGGCCTTGCTGGCTCCATGGCTTGGCAATGAATCCTCACAGACTCCCAAGAAAAGTGCTGATCACTGCACACCAGTTGTTGCATTCCATGCTCAGGGTTCGACAACTGTGAGCCTGCATGGATCTAAAGGCTCAGTGCTAAGCATCTTCGAACCCACATAGTCTCCATGGCTCAGTGTGGGCTCACTCTCATCCTCCAGGGCATCCCAATCTTTTTACTGGTTCACTTTGAAAACCCCTGGCTTCCAAGCTCAGTACTCATACAATGTGAGCACATTCAGGAGTCCCGAGTTCAGTGTCAAGTCACTGACAATTGACCACTTAGGCTCCGTGCCTGGTCACTATGAACACACATAGCCCCTGCAGCAGGAAACTCGGTTCCACGTCACTGCAAATCTACTTTGTCCTTTCATTTCTGAGTCACTGTAATTCTGCATGGCCTCCCAGGCGATGCTAAGTACTCTCCTGGTGCTGTGATAAAATGCCACCACCAAGGCAGCTTAGAGAAGGACAGGTATACTGGTGCTTATGGTTCTAGAAAAAAAATAGGAGTATCTCATCGCCAAGAAGAAAAGCAACAAGTAGATGTGGAAGCTGTAGCAGGAAAGCTGAGAGCTCGCATCCTTAGCTGCAAGCATGGATCAGAAAGAAAAGCAGAAGCAGGCTAAGACTATAAAATCTCAAGTTCCACCCCCATTGATGTACCTCCCCAAACAGTACCATAAACTATGCTGGACCTTTGTCATTCAAACCACCACACAGACTCAGGGACCACTCACTGTGAAGGGGCGTGGCCACTAATTTGGTATCAGATTACTAAGAACCTGTGTGCTATTACAGGCTCACCACTAGTTCTCTGTGAACTACCTGGCCTCCCAGGCTCAATGCCAGCTCACAGTGAACCTCATGGCTTCCAGGTTCAGCACCATGCCACTGAGAAGCCACATGGCCTCCCAGACTTAATGCCAGGTCACTATCCACCCACAAGACTCCTCAGGCTCAGTGCCAACTCACAGAAAACTGGCTTGAACTCTCCGGCTCCATCGCTGCACGCTTGAACTGGGTCTCCCGGTCTCGGTGTGGTATCATGGTGAACCCACACCACTGCCCAAGCTTGACTCCAAGTCCCCTGAAGTCATTCCCCCCCCCCCCCGGCTGTGTGCAGGGTCAATGTGAGCTTACAGACTCTTCCCATGATCAGTTTCAGGTCACTATGAACCTTCCACACTCACTGAAAGATCATTGCATTGAATGTGCTCTCCAGGGACACTACTGGGCCACCATGGAGCCCTGTGGGCCTCTCTGGCTTATTGCTACATGACTGAATCTTCATAGTCTCTCTGTGGATCACTGTGGACTCTGTGGGCCTCCTTGGCTCAGTGACAGCTAACTGAACCTGCCAAGCCTTCCTAGGCACAGACCAGGATCACTATGAGCCCCAATTGATACCACAATTTCAATGTGGGGTCACTGCTAACTCACATGGCTTTCAATCCCAGGTCACTGTGGATAGTTATTGTGGTAGTTTGGATAAGAAAACAACCCTCCCTCAAAATGTTGAGTATTTGATCTCTTAGTCCCCATTTGGCAGTGCTGTCTGAGGAAGGGTAGATGGGGTAGCTTCACTGGAGGAAGTATGTCAGTGGAGGGGGGCTTTGAGATTAAAACCTCACACCATTACCAATTCTCTCTACTGCATGCTTGTGACTGAGTTTGTGAGCAGCTCACTGCTCTGGCCACAGCGCATGCTACTTGTTGTCTCTCTTCTTTGCCATGATAGACTCTCATTCCTCAGGAACCTTAAGAACAAATAACCCTTTCTCCTGTAAGCTGTCTTGGTCATAGTGTTTTAACACGGCAACAGAAAAGTAACCAATAATGAATGACAGTGGATTTCCCAAGCTCTATGCCAGGTCCATGTGAGTCACACAGGACTTCAAGGTTCAGTGGATATTTCACTGGGAACCAGATGGCCTACCAGACACGGCATAGGATACTGTGAATTCCCTTAGCCTTCCTGTCACACTCTATCCCATTGATCAGTGTGTCTTTTTAAAAACAAATGCCATGTTGTTTTCATTAGTATAGTTTTGTAGAATCACTTAAAGCCAGTAGTACTTTTATCACTCAGGATTTTTGGCCATCCTGTGTTGTTTGTGTTTCCAAATGAAATTAAGTTTTCTTCCATTTCTGTGAGGAGTTGTACTGAAAGTTTGATGACTATTGCATCAATATTAACCCCACACATCCATGAGCATGAGAGGTCTTCCATCCCTGATTCCTTCAATCTCTTTATTAAATGTCTATAAGTTTTTGTTGAACAAATCTTTCACTCCCTTGGTTAGGTTCATTCAAAGATTCTTTTTTTAGGCTATTGTAAGTGGGATTATTTCCTTGATTTCTTTCTTGGTGTGTTTGGTTGTTTAATAGCAAAGCTCTTGATGTGGAATGTCAATTTCTGTCCTTCTACTTTCATGAGTGTGTTTATTAGTTGGAGTTTTCTGTTCAGAGTCTTTAGAATACTTTTTCTTTTCCCTTTCTTATTTGTATCCCCTTTATCTCCTTCATTTGTCTTATTCCTCTAGCTAAGATTTCAAGTACTATATTGAACAGTAGATGTAAGGGTGGACATCCTTGTCTTGTACCTGATTTTAATGAAAATTATTTGAGGGTTTTCTCCATTTAGCATGATTGGCTGTGGCTTCTTGTATTGTCTTTACTATATAGAGTATGCCCCCTATGTCACTAGATTCTTCAGAATTTTATTCTGAAAAAATGCTGAATTTTGTGAAAGACCTTATGTGCATCTATAAAAATGACTGTGTAATTAATTTCTCTTTGGTCTATTTATGTACACTGAATAATCCTTGAATCCCTGGTATGAAGCCAATTTGATCATGGTGGATAATCTTTTTAACAAGCTCTTCAGAGAGACTTGCCTGTTTCTTCTTTCTTTCTTTCTTTCTCCTTTTTTAAAATCTTAGTCTTGTTTTGGTATCAGGGTAATACTACTAGCTTTATAAAGATAATTTTTTCCTTTTCTACTTTAAAGAATAATTTAGGGAGTACCGGCATTGGTTCTTTGAAGGTCTGGGAGGATTATTCCCTGTGGACATCTGGCCCTGGGATTTTTGTGTTGGGAGATTTTATTTCTTCTATCTCACTGGTTGGTGAGGGACCTATTTAAATGGCTTTCCTCATCTTGATTTAGCTTTTTCATGTATATATATCTATAAAGTCATCCATTTCTTTTAGATATTTTTAGTCTGATGTAATATAAATTATTAAAGTATGTCCCTACAATTGTCTGAATTTTTTCAGTGTCCATTGCATTTTTCCCTTTTCATCTCTAATTTTATTAATTTGGGACTGTGTATATTTTGGTTAATTTGGCTAAGTTTGTCAATCTTGGTGGTTTTATTTCTCATATTTATAGGAGTTTTCTTGTGCCTGAAGCAAATATTTGACTTTTTCCCGGTAGTTAGGAAAGGTTTTCATGCCACAATATTAGACTTCTTCAAACACAGTAATCCAAATAAAACCTAAGTAAAAATTGAAAGTCCAGGTTTAATGAGTAAAATGCTCCAGGATGGTTTTTTTTTTTTTTTTTTTTTTTTTTTTTTGTCTTATCTCTACCCTGTAAACTAATGGCTTCTACCTGTTGGCTTCGACCCTCTGCGTGTCCAGTGACTCTTTCACAGGGGCCACCTAAGACCATTGGAAAACACAGATTTTTACATTATGATTCATAGCCAAAGCAAAGTTACAGTTATGAAGTAGCAACAGAAATAATGTTATTGTTTGTTGGGGTCACCACAGCATGAGGAACTGATTAAAGGGCCATATCACCGCATTAGGAAGGTTGAGAACCACTGATCCATATCCGTATAGTCCTCCATGTTCAAATTCATAGTTTCTTTTTGCACTGATTGTTGTTACATGAATATATATATTCTGTATGATGTTGCTTGTATGTATGATTTCAGGGCTGACCATTTGGTGTTGGATCACCAATCGATGTGCTCTTCCCTGGGAAAGAATTTCTCCCACTCTCAGCATTCCTTTGGTTTCCTGTAGTTCTTGGAATATTGTTGAGGTCTCTAAGTCTTTCCACGGCCCATGTTAGCGTGTCTATGGGGTTGTTGTCCTTGTTCAGCTCATATTAGGCAGTCATAAGGGAAAAGCCTCCAACATTACTAGGAGATACTTCTCACAGCAAGCTCCAGGATCTTCTGGCTCTTCATAGTTTTTTCTGATCACTCCTCCACAATGCTCCCTGAATCTTTAATGCAAGAGCTGTTTTGCAGGTAGACCCATTGGGACTGGGCATGATTTCCTATGGTAATCTCCATTTATGGCAAATAAAAATTTCCTTGATGAGTGATGAGGGCTGCACTTACCTGTGGGTGTCTTAGGTTTTCTATTGCTGCAAGGAAACACCATGACCCAAAGGCAAGTTGGGGAGGAATGGGTTTGTTTGGCTTACATTTCCACATTGGGGTTCATCATTAAAGGAACTTAAACAGGGTAGGCACCTGGAGGAAGGAGCTGATGCAGAAGCTATGGAGGGGAGCTGATTACTGGCTTGCTCCCCTGGCTTGCTCAGCCTGCTTTCTTAGAGAATGCAAGACCACCAGCCCAGGAATGGCAACACCCACCATGGGCAGCACCCTCCCCCATTAATCACTAAATGAGAAAATAACCTTACAGCTGGGTCTCGTGGAGGCATTTCCTCAGCTGAGCCTCCTTTCTCTCTGATAACTTGTGTGAAGTTGGCACACAAAACCAGCCATTACAGTGGGTGTAAGGGCAAATGTATAAAATGTAGTCAGGAATTGTTCTCATTTGGTAAAGTGGTGGTTGTAGGTTTTTAATCCCAAACCTGTTACATTACCAGCCCTGGGTAGTTGACTAAATTTCCAGTTCCTGGCATGATTCTCTTCTTGTGGAGTGGGTCTGACATCCAATTAGAGAGACCTGTGAGGACTATAGAGGTTCTCTGCATTTTCTGAGTAAAATGGTAGACCAGAAGTCTCACCACTGACACTTGATGATTAAAAAAAAAAAAAAAAAAGAGCAAACACAATGCACTACACACAAGGCTCTTATCCTGCAAGAAGTAAGGTTTATAATGAATTCACTAACCCAGTGGAGATCTCTACAGGGAATAAGGCAGAAAAGTTGAGAATCACAGTCTCTTCTACTCCAAGACGATCCCCTGCCAAATCAATCTGCCCAGAAAAGAGCAGCAACTGCCCATAGCACAGTTACACACACACACACACACACACACACACACACACACACACACACACACACAAAACCTTCAGGGCGAGAAAAGGCTACATTGGAGTGCAGGTCCAAGGAAAACACCGGCAAAGGACTTACAATTTCACCTCCCACACATGTGCCAGGTCCCCAAGAATACCAAAGCTGCAAAGACCAAGGCTCCCATTCATGAACTCACTGCCCTCACATACCACCACAGAGAACCCACAACAGCCAGAGAAATCAGAGCTCTACTTTTCAACACCTGCAATTTGCTCCGTACATATTTTCTAGTATTTCATTTCAATTCTTGCTTATATGTATCACGGTGGTTTGGTTTTTGTTTGTGTGTTGCTCAGTTAGGCTTCAAAACTATTGTTTATGCCTCTCCACCCACTTTACTCTAAGATACATCTAATGTACTCCCCAAGTTACTCCTACATGCTTTCTTTCATCCTTATCCTCTCCTCTTTTTTACTTCTTAATAATAATATTCCGCTGCTTTACAAGTACTAAAATCTGGGGATGCTAGCAAAATCAGTTTTTCCCACCTCATTTTCTTTATTTTCAAAGTCTACTTAATATTTAATCCATATCTACATGCACCCTACCTCTAATCTTATTAACTAAAATCTGGGCATACATCATAGTATCCTTGGTTGTTTATGTTCCAACAGTTATTTAAATCAAAGGGGCCACTATTATTAGTTGACTAGTAAAAAGTAAAACATTTGCTTAGTGGTAATTTCAAAGTTAATGCATTACTAAGAGAGAGAGAAAAAAAAAAGAGAGTCCACATCAAGCACCCTGAGCTCCTCAACTGAGGAATTGTTTTCCAAACCGCACATTCAGTCCCATTCAAGTCCCATACTAGACCAGAAAAAAAAAAAACCTAATATCATATTGTCATTAAAACATTAAACATATAGAACTAAAAAGGTACATTGAAAGTGGCAAGAGAGATATACCATGTCACATATCAAGACAGCTATAACAGAATAATAGCAGGTTATCCAACAGGAACTTCAAAAGCTAGGAGGGTCTGAATAGTTGTATTTCAAATTCAGGAAGATAGCAACTGCCAGCCCAGACTTCTATACCCAGCAAAGCTATCTATGAGGGTTTAATTAGAGCAGATTCTAATCCACAAAAACATTAGAGGCCAAATAATGTCATAGTAATTTTCTAGTGGAAAGAGTATGACTCACCACTTAACTCACAACCAACAAACAAGGATAGATTTCAGGCCATGGAGGCACATGCCATTAATCCCAGCACTCAGAAGTCAGAGACAGGTGGATCTCTGTGAGTTCAAGGCCAATCTGGTCTACAGAGTAAGTTCCAGGACAGTTAACAGCCAGGGCTGTTACACAGAGAAACTCTGTCCCCAAAAAACAAACAAACAAACAAACAAAACAAAACAAAAGCACACATACACACAAAACTGAAACAAGGACAGAAAGACAGCAGGACAGGAGTTCCCCGTAGCTATGTCTCCTCTGCCTTTCTGCTTGCATTTGGGCTATAGTCAAAGCCTGCACTTGAAAGAATTGTAAAGATTTGCTTATGCTAATAATTCACAAAAATAAAGTTTGTCTCCCCAAAGGTCAAGAGGCTTTATTTACATTTATCTACAATGACATTTTCCCTAGAACCTGTCTCCTGTGTGCTGTCAGCATCCATCACTGTGACAGCCTGTTGAGCTGAGGGCTTGGCAGAGAGGCTTTATATCCCTTCCTGTGTTCCCAGTCACATGCTCTTCCTCCTGTTTACATACCATTGCTTAATGCTCAGTTCTTAGACCCACACAAGGCTCTTGTGTCTTACATTCTCTATTTAAGGCCTTGGACATTTTCAAGCTCTTAGCTTTGAGGTCCATCTATTAGGAGCACCAAAGAGAGAACAATAGGAGCTTAAAAGATTATTTTAAGAATCTTAATCTGGAGAAGCCCATTACTATATATGGACATAAAAATGGGTCAAATAGGTAAAAGATGTTAATACTGTCTTCTTCCATTTGACCCAGTCTTTGTATCCCAGAAATGTATGAAGAGTAATACCTTACCTGTAAGGAATAAGGTTTTTCCGCCTGCCGCTGGTTTTGTCCCGCCCCAAATAATACACAGAGACTCTGTATTTGATATAATGCTGTTGGCCAGGTACTAGTTTCTTATCGGCTAGCTCTGTCTTAATTATTAACCCATTTCTATGTATTTCCACGTGGTCTTACCAGCGAGAGGTGGCTGGCGGTTCTGCCTTCTCCAGACTCTCCATCTTGACTCCTCCTTCCTACTTCCCTTATCGGCTAGCTCTGTCTTAATTATTAACCCATTTCTGCTAATCTCTGTATTTCCACTTGGTCTCCTCTTATCCTGGGAGAGCTGGCTGGTGTCCAGCTCTCTCCAGACTCTCCATCTTGACTCCTCCTTACTACTTCCTCTTTCCTCCTTGTCTCCTAGTCCCTCCTATCTTCCTTTCCTATTGGCCAACAGTGCTTTATTCATTAACCAGTATGAGAAACATATATACATAATGACATCTCCCATCATCTCCTCTTTTCTGTATAAAATAAAAAAGGGTTTTAACCTTAACATAGCAAAATATATAACATAACAGGTATCAAATAAGTCCATTAACATTTAGCAAGATTTAAGAAAATATTCCATCATCTATTCTATCTTTGTGAGTCTAAAGTCCTATATGTAACTTATCTTTAATCCTAACTAAGGAAAATTATAACCATAACTATCTGTCTTCAACTCTTTCAAAGACCACAGAAGGATAGTATATAAACTCTAGAAATGACAGAGACATCTTGCCTTGTCAGTCACCTGAAGTTCTTCTGTAATCTTACATCTTCAGCCCATAGGCCATAGTGTATCTGGCAGATTCTTCAGCAAAGCAGGAAACTTTAAACTGTCTTCTTGTATTGGCAGTTTGTCGATCACTTTTTTTTTTTTTTTTTTATGTCCTACACATTGTCTGGCAGACTCTTCCATGAAGCAGGAACTCTGTAGCAATGGCCATCTTGAATCAGCAGTCACTTTCCTGTGGGTCCTGCATGTCCAGTTTATACAGCACAAAGTCAAACAGTCTAGACAAGAGCTTGTCCAAATGGCTAGTCTTGCCATATTGGGAGCAAACTTCAGAACTCCTTTCTTCAAGGTACATCTTCCTTTCTGACGCAGGTGGTGTTGCCAGGAGCAGTTATGCCTCACTGTCAAGAAAAACCCTAAACCATTTTAAATGCCATATTCTGTAGGTCTTTAAAAGGTTTGAAGAATGCCTATTTATCTTAAATACATCTCTGTATATCGTGAAAAACTAACTTAACTATAAGTTTTGACTATCATAGGTAACTATCTAAAATCTGTACTAAATTATACATTATATTTCTAAATGAGCTATATAAACATAATACCTAAACAAGAGGAGACATACTTATCACAAAATTGACCTTAAATTGTATCAATAAATGAAAATCCATTCCAAAACAGAGTATTCATATCTATACCATAATCCTTTTTTACCTTTAAAAAGAGCTTGGTTGTGGTCATTAACCATTTATAACCAACCCCATTTAAACAAAAACAAACATTTATAAACAATATTTGGGAATTTGGGCATCGTTCTTTCCAAACTACTTCCTGCTGATAGGGGGCGTTATCATGGGGAAAATCATAAGAAGATGCAGAAATCCTAGCTGTAGTCTGCAAGGCTGCTTTGTCCAAGCTGTTTTAAATGTTGAATCACCAGCGACTCTGTTTCGGGGGTCTGGCTTGATCAAACCACATTAGTCTGGAAGGAATCCACAGTTTTTCATTTTCTGTGGAAACAAAAATAGAAATCCTTTTCCCCAGTAACTTGTCCTTGGACTTAAATTTTGAAGTCAAAGCATTTTAAAATATATAAATTGAATTAATACAGCAGCATTTACTTTAACAGTTGTTGTTATTTTCTCAGCAGTCAAACAATTTAATGACAACAGAATAGCATATAGTATCCACACTTACCCTTATCAGATGTCAAGGAAAGAACAGAAAGGCATCAAAACGTCAAATTTTCTTGTAAAGTTAGAGTGGTATTATTAATATTTCACTATAAAGTCCAAAAAAAAAAGGGCAAGGATGTATGCCTGCAGTAGAGCATATGTCTATCATGAAACAGGTCAGAGTTCATCCCTGGCATTGCATAAAGGAAGAAAATCACCTAGAGAGGTTTATTAGGAATGCTATAATTTGGATCTAACATTGCTTGAGTGTGTCTCCTAAAGGTTTTTGTTGTTGTTGTTGTTGTTGTTGTTATCAATCCTGTCTGAGGCAATATTAGTGAGATAAAATGTGAGGAGTCCGCAAGCACCACAGCCAGCAGAGTATCGATTCCAATGAGGCAAGAAGGAAGTCCTGATCAAGAGACTCAGTAGCTGGTGTTGGTTCAAACTTAGAGAATCTGACACCAGGTAGTTTATTTCAGGGATATTTAATCACAGCACAATTTGTTAAAAAGGAAGAATTTTCCTGCTGATAACTAACTCAATCACATATGTGTGTAACAACAAGACTTTTGACATGATTTCGTTGAATCTCTTTGTAAAATACAGGTGACCTCTTAAATAAAGCTAGGTTCTATAGATTACTGAGAAACAATGTTCAAGATAAGGCTCTGGGGAGGATGACTGAGATAAAATAAGAGTTTGGAAGAGCCAAGTGTAGCCTGGCTGTAGAGGTAGAGCAGAAGTCACCAAGCTATTAACCACATCCATTCCCAGCCTTCTGAGTGGAAAACAGGTTCTACATGTCTTCCTTTGAAGAAATAACTCTGTGTTTAGCACTTCTGGTTTCCCTAGTACTTATCTGTGAGCACAAGAACACCATGTCTCCTACAGTAGAAATACTAAGAGGTGGTGCTGGGGCAAACTGGTTACATATGAAGCTCTGTCATGGCAAGGAATCTGTGCTGGTCTCACAGAGAATTAGTTCTCAAGAGCATAGATTCATATATGGACCAAGGAGATCAAGTTCCTGCTTTGCAAGAGTAAAGACCTGGGTTGAATCTCCAAAGTTTGATCTACATTTTTTATATTTTTATATTGGGAAGTTACAATATAATTACATCATTTTCCCTTCATCTTTCCTTATTCCAACCCTGCCATAGGATCTCCTTGTGTCCTCTCAAATTCATAGCTTCTTTTTCTTTAATTGTTGTTACATATGTATTCCCAAACATGTAAATACAACCTTCTCAGCCTCTGTAATGGTACCTATTTGTATATGATCTCAGAAATGAACACTTGCTATTGGATAACCAATTGGGGCAGGCAGTGCAATGATACTGTATCTCTTAGAAATGTCAAAGAGGTTACACCCATGAAGTCTCATCAACAGGGCTGACTAAACAAAATCTGAACAATGTTAACACTGATGGATATGCTAACATGGAAAGGGAAAGCTTTGCAGCCTCCACCCAAGACCAGGAACTACAAGCAACCAAGGAATGCCCAGAGTGAGAGAAATCATCTTGCTCAGGGAAGAGCCTCATATTTTTTAAAGGATGGGTGCAGTATTGTGATTTTATGAGCCCAGCACTGGGGAAATGAAAACAGACAGATCTCTGCCACACTGGCCAGTCAGCTGGCCTACTTGGCAAGTACAGGGCCAGTGAGAGAACCTATCTCAAAAAAGTAAAATAAGATAAAATTTTAAAAGGAGAATGGTTTATTCTATATGGAGAGATACCTTGCTCAGCCTAGACACAGGGTGTGAGGGGTGGAGAGGTGCCTTGATCCTGCCTCAACAAGATGATGGGACAGACTTAGTAGACTTCCTAAGGGAGGTCTTACCTTCTTGTAGGAGCAGATGGGAGATGGGGGGATAAGAGACAGAAGGAGAGGAGGGAGGGGGAATGGGGATTAATAAAAAAAATGCAACAAAATAAAAGGAGAATGATGTCTGAAGAACAAGTTCTAATATTGCTGTGTCATCTGGCCTACATGTTTACTCACATGTGTGCATGAACTACACAAACACACCCAGGCACACATGGTCATGGACATATACACACATGGTAGGCTGCTTTATATGTAGACCTCTCCATGAATATGTCCCCTTAGGCACATGGACAGTTACCTTTCTATCCTCCACCAAGTTATGACAGGCCCAGGGTGGAGCTGGAATTTCTTGTTCTGCCAGGTCCCACTTCTTCAGCCCCAAATTATTAAACTGTTGGCTGATGACTAAGGCTTCTTATTGGCTAGCTCTGTCTTAATTATTAACCCATTTCTATAAATCTATGTATCTCCACATGGTCTTGTCTTACCAGAAGTTGCCCAGACCTATTACTCCTTTTCGGCTACATGACATCTCTTGTGGTTTCTCTCTGCCTACCTTTCTGAGAGTTCTCCTCATCTCCTAGTTCCACCTATCTTACTACCTCTGTTGGCCAAACAGTGTTTTATTCATCAACCAATAAGGGAAACATATGTACAGAAGGATATCCCCCATGACCCAAGGAGCCTTTACTAGAATCCAGGTTATTTGGATCTTCCACCTACCATAGCTATAAGCCAAGAAAAACTTTTCATAAAGTACCAAACCTCAGGTGCATTGTATAGCAATAGAAAATGAACTAACATGGTGATTTGTGGTATAAAGATAAATTAAGAAGAGCAGAGGCTATGGGAAAGAAGCCAGGTAAGAGGCTACTGAAATCATCTCAGAGATATGCAGAGGTTTGAGCAATGCTAATGCCAATGGGAAGAAGAAAATCAATGGTGAAGGAAGGGAAAGGCCAATAGTTTGTGCTGAGACTCTTTCGTTAGCTTCAGGGGTGCCTGACAAATTAATGCTGCTTTGAGATTTCTTGCCAATCACCCTCCAATATTGACCTAAAAAGTTGTTAGTAGCTAACTGCACTCAAGATAACCAAGAAGCCAACTGAGGGTTGCATGTCACAAAACAACAACAACAAACATCTGTACCATCCTGTCAGATTACTTAGATACAAATTGTTGAGATTCCAGTGCTCACAGGTTCAAGGGCAGTTGCATGAACCTTTGGGAATTCTAACTAGTATACTAGGGTCAAAGATGAAGAAGTTTATCTAATACAACCCCAGAGATCAGGCTATGGTCACATGCTCTGCTTCACCTCACACGGTCATGTGCATGGAAACTGTGTTGCCAGTGAGCATCAGCATAGGCCTATAAGGCTTGAGACCTACATTGTGCTATCAGGGCTTGAGCTGAGAAGCTTCTAGACCTGTAGCTTATACAAAACTGGTGAAGGAAAAACTTGTGTCTCCTAAGAGTAATCTATACCTGAGCTATGTCTGATAGGAAAGATGGACAGGCATTGAGAAATTAAAAAGAAAAACATGCTAAAGGAAAAATGGGTAAAACTCATCTATGAGTTGGATAAGTATTGATAGGTGAAAGGTTGTGTAAGAGTAATGATAAAGCTATCTGATAAGATATTGGCCTGAAGGACACCATCTCATTAACTCTGGCTCATGACTACTGGGAAATGTTGATGGCATCCAGATCTCACAAATAAAAGCTGGAGACACAGAGTAGAAAACCCTTGAGGGTGGCCCTGAAAGAGGTCAGCTATGAAAAAGATGAATAGAAAAGCAAAAATTAACCTTTGAACAATGCTAGCAGAGAACAGGAAAAGGAAAAAGGAGATACAGGATACAAATATTTTAGTCTTTATTTTTGACAAATAATAAAGCTGTTAAGGGACACCTGTGAACATTACCACAAAACTTTAGAATAATACTTTGGAATATTCTTGAGTCACAGAATGATCCCTGGTAATCAGATAGTACAGTGAGACCCACACTGGTTTGTTCTTGTGTCAACTTGACACATGCTAAAGTTGTCTAAGAACAGTAACCTCAGTTGAGAAAATGTCTTCACTAGCCTGGCCTCTGGGCAAGTTGATGGGACATTCTCTTGTTTGATTATTGATGTGAAAGAGCCCTGTCCAATTAGGGTGCCCCACCACCAGAGAGACAGTCCCAGATTGTGTACAAAAGCAAGCTGAGCAAGTGTTGCTTTGTCATGGTCTCTGCTTCCATTACTACCTCCTGGCTCCTGCTCAAGTTCCTACCCTGACATCCTTCAGTGATGGACTGTGTGACCCAGGGGTCATAAATGAAATTAACACTTTCCTCCCAAGTTGCCTTTGTTCATGGAGTTTTGTCACACCCATAGAAACAAATGAAGACTTTTCCTCCTAGAAAAGTGCATACACATATCACTGTTTCACAACTTCTGTTGGCTCAACAGAAAGTTCTTGAAAGCTATCCAGAATCTATAGAGCCCTAGAGTGAACCGTATATTCTGAGGACACTTGGAGGCTATAGTTTTCCACAGTGCTTTTAACCATCCTGCTCCACAGGCCTAAAACACTCTCCTTTCTCCCTTCTCCCTTCCATGCCATACCCACTGCCAACCATTTCTAGTAATTGCCAACCTAAAGTTTGTCTCTTCCCAGGGTCCCCTATTGTAAATACATGTAGCTCTAGGATTACCTTGCTTTTTGAAGCACACATTGTATAATATATGTTCTTAGTTTTTATATGTATCAATGCCATGTTATTCAATTTTCATTCCATATGGATTTAATGACATTTGAAAGTATCTATTTCAAACCAGCAAATTCCCTAAAATTAGCTTGTTTCCTCTTTTTCTTAGCTGGCATTTCATGTGTATTATACAACATGGGCCTCATCTTGGCCACTCTAGAAAAGAGTTCTGGGAACTTACTCCCAAAATAGCTTTTAGAAGAAAAGTGGAAACAAGTAGAGAAAAATCACATATCTCTTAACAACAAAGTGTCTAGTTAACTGAAATATGCACCCCTAATTTTTATTTCTATATATTAACATAGAAACTGAAGCTTATGTAATGTCCCATTACAAGGTTGTCTCAGAAGAGACACCAAAGTGAGAGAGGGCAAACAGCATGGACAGATTCCAAAACAATGAGCAACACAGAGAGTGATTGCTTCATACATAAGCAGAATAGAGGGCTTGTAAAAGCTAGACAACCTAAGTGTCTGCAGAAAGGCATAGGTAATTCTTTATGGTACATAGAGACAGAAATGATGGCATCGCCTTAACTAAGCCTACCACAAAAGAGAAACAAAAGTGTTGACAACTGTGGTTGAGTGAATCGATCATCTAACTAGCCTTCTTGGACAAATGTAATAAACACCAACACAGAACACATTATAATGTGATGTTCAATAGGTAGGAGGCAGTAATGTCACCTTGACAACAAGGACAAGAACAACTGATAAAGTCTAGGATGTTGCTGTTTAATTCTTGCAAGTCTGATTCCATGTGAGGACCAGGATATCTATCACAAGCATTGGTTAAGAGACACAGCATACAGATCCCCCAAATGCTTCCATAGTCCTAACCCAAAACAACATGGTCAAGACCTTCATAGCAACATCTCACTCTCTGTTATCAATTTCAGTCCTAATTTACTTCTCTGTCAGTATGATAAAACACAATGGCCAAAAGCAACTTAGAAAGAAAAAGGTTGATTTAAACTTACAGGTGTCCAGCATTTAAGAAAGGCAGGGCAGGAACCTGTAGGGAACAACCAAAGCAGAAACCATGGAAGAACGATGCTTTCTGGCCTGCTTTTCATGGCTGAATCAGCTTGCTTTCTTATACATCCTATGACCACTTGCCCAGGGGTGGTACCATCAATAGTGAGCTAGGTCCTCCCACGTCAATCATTTGTCAATAAAATCTTCCACAGACCAATCTGATGGAGGCAATTCCTCAACTGAGGGTCCCTCTTCCCAGGTGTTTGCATCAGCTTGACACAAATCTAGTCTGTATCAGCTTGGCACAAACTAAGTGGCATGACAAGGAAATAGAGAAATCCAGCAAAAAGTTATTTTTATACATAGCTAGAGGGAGATGTGATAAGAAAGGTTACTTAGTGAACAATAAGATATTATACCCCTCAAGATCTAAAATGATACCCAGATAATGGCTGAGGTTATTTATTTATGCCTTATCAAATGTGTATATTCTTTTAATTTTTAAAATTATTGTATTACTTCGTGTGTATAGGTGTTTTGCCTGTATGTATGTCTGTGCATCATATACACACATGACTCTCAGAGGCAAGAAGAGGGCATAAGATCCCCCGGGATTGGGATTGTAGATGGTTGTGAGCCACTGTGAGGATGCTGGGGACTGAGTCCCACCCTCAGCAACAGTAGCCAATGCATTTGAACACTGAGCCCTAACCTCAGCCCCAAGTATACACACTTAAACATCACTGTTATTACATAGGGAAGATTTCTGAAACTCATCACAGTAAAGAACTCTCTGAATATTTATCAAGCATATTGGAAAATAGATTTCCACTGTGTATGGAATAAGTAGATGAGTGTTCCCTTAACAATGTTCTTTGTGTGACAGAATGGAACTTGCACGTAAGAAAAATTTCACAGCACTTTTCTCGTTCTCAAGATTCAGAATGTCCAGGTACTCAACTGGCCTGGATTTGTTTTCAAAAAACAAATCACAAATTGTCATCACAATCACTGACCCTAGATCTGTCTCAAAAGGTCAGGCTTTCCCACAGTTGATTGATCATCCCTGTTAGTTGGGTGGAATTAATGTTTAAGATTTACAGAGACCCTAAATTCATTTGTAATACTTCCCTTTATTTTTTTTCTGTAAAAATCAACTAGTATTTCACAACTACAAGACCTTGAGGTGAACAATATGTAATTAAGTACAGTTCTTGAAAACTAAATATTATACAAAGTGGCATGGAGTTCCAATCAGGACACCTGGAAAAGTTGTCACAACTGGTGGAGACAGATAATTTGCTGCCCCAAAACAGACCCCCAGTCACGTGTTGCCTGCAACTGGTCAAGTCAGCCTGCTTATAAACTCAAAGACAAGACCAGATTCAAACAAGACAATGGCTCCTAATTCTTTAAATTACATAAAATTGGAAAATTCAAATGGCTTTGCATTACTGGAAATGTTGAGGAGAAAGAGATGAGGGAGAAGCAGAGCTTTTTTGTTATTTCATCTTCTTCTGTAGAGTTTCCTTCAGCAAGGTATTGGTAATGAAGAGATGAAAGTGAGTTGGAGAGGTACCAGTGATGGATGAAGTGAACACATTACACCCACACACATTCCACCTCTCCCACCCCTCTGAATTTGCATACCCTACTTGGATAAGTAGCTTTCCCTTTCAAATCTTTTATTATTATCATTATTATTATATATGCATAATGTATGAGGAGTGCACAAGAGAGGGAGTTGGGGACTTCGTGGGGTAGGTTTTTCTCCTTCCACCTTTATTTGGGTTCTAGGGATCAAACTCAGGTTGCCATTCTTGCCAGGCAAGTGCCTTTATCTGTTGGATCATCTTGCCAACACAGCCTATTAGCTTTCTGACAAAATGTTCCTATTTTTCTTGCCATGGGTCAAACCACTGCAGAGCATGAATCCTTGTCTGTTTTAGTTATGTTGCATTGGGGACACTGGTAGGCACTTAATATGTAACATTCATAGACACCCTCATAGCACTTTAATATTTATTTCAATGACACACTCTGGCACCAATCTGTGTGTTTATAACCAAGTGAACAACAGCTTCTGTTTGCTAGGATTCATTTTCTTCCACCATTGCAGACTGTATCACCTGCATATGGGACAAAGTACTCATTTTCAGTACCAGTCCCTCTCATTCTCTGAGTTTGTTGTCCCTATATCACACTCCCTGTTTTTTTCCAACAGCTATCTATTTAGACTCTGATCAGTAAGAAGAAATTTATTTGTGTAAATCTAGTCAATTGCCCTTTGCTGGAATAGTCATGAACCCCAGAAGAGAAGCTACTTCTGTTATTTTCCTAAATATAATTTCTAGCTACATTTTAAATATTTATCTTTATACCCACAAATAAGTGTAGCTCTGACCTCTAATCAAAAAAGCCTCTTTTTTGTATATAACAAATGTGGACTATCACAAGATTGACAACTGATCAAAATGCAGTGGCCATGGGTTGCCCAGCCCCATCTGACACAGCAACCTGAGTACAGCAGCTCCCACCCTCATGGAACATTGTAGAAGAGGGGCTGGAAGACTATAAGGGCCAGAGGACCAGGACACCTGCTGCTAGGTAAACGGGTCTTCTCGACATGACAGGAAAGCACACATGAAATCTCAACAATGTGGTTACCAAAACAAGACCTGCAGAAGACACCATCAGCTGACATGCCAACATGGGTAGAAGGTATCACAAGACTCCATTCCTAGATGAAGAGCTATTGGCTAAGAGAGGGAAAATCAGTTTGTTTTATCCAGAAACCAGCTTCTTCATACATGTGTGAATGTAAGAAATATTAAATAGACTCAGTAGAATACATATGCATATGTATATTAAAGAAGAGGTCATGCATTTTAGAGGGAGTGGGAGGGACATGGAAGGAGTTGCTGCAGGGGTATGGAAATGATGTTGGTACAGTACTCATTAATGGAATTTTCAAAACAAAAAAAATTAAATAAAAAAAAAGCATACAGGTGCTCCACCCTGTCTTATCTTGGGCAGGCCACTCACCTAACAGATTTCCAGGTAATGTGGAAAACCAGTCTTTGAAAAGCAGTGCTCAACAAAATCAAGTGAAGAGATACCACTTTCCCATTCAATTAGAGGAATCTGCCATCTTCCCTATTGCATGAAAGTAAGATGGATAACTCAAGCTGCAGAAAATAAAATAGAAAAGAATCTATCTAGCCTGGCTCAGTCAAATTGGTGTCAGCCAATAGGAAATGAGACAATAAAGTGCCTTAAAGGGGAGTGACTGAAAAACCCAAAGCTAGTACTGCCTAAGCACAGGGCACTTCACGAAGTACAAAGATGCAAGAACCTGTCGTACTGCCAGACACACAGTAAACTTCCAGCAGAGGCCAAGGGAATAAAGAGCTGTCTGACAGCAAGCGCAGCTTCCCTGCTGTCAGGGTATTCTCAGTTTCACAAATCCTCTGTGCCACATGATCCCTTGCACTGCCAGGAACTTAAGGAACAGCTCCAAACATGAGTGGGGCAAAGCAGTGTGGGAAAGGTCAGTCAGCTTCCAGGCAAAACCAATGTTCCAAGGCAAAGGTGAGGTGCCAGCAACAACAGTCCCAGCAGTCGGAGGCTGCAACAGACAACACAGGCCAGTTACAAAACCCCCAGCGGTTGGGTAGACTTCAGACCATCGCAGAAGCACAACTCAAGCAAGTTCATTTTTATAGCAAAGAGAAGAGAACTTGGGATGTGGACGGAGTGTGAGAGACACACTCCCATTCTCCAACCAATGGACACTGAGGGAAACATTTAATCCCTTAGCTCCATGTCTCTATCTGTAAGTCAAATTTTCTAAACCAGTGGGTCTCCAAGTGCCCTTTTAATCCAAAGAGCCTAAGATTTGCTGAAGGTTTCCCGCTGGATGGGACAGTGATTTGATCCTATGTATATGGGCTGCCTGAGTCAACACCAAATACTTTATTTTCAATCACAATGGAAAATCCTAAAACCAAACAAAATTAATGGCAAATGGTCCCGACCCAGAGAATTATTAATACTTCCTTCAGCTTCTACAGTTCTTAAAATGTAGTCTTTTGTCTTTTACATTTGGATTAACAGAATTGGGCTGTTTTGTGACCAATGGAACTTCTCTGTAGTGAAGACAGGTAGTGCCAAGAGAAGTAGTTCAGGGATTGGTTCCAAAATAAAGATGAGGTGCCAGCTGTGAGAAGAATATTCCAGAGTGTTATGTGAAATATGAAAGCACTACTCAACCCCCATCTCCCAGGAGCATAGAACCTCTCTCCACTGAAACCCATTTAAGCACTACCTCAAGATTAAGTCCTAAAGACTACACAGCATGCTTTTGCTGTGTTGCTATTCTGTGGCTGTGTAATACGAAAGCCAACACAGCACACTTCACACTGGTCAGATACACAGCTAAAGATAGCATTCTTGTAGGATTAATGGAAGAAGGAACTTGAATCATGCCAATGGGAACAATTGTTGCAAATCTGCTAGGGTTTGGGAAACTGGTTCATTTCTAAGTTCAGTGTAGTTATTCTGTACATTGACCAACTGAAAAACTTCATCTTGACTTGATTCAGTCTATTGGGTCCCAATGCAGGAGCTTAGGCAAAGCAGTGGATTTCTGGGAATTTTATTGAGCAGTTCATCAAAGTGTCACCTACCCCCACCTTAAGTCTCCTGTATATTGTCTCCATCAGCTGTGGTCCAGGATATCAGCAATTAACATGCTCTCAGGCCTCTGGATGGAGAGAGTAGGGTAGAGGAAATTATCTCACCCTCTGCTAGGTGTCCTTAGATCTGGGACAACTAGTAGGCACTGCTGCGACAGGCTCTGCCACATCCTTACAAAGAGTGTTCTTATTGAGCTCTTTCTTCTCAAATCATCCAGACTAAAGAAGCATTTTATTCCAGGACCCTGAATCTTACTGTATCTACATAACCTCCTGGTTGTGAGACATATGAGAATACTAGAAAAGGTCTGGAAAATAAAAATAGACAAATGATGATGGGAAATGGAGAAATGATTGTTACAGAAAAGACAGGGAAACTCAGATGTCAGAACATGGATTCCTCCATCAGGCACGTTGTCCTCCTATGTTGGTTAAGTTGCATACAAAGAGTTAGTAAGACTTCACACCTGGCATCAGCACCAGGGCCAAGACAAGTCACAGACTTTAGAAAAAAACCTACTACAGTTACTCTGCTGAATAGGCATAATATTAAACTGATTTCTAATGACTTAACAGTATACCCATAGATTAGCATACCTCTGAACTCTCATCAGAGATGCTAAAGTAGATACCTATAAAGCTATGAGAAGCATACAGAACATTAAATGCATTGAACCAATAAAGAAAGTCCTCTTGGAACATAATCAAAACACTAAAATACAAGAAAAAAAGGAGTATTAAAAGCTGCAAAGGTAAAAGACCTAATAAAATATAAAGGCAGACCTATCAGAGTAATATCTGAATTCTTAGTGTAGACTCTATAAGTCAGAAGGCTCTAGACAGATGTGCTGAAGAATCTAGGTAGATGTCAGCCTAGACTACTATGCCCACCAAAACTTTCAGTCACCATATATTCCATGATAACACCAAATTAAACAGGCTCTATCTACAAATCCAGACCTACCGGAGGTACTAGAAGAATAATTCAATCTGAAGATGTTAACCACACCCAAGTAACCAAATTTAAACAGCCCTATAGAACGTAAAGGAGGTTAACTACAACCATGAAATACAGGGAATAAATAATCTCAGACTAGCAAAATCAAAATAAGGAAGTGTGTGCACACACGCGCGCGTACACACACACACACACACACACACACACACACACACACACACAACCACCAACAACAATAATAACAACAAAATAACAGAAATCAACAATTATTAGTGAATGATACATCTCAATAGCAGTGGTCTCAATTCCCCAGTAAAAAAGATACAGACTAGCAGAATAGAAATGAAAATAGGGTCCATCTTTCTACTGCATCTAAGAAACACACTCAACATAAAGGCTAGACATTGCCTCAGGGTAAAAGGTTGGAAAAGAATATTCCAAGCAAAAAAGCAAAGTAGGGTATACATTTTAATGTCTATCAAAATAGACTTCAAACCAAAACTCATCAGAAAAGATAGGGAAGGATACTACATGCTCATCAAAGTGAAAATCTGCCAAGATGACATTTCAATTTTTAACATCTATGCCTCAAACACAAGGGCACCCAAGTTTATAAAAGAAACACAACTAAAGCTTAAATCACATATTAAAATTTACATACAGTAGAAAACATCAATACCCCACTCTCACCAATATACAGGTCATCCAGACATTAAATAAATACATGATTGATTGATAGATAGATAGATCGATAGATAGATAGATGATAGAGTAGCTAACAGATATTATAAACCAAATGAGCCTAAGAGATATATACAAAACATTTCACCCAAACACAAAAGAATACCCCTTCTTCTCAGCACCTCATGGAACTTTCTCCAAAACTGACCACAACTTGGGGCACAAAACAAGTCTCAATAGATACAAGAAAATTGAAATAGCATCCTGCATCTTATCAGACCACCATAGATTACAGTTGGATATCAACAATAGAAACAGCAGAAAGCTTACCAACTGAACAACTTTTTGCTAAATGAAAAATGGGTGAAGACAGAAATAAAGAAAGAACTTAAAGACTTTGTAAAATTGAAGGAAAATTAATAACCACACTTGTGGAGCATAATGAAAGTGATTCTAAAAGGCAAGTTCATAGCACTAAGTGCCTACATGAACATACTAGCAATTAATAGAACACTTGAAAGCTCTAGAACAAAAAGAAGAAATCACACCTAAGAGGAATAGGTGGCAAGAAATAGTCTGAAGTCAATAAAATAGAAACAAAGAGAACAATACAATCAATGAAACAAAAAGTTGGTTCTTTGAGAAAATCAACAAGGTAGGCAAACCATTATCCAAATTAACTAAAGGGTGGAGAGAGAATATCCAAATAACAAAATCATAAATTAAAAGGGGACACAACAGATACCAAGGGAATCTGGAGAACCGAAAGGACCTTAAAAACCTGTACTTCACCAAGTTGGAAAATCTAAAAGAAATGGATGATTTTCTCAATAGGTACCACTTACTAAAGTTAAATCAAGATCAAATAAGCAATTTACATAGACCTTTAACCTAGTGAAATAGAAGCAGTCTCCAAAAAAGTCTCTAAAAGTCTCCAAAAAAAAAGACCAAAAAACAAACAAACAAACAAAAACAAAACAAAACCAGGTCAGCACAGAATTCTACCAAACTTTCAAGGAAGAGTTAACATCAATACTCCTCTACTCCTCAAATTATTCCACAAAATAGAAACATTTTGTTTCTATGTTGATTCATTCTATGTTTGTTAAATGTAATCTAGCTTGTTTTATGAAGCCACAGTTACCCTAATACAAAAATCACATAAAAATCCAACAAAGAAAATTACAGACCAACTTCCCTGATATCAATGCAAAAATTTTCATGCAAACCAAATCCAAGAACACATCAGAAAGATCATCCACTATGATCAAGTTGTCTTTATTCCTGAGATACAGGGATGATACAATATATGAAAATCAATAAATGTAATCCACCATCTAAACAAACTGAAAAAAAAAAAAAAACCATGATCATCTCACTAGATGCAAAAAAGACCTTAGGCAATCCAACACCCTTTCATAATAAAAGCCCTGGGTTTTTAAAAACCTACTCCTTAAAATGGAATGTATACCTAATGTTGTAAATGAGGCTGAGAACCTGAACCTGAGAATAAATAGATCATGGGCCCTAAGGGAAAACTTAACAACTATTATTTTGTTAAATGAACATAACAATAAAACAACTTGCAATAGCATATTGCTGCATCCGTAAATCAGTGAATCTGTCAGCCTTCATCAGACAAGCTTCTTGTAGTAGATGGCAATTAACACAGAGGTCCACAATTGAACAACATGCAGAGTGTGAGAGACTTTGTAGTACTCAGGCCTGAATGAGATGTCTTTATCACACCCCTCCACTCAAGGCTTGGGGATCAATGCAGAAGAGGGAACAGAAAGATTCTAAAACACTTTAAGTTGAACACTTTAAAGAAACAGTATCTCTCCATACAGAGCAGGACATACATATGAACTCATAGAGACTATGATAGCACGCACAAGATCTTCTTTTCCATGCAGGCAGATATGACGTTATGAGAGAGTAACTGCCCATAACTTGTCATCCTTCCCTTGAACAATTATGGCATCTATCTGGGGCCCTGAATAGGACTTCTCAAGACAGGTCTCATCATATGCCTTCTGTTTACTTTGATCTGTTCCCAAATGCCTGTTAAAGGCTTTTTCTTTGTTCCCAGGGACAGAGTATTGGGTTATAAGTTGGAACAGACACTGACACAGATTTGTATTTTCCAGGACTTGTCCAAGCACAAACCAGAGACATGGTTTTCTTTTTATAGAAAGAGAAAGAACATGGGTTTGCAGGGATCAGGGAGGATGGGGGGTGGGAAAGAACGCGATGAAAATATACAGCATGAAATTCTCAAGGAATAAATAAACATGTAAGAAAAACCATGTGGAAGATTTTAACACCCATATTTTTATTTCAAATATTTGCTTTTATTTTTAACCGTATAGATATATGTACACATGTATAGGTGGCTGTGAAGGCCACAAGAAGAAATCAGACCCCTTGGAGCTGGAATTATAATTGATTGTGAACTGCCTGATTTTGGTGCTGGGACCCTAACCTCTAACTCTGTGAGAACAGTACACACCATTAAGCCAAATCTCCAGCCCTATTTTAAAAACAAAACTTAACTTTGAAAGGGTTATGTATGGCTTCACATTTCCACTTCCAATTCTTTCCTTCAGCATACCCCCACAAAGATTCTCCCTCTACTGCTGTCCACCCTACTTTTTATCCCTACCATGTATCCACCACAAACAGCCAAGGAAATGCTTTTAAATGAATTAGGTTGAATCACCCATTTTCTAGACCTCAGTGGCTTCTTCTCACCCTTAAATAAAATCAGAAAAGCCCATCATGGTCTCTGCCTCACCAAAACAATCAGCAAAGTTCATCTCACACATGTTGCAAAAAGATTTAAAAATCTGATGCTGGGGATCAAATTCGGGAGATTTTAAAATGTGGTTCTGGAGATAAAATTCAGAGCCTTGCATATGTTGGGCAAATATCACAGAATCTTACCCCAAATCCCCATGCTATGAAGATGAAATGCCCACTCTAGCCTTTCTCTGTCTTCTCCTCTCTTTTCCTCTCCCATGAGGGAGCTATTAACTTTGAATAGGGCAGTGGAAAATTCAGCATGCAGAAAGGCCTTGTATGCTTCCTGCCCTTCTCTTGTTCCATCCCGTCTTGAGAGTGAAGGGGAATCATTATAAGTCAGTGAGGCAGCTGTAACCCTGGTCATAGAGCATGTCTGTCGGCAACTATAAAGCCAGATCCAAGCAAAACATGACCCAGTCCACATTTAAAATTCAAGCTGGGCCTGGGCATGTGACTTCTGGTAGAGTACAGACCTAGCATTTGTGGAGCCCAGGGTTCAATCTCACATACACACATTCACACCAGACACACACATTCACACACACACACACACACACACACACACACACACACACACATTCTCTCACACACATTTTTACCACATACACATTCACATACCACACATATTCACAACACACACACACACACACACATTCATAACACACACACACACACACACACACACTTTAAGTTGATGAGGCTTATATTAAAAGCAGCCCTTCCCTGAAGATCTTGCAGTCCCCAAAACTGAACAATTTTGCTTTGAATAATAGAACTATAATAATGGTTTCCATGACAGTTTTAAGCAGAAAATTACTAGCAAAACATGAAGAATGGGGGTTTTCTTTTTTATCTTGGCCCAAGCCTCATAATGTGCCCTTGAGTACACAAGTCCCTTTGCTCCATTGTTTGTCTTATAAAATATGAATGATAGGGTTATTTTCTTACTCTCAATGAGGTTAATGAGTAAAATGCTCACAAGATGGAGGTCTTGGGAGCCTTGCTTGCAACTTTAAAACAATTTCTTCCAGAAAAATTTCCTGAAAATTCCAACTTATTAACTCCTTCCTTGAAAAATTAAATGCAATTCTAAAATGACATTGAAAAAGAAAAAAGATTACAACTCTACAATCTGCTATAGTCATTGTCAAGAACATTCATCTATCTAGACCCAGGAATATTGCCTTCATCAGATTCTTTCCTTTGGCTTCTCTAACACTGTGTTACCAGAAGTATGCAGCTCATTTCAAGTGACATTTACTCAAGGTTATAACAACATGTAGCTGTCTCCTGGTGATGCATATGTTCCGGCCTTCCCAGTCCAAGAATCATTCATGTTCTCTTCTTCAAAGCTCACAGATCATTTGATTCCTCTTTCTTCTTCAAAAGTTCATTCCTTCTCAGCCATCTTGGCCGGAAAGGTCCCATTTCAGAGCTGGAGGTAAGTACATTTTGTACAAATTTCTCAGCTTCATAAGTGCTTTATCATGAATAGAACAGCTAGGAACATACCTAAGAAAACGTTACATCACAATGCTTCCAGGTCCTCTTAACCATGGTATTTCACCCTTCTTAAGAAAGTTTCTTATTTTTAATTAAAGTATGGCAATAACATCTATTACTTCTTCATCTAACTGAAACTCTCTTCCTTACTAATGAATTCTTTTAGCTTCTCTGTTAGTCTTTAAACTATTATGAAACTCCACTCAAGAATTACAGCACAGTTTTGCTAATGGAACTGGGGTTGGAAATAAAATCATCCCCTTTCACCTCTTCCTGAATCATCCTTTTATCTGGTCAACTTTTCTGTGCTTAAGAACGGGAGAGTCCAGGGGAGTTGGTACATGATGGCCCCCTGTCACTCTGAGCAACTCCACCACTGACATACATATGACCATGTGGCTCCGTGACAATGCACACTTCCTCTGCTTTTCAGTAGTTCTCTAACTTGGGGCATAGAATAAATAAGAGTTAAGCATATTCGTTGTCACTCACATGCCCTCCACAGTGTTAATCACTTGGAGCATGCATGCATTCACGACTTGGGCTGTCTTGCCATATACAAAGTCCAAAAGGGATGAGAATGGAAAGGGGTGCACGGAGGTGCTGAGAGTGGAGCCTTCAGCCAGACTGCAAAGAAGGGGCGTCCTCTGTACTCCTGCGAAGAGTCAAGGGTTTCTGCTCACTCATTCATGCATTGAGCAACACTGTTACGCTGTTTACTAAATTCCTATGCACTGTCCTAGTTACAAGTTAAAGTCCCAGTGGGACCCTAGGAGCCCCCAGAACAAGAACATGTTGCTAAAGTGAAACCTCAGACCAGCTCCTGCAAAGAAACACATCTGCAGAGAGCCTTTATGGGGGGACCCCTCGGGCCAGGAGCAGAACAAGGGAGGGCAGAAACTGGGTGAGTAGCTTCAAAAGACAGTTGCCTCTTAGTGGCTTCTGCATCTCTCCTATCAGAGAAAGAGATTTGCTTCTTCTGTCCTTACAGCAACTTAAGACATCTTTTTCCTTTTTTCTTCTTTTTAAAGAACTCGTGGAGACTTTTAATGGCATCTTCTAAGCAGCATTAGGTGGCATTCCTTTCTTTGCTCTGAGATTTTTTGGGGGTTTGTTGTTGTTTTTGTTTTGTTTTTATCTGTTTCTGTCTGGGCTTAAGACTAGCAGTGTAGCTCTTATCAAGGGGAACACTTGATGGAGCTTGTAATTTGCAGAAGTCTGAGCTCCCATCTGAAAGTAGCTGAAGGGCTCTGTGCCCAGAAATCTCTCCCCTGTCCAAGGTACAGAAGCAAGACTCCTGGGAGCTAAAGAGACCTAAGGACCTGGCGGAATGGGGATGGGGAAGAATGATGACGATTGCAGGGGCATCTTTTGTTCTAGTTGTGAGGATTCAGGTTATTCAGATTTAGAAGATTCGTTTTAAAATTAGCATTGAGCACAAAGTACTAGCAATAGGTGAATGACATGGAATTCAATATGGTAAAAAAAAAAAGCATTCAAGAACAATTAAGACTTAATCTGTACTGTGCAAGTGGCAGAATCAATAGATAAATGTTTATGAAGGCTCTAAGCCTGGCAGGGAGGAAGTGAAGTGCCTCACACTGGTCTGGAAAGCAAGACTAGCTGCTGGTGGGGAGAGTCTAGCTGGCCAAGGACAAGGTTAAGGTTAGCCAAGGCAGAAAGGGATACTGTAGTATTCTAGCTGGCCAAGGTTAAGGGTTACTATAGTGGCTCTCCTCCCAGGAGAAGCTCCTCAGACCCCAGAAGTACCTGAGCACTTTGTCCATCTAGCAGTAGAAAGGGAAAGCTTGGTTGACCAGACACTCTCATCTGTCACTCTGGTCTCATTTCCCTGGTCTTGCTACTCGCTAAGCTGCCGTGCTCTGCCCAGTGTGGTCAAATGCTCAAACTTTCATTTCTCTGACTGTGCAGAAAGAGGCTCCCTCTAAAGCCTGTGATGGGGACTCCTCCCAGAAGTCAGTGGGTGTGCACTGGATTAAGAGTGTGCAGCCACCCCTGGGGATTATAAGGAGCTTTTCTACAAAACCAGGGAGAGTAGACATCAGCTGGTCATGGGAATCCTGGACCTAGCAAAGGAAATAGTAAGCCTGTTAGCATGGCATCCTTCTACTTACTTTAATTGTCTTCATTAATACCATCTACAAGTCTAGGTTGGCAGGATGGCATATGCCTATGATCCTAGCACTAGGGAGACCAAGGTAGAGGAGCAAATTGCATATGGAATTGGGCCACATATCAGGACCCTGTCCTAAAACAAAACAACAATAAATCCCAATACAGTGTGACAGATTTACAGATGAAAGCTACATTCAATCAGACTGGGTAGTTCTGAAGAGAGAGAGCAGAAATAGACCCACACAAATATGGCCAGATGATTTCAGCAAAAGTACAAGAGCAATTCAGTGCAAAAAAAAAAAAAAAAAAAAAAAAAAAAGACAGACTTTTCAGTGCTGAAACAACCAGATAATTCAGATATTCAAAAAGAAACACACACACACACACTTCTAAATAAACCGTAAACTCAAATTTTAGTATTTAGGTATTTGTACTGACCTGCCCTTGGCATTCTGACAGGATACACCCTCAACTGCAGCCACTAAGAGCACCACCTGTGCACATTCATTATGTTCCATTTTAAAAGGGCCCTGCCCACCTCCCATCTCTCTCTTTCCCTCTCTCCTGCTGCTCCTATCCCTGGAGACCACTCCCCCACACTTCCCCTTTTATCATGCTTTCCCCTTAATAAAAAGCCCGTCTGCTTGAACTCTGTCACATGGCATCTTTCTCTCTTGTGCTTTTATTGTATTTTTTTATTAAAACACTAAGTATAAAACTATTCAGTACTAGAAGAAAGTATAAAAGGAAAATCTACAGACATGGGATTTGGCTCTTCCCTTTCTTGATATACCCAGATAACCATTCATAAGAGAAAATGGAAGTCTGAGGAGATAGTTCAGGTACTGAAATGCTTGCAGCACAAGTATGAGAACCTGAATTCAGTTCTCAGCACTTACATAAAACAAGGTAATCACAGGACTATCTTAAGGTGGGATCACTGGGACTTACTGGCCAGCCAGCCTGGTCTAATCTGCAACCAAGAATCCCAGCAAGAGAATCTTTCATAACACAAGGTAAACAGCTCCTTAGGAATGAATGGAGGTTAATCGTTAGTCTCCACATGCATAAGCACACACACACACACACACACACACACACACACACACACACACACCAATTAAATGATACCCCATTCACAATAAACACACTTAGAACTTGGTTCTAGTTTCTCCACATCCATCTCTAATGGAAGAAACCAGTTACTAGAGACCCTGGAGTATCTTGGAGTACTGAGTAAATGTTCCAAAACCCCACCATGATGAGGATGTGACAAAAGAACAAATATGCCAGCTAACGGAGTATTCAGTAACATAAGTAGAAAATTCTTAAGCAACAAAATAAGTATAGTTGTTTTGCATTATACCTTAAAAACATAAAATAACCATCCATCCAAAGTAACAAGTGATTGAAGGAATCTACAAGTAAGATATGATAGACAAATCTCTCAATCCCAATAAGTTATGTAGATCCTTGTCTTAGCCACTTTTCCTAGGACTGTGACAAAATGCCATGACCAAAGAAACTCAAGGGAAGATGGGTTTATTCTGACTCACAGCTCAAGATTGAGTCCATTCTGGCAGCCAAGTCAAGGCAGGCAGAACTTGAAGCAGCTAGTCTTATTACATACATAGTCAAGAAACAGCAAGCAAGCTCTCTAGTGCTCAGCTCTCTATTACTTTATGCCATGCATGATCTTCTGCAGGGGAATAGTCCTTCCCATAGTCAATGGGTCTTCTCACACCAATTAATGTGATCACTATAATCTACAGGTTATTCTAGAATTTGTCTGTTTGACAACCTTAACTAGTACAATCTTCTACCCTCAAGTAGAAATAACATTATTGTCCATATCTGAGATATGAACTGTGCCCAGTGACTTCCTTCTAAATATTACTCCTAGAAATGGTAAAGAGGGGAATAAATACACCAAGGGAAGTCAGAAAATCCTATCGTGTCTGGTTCATACAGTCTACATCAACAGTGAAGAGTCACGTTGTCCTTTGATAAAATATGAAGAAAATGATGCTTTCCCTCTTGTGGGCTTCCTCCTCAAAACCATAACCTCAGTCCAATTATTGGGAAAACATTATACAAAAAAACAAGCTTGGCAAATTCTATAAAACATTTTTATTAATAATAAAAAATTATCAAGATTATTTTAGAAAGAAGTCTTGGAAATATTTTACAGCCAAGAAGAGCCTGATCAACATGGTCAGGAGAGGCAAAATATTATACTAAATGAGACAGAAATTTGCACACCACTAAGGAAATGTAAAACTTAAACGTTAAGTTAATAATAATGTTATTCTAATAGTTCAACAATTATGACAAGTGGATCACAGTAACTGAAGATGTTAATAACCGAAAACTGTGTGTGGGCATATATGAGAACTCAGTAACACTCATAACTTTCCATTAAACTCAAAATTTTTCTGAAATAAAATGTTTTAAAATAACTCATAAATCTGCCAATCAACACTAATATCTATTTTTTTTTCAACATAAAGGTTTAAACACATAGCCTCATACATGCCAGGTCCGACAACTGAGCTATACTCCAGTACAGACCACTGTAGTTGGAGTTTATGTCCCACCTGGTCCCATAGCTGTTTAGCCCCAAATAATCACACTGACACTTATATTCATTTCGAACTGTTTGTCCGATGGCTCAGGCTTCTTACTGGCTAGCTTTCTCTTAATTATTAACCCATTTCTATTAAACTGTGTATCTCCACGTGGTTTTGGCATACCGGAGAATGCTCCAGTATGTTACTCTTTCAGCAGCTTTATGATATGTCTCCAGTGGCTTCTCTCCCATCCCTCTCCCGAGAATTCTCCTCATCTCATAGCTCTGCCTATATTTCCTGCCTGGCTACTGGCCAATCAGTATTTTATTCATCAACCAATAAGAGAAACATATACAGAAGGACATTTCCCAGCACACCACTAAGACTTAATATACATCTTCTAGGATTTTTTTGTGAATTTTGCATGAAATAGATATTTACAGCCTTCTTCACTATCAGTAGGGTACAGGATCCAGGACCTCGAATGGATGCTGAAATCCATAGAAGTTCAAGTCTTGAAGTAATGACCTAATATTTTTCTTTAATCTATACACAACTTCCTATATGTCTTACATTTTCTCTGGATTAATTCTAAAATCTAATACAATGACAGAGCTATGTCAGTAGTTTTTATATTATGCTGTTTAGGAAATAGTAACAAGGAAATATGTTTACATGTTTAGTACAGTTGCAACTGTTTTTAATATTTTCGATCCCTCTATGTGTGTGTGTGTGTGTGTGTGTGTGTTGCACATACTCTCTGTACCACTGAACTGTGATTTAACCACATCTATCTTATAGATCTGGCAGAATTTATTTAATATATCATTGATTACAAATCACTAGTGTTTTAGTTTTACATTATTATAAAAATAATTAAATGAACATAAGTACATTTCTAGCACATCATTAATTATTTGTTTAGGAACCTTGAATCACAAGTCAACCAGGGTTTCAGGTCTTGAAGGTAGTTGAATGATAGACCTGTATCTGTCACTTTCTGTTGACTTCGTGCTCTAGACTTTTAGTGATATATTTTTAAAGGCTTTTATACTTTTAAAAATGATATACAATATTTGACTTTTATTGATTAAAACATTGGAATATTTCATAGATATCATGTTTTAATGTAATCCTTGCACTCACTATGTTATCCAGACTGGCATCAAATTTGTGATTATCCTAGTTCCATCTCCAAATGTTCATTGATGATGTTGTTTTAAGAAAGACTTCATGACACCAGGCTAGCCTCAAACTCACTGTGTAACTGAGGGTGGACTTGAACTTCACACCCTCCTACCTCCATCTCCAACTGCTAGGATTATAGGGGTGTGTCGCCAAGCCCAGTTTAGGTAGAGCTAGGAAGGGAAATCACCACTTTGAGCATGATAGGCAAAGGCTTTACTAACTGGGCTACATCTTGCCTTGTATCCCAGTTACTTTAAAAATTAAATTTTATTCCAGAAACAGAGGAAATCATGAAGAATAACAGCCTTTCAAAGAGGATCATTTGTACATTTTTTAATTGTGCAAGCTGCAAGTTTATTTATTATGTTGTTTCTAAAGTTACTTTCTCCATTTCTTCATAATAGTTTTTATGCACAGATAGCAAGTATAAATGTTTATGGGAAACAACGCGATGATTTGATACATGCAATACACTGTACTAAGTGTTCAAGCTTAAATAATTAGCATGTGTATCAACTTAAATATTTATGATTTATTTGGGGTAAGAACATTCCAAACTGGTTGCAGGATTACATGGTGGGGAAGCTATAGAATAGGCGGGAAGGGAGGGCCCAACGATCAGAGGTGGCAAGGCCAGGTTCTGTGACAGAATTCTCAAACACCTGAACAGAGTGTATCAAGATGCAGGCCTGCTGATTTACCAGATATTCCAGAGGAGGAAGCCACCCCAATGTTTCCAAATACACAATTGCTCTTAGGACCTCCAGTGCCTCCAGGTCTCCAAATGCCTCCAGACCCCCTAATTCCCTATTGTCTCCAAATTCTCCAAAGTCCCCCATTACCTGAAGGTCTACAATTGCCTTCAGAAACCCCAGTGAACCCAGGTTTCCACGTTTACCCTTGTCCCTCAGATCTACCTTGTCTCCCAGTTCTAGCTCCCCAAGTCCCTTCAGAGCCTCAAGTTCTCCCAAGGTTCTAAGCAAGGAGCAGAATGAAGACACCAGGTTCATCAAGGAACAAGGTGTGAGCTGGAAGCATAAATCAGTTCTGCAAGTTTCCCACTTATAAGCGACGTGTGGAGCGGGAACAAAGGACTGACTTGAAGGAGTACCAGATCTCAGTATAGCTTAAGAGCTGGAAGGCTAGATACTCTCAGGAGCATCTCCAAGGACACCTAGAAATGTTGGGAAAACAAGAAGCCAGCTGCCAGTGCAGCAAAACTGTCCCTGTCAATGCCCCTGCCACTGGTGCTCCTCTGTGTCCAGGTCTATCAGAGGTTAGCTCTCTCCCCCAGCCCAGCTCCTCTAGTATCTCCCCAGATCTTCTCCAGGGTTGACAGGGCCTAAGGACATTCTGGATATGGTGCCGACTGCACAAGCCCATGCTTCAGCAACCACTGGCTCATTTCCATCGAGAAAAGCCAGAAACCCAGTTCAATCTATAGCATTTGAAGACACAACACACTCGGCTCCAGCAAGAAAACCCACTACCAACCAAAGCCCTCTTATAGATCCAGCAGCATCTATAAGCTGCGGCTTGCATCCACAACCATAGCTGCCCATTGAGATGAAAATTAAAAAAAAAAAACTCTATATACATATAACATTCAAAATCTTTTCTTCTGGCTCTTTTGAAATATACTATTGACAATATTAATACTGATATATAGTCACCTTACCTTACAATAAAACACCAGAACACAGCTCTCTATTTAACTGCTATTACAGATCCCCTTGACCAAGTGTCTTCATGCACTTTCCTAAATCACTGTTCAACTAACAACTTCTCTGAACTCAATCTCTGATGTAAAGTCTACATCAAAGTGATATCAAATGTATTTGTAAAATTTTAATTGTGTCTTTGTAGCCTCGTAAAAAGAGTTGGCAATGACCCTTCTGCTTCTATTGTGTGGAACAATTTGAGGAGTATTGGTATTAGCTCTTCGTTGAATTTCATGTAGAATTCTGCACTTGAAACCATCTGGCCCTGGCCTTTTTGGGGGGGGGGGTGTTGGGAGACTTTTGATGACTGCTTCTACTTCATTAGGTATTATAGGTCTATTTAAGTTGCTTATCTGTACTTTAATTTCCTTTAAATTTTCCAGTTTTGTGGAGTACAGGTTTTTGAAGTATGACCTGATGATTCTCTGGATTTCCTCAGTGTGCGTTGTTATGTCCTCTTTTTCTGATTTTGTTAATTTGCGTGTTTCCTCTCTGACTTTTGGTTAGTTTGGATAAAGGTTTGTCTATCTTGTTGATTTTCTCAGAGAACCAACTCTATTTAATTGATTCTTTGTATTGTTTTCCTAGTTTCTACTTTATTGATTTCAGCCCTCAATTTTATTATTTCCTGGTATCTGCTCCTCCTGGGTGAGTTTGCGTCTTTTTGTTCTAGAGGTGTGCTGTTAATTCTCTAGTGTGACTATTCTCCAGTTTCTTCATGTGGGCTCTTAGTGCTATGAACTTTCCTCTTAGCACTGCTTTCAATGTGTCCTAAAAGTTTGGGTATGTTGTGTCTTCATTTTCATTGAATTCTAGGAAGTCTTTAATTTCTTTCCTATTTTTACCTAGAACCTGTCATTGGAAAGATTCAAGGGAGCCTGAAAAACACAGAATCTAGTTTTGGGGGATATCTAGAGGCATTATAAAAATTACTAAGCATCTCCAGAGACACCAATCACCCTGAGAGGTCCTTGCTTGTTTTCTGTTTCTTTGCCTTTGGGTCTTACTTTTGCTTTGGGACATTCTCTTTGTGATGCTCAGGCTGGGGTTGAAATCCTAAATTCAAGTGATCTTCCTGATCTAGCTTCCTGAGTAGTTGGGACTACAGGGGCACACCACTAATCCCACCAAGGTCCTAAGAACTTTTGAAATTGAAGTGATAACATATACTCTATGGTCAATTTTTGGAACGGCTCATTAACCCTTTCATTGTTATCCCATATACTGTTCTGTTAGGCTGGAGCCAAGAAAGATAAAAGGATGAAAAAGAAAGGATCTACAAGGTTACATCATGACCTTTAAGTTGAAGATGATAATGTGTTTTCTTCTTTCTCCACATATCTCTCCTTCCTTTCATTCTTCTCTCACCCAAGGGTTTGCTGCCATTCACTCTAATCTATCATACACAACTACATTCATTAGGGTGAAGGGGAATGGAGTGAGAGAGAAGGATGATTTCATCATTTCAGGGTTCAAAATTCCACTGCAGATATTACTCATATGTCTATTAATACAAGGGCTTACTTGGTATAATATTTTATTTAAATTACCACCATATAATAGTTCATGGAAGAAATACAGTTTTCTTAAGACTAACGCAGCTTGTTTTTATTCTGCAGTCTTCCTGCAATGTGTGTTTTTATGTGTTTTCTTTAACATCAGACCTTCCCACACAAAGAAAAGATTCTGAAAAAAACCAATCAAGATTTCTGTCTGGTCACGTCCAAGCATCATCCCTGTCTTAACCCCAAGCAGGAAGAATGAAGCACATCATCAATCCATATGAACACATCAATGACACAGCAAGAAACAATTCAGATTGCCCTGATGTAGTTTTGCCAGAAGAGATATTTTTCACAATCTCCATCATTGGAGTTCTGGAGAACCTGATTGTCCTCCTGGCTGTGGCCAAGAATAAGAACCTCCAGTGCCCCATGTACTTTTTCATCTGTAGTTTGGCTATTTCTGACATGTTGGGCAGTCTGTATAAGATCTTGGAAAATATCCTCATCATGTTCAGAAACCGGGGTTATCTCAAGCCTCGTGGCAATTTTGAAAGTACAGCAGATGACATCATTGACTGCATGTTCATCCTCTCTTTGCTGGGCTCTATCTTCAGCCTGTCTGTGATTGCTGCTGACCGCTACATCACCATCTTCCATGCCCTGCAATACCATAGCATTGTGACCATGCGCCGCACCATCATCACCCTAACAGTTATCTGGATATTCTGCACAGGGAGCGGCATCGCCATGGTGATCTTCTCCCACCACGTCCCCACAGTGCTCACCTTCACATCACTCTTCCCTTTGATGCTGGTTTTCATCCTGTGTCTCTACATTCATATGTTCTTACTTGCCCGCTCCCATGCTAGGAAGATCTCTACTCTTCCTAGAGCCAACATGAAAGGTGCCATCACACTTACTATCCTCCTTGGAGTCTTCATCTTCTGTTGGGCCCCATTTATCCTCCATGTCCTCTTAATGACCTTCTGCCCAAATAACCCATACTGTGTTTGCTACATGTCTCTCTTCCAGGTCAATGGCATGTTGATCATGTGCAATGCTGTCATTGACCCCTTTATATATGCCTTTCGGAGCCCGGAGCTCAGGGATGCATTCAAAAAGATGCTCTCCTGCCACAGGTTTCGGTAGAATTTTTGATCCCTAATTTGAATATTGTAAAGGGACCAAATGGCATGACTGTCTGATCAGAGCTGATACTTCTTAGCAGCCTTTCTTTAATAGATGGAGACAATCTATTAAATTGACCAGTGTTTAGCATAGTTGCCTTTCTAATGAACAGTCTTACTGCAGCTGCAACCTTTACACTATATCTAGAAAAATGAAATGGTGAGCTAAAAAGGACAGTATACAAAGTACACATATCAATACAAATGGGAGGATTTGGAGTTAAGCAAATATTTGTTCTTCTGTAGGTACGTGGCAAAACTATCCTGGGTGGCCTTTCCAAGCCAGAAACCATGGCAACCAATTCTCCAACAAATTAAATGTGTTGGTTAGATTCCTATTTCTGTGGCAAATGAATGCAATCTATCAACTTTGAAAGAGGAAAAATCTATTTTGGCTCATAAGTAGAGAGATTTTGGTTCATGGTACCTGGCTATTGGTTGTGCCTATAGTGAGGCAGCATATCACAAGGAAAGCAAAACAGCTTATGACAACCAGAAACCCATGGTAAAGAAGAGAAGATGGGTGTCCAATAGTCTTCTTTGCTGGCAAAAACCTCAATGAACTAAGATTTCCCATCAGACTCCACCTCTTTAAGGCCACCTTCTGGTAGAAGCACACCAAATACCAAATCTTTAACACATGAGGCTCACTTACCTAAACACAACGGAGAGTGACTCAGTGTGGAAACTACAGTGTTCTTGTAAGACAAAGGTGCTAAATCAATTGCCTCAGCTAAGTAGCCTATCTCCTATGTAGCCAGCTTTTGAGTTTCCAAGAATAGATGAATCTTCACTATGAATCTTCTTGGCTCACTCAGGATCCCACTTATTCTCAAAATTTCTTCCTGCTTCAATTTCCTCAAGCTTTAAAAGCAAAAATTGCAACTGATGAAATCAAATTTTAACCCATATGAGTCCTATTCAGGAATATATAGTGCCTACTGTATTAGAAGAAGTATGGCCAAACTTTTGTGCATGTGTCCAAATGTACGAGTAATGCCCCTCAACATGTATTTCACAGGAAAAGAATGGAAGAAGGGAAGGAATCATGGAGGGAAAGAAAGGAGAGGAAAGAAGGGAGAGAGATGAGAGAGAGATAGAGAGAGAGACAGAGAGAAAGAGAGAGAGAGAGAGAAAGAGAGAGAGAATCATGTTTTTTAGTATGGAAACACCAAGACTAAAACATTTCAAATATGTTGTTGCTAAGAACCCAAGCCAAGGATATGATAGAAAAAATTCATTTTTATTCATAAGCAAGTCCTAAAGGTAGGCACATCAAATCACCGAAAATTGTATTCTGTGTGCACTAATAGATATGCAATATTGAAATGTGGCATTCTAAATAATAGTAAAAGAAACAAGCTTTCAAGTTTACTCATTAATATCATAGCTAAAGAAGAGTCTCAATAGGCAATAGATTGCAGTGGCAAGTCCTTGTTAAACTGGAGAGAGCTGTCAGTAGTAAAAGGACTCAGGACCTTCTCTAGCCTCCCAGGATCTTCTGGGAGGGACAGCATCTTGCCTGCTGTCTCCAAACCCTATAATATAAGAACATCTGAGGAAACCAAAGAAAAAGTCAGAGTACAAAAATATAATTTATAAGGGTTAAAGATGTGCAGGAGATAGCAAAATAGAAGAAACTTATGCTCAAAAGAGAGGAAAGGACTTATATGCTAAGCTGGAAAAATGTGGGACATGGCCAACCAGAGACACAGCCTTTCTCAAAAACTGACTAGTTCACCACAACTAAGAACAGCTCCTGTTGGTTCCTGGAACTGTACACAACCGAATGGTTTAACCATTCTGTCCTGAAGGGTTTAGAATGCATGCTAATGTCACCTGGAAAGGGAAAACATGGCAGTTATAACTAGGACAGCTATTGTGGCATCAGCAGGGATACCTGTAGCCTCAGTGGAGTTTCACAAAGGACCAATGTGAGAAGACACCACAAACAGGACACAGAGCTTCAACATTGGAGAACAGGGGCTTGAAAGGCGGGGAAATGGCTGATATTTAATGGAGGGAGTTCGGGGTGTGAGTCCACACAGCTGTGCCACAGGTTGGAAGGAAACCCACATGTCCTCTTTCATTCTGTGGAAATCTTCAATTTTGTCCTATCTTTCCAAATGGATTGTAAACTTCTATTATATATGACACTATGTATGCTTAACTTTTAAAATGTTATTTCTGCCCTTGAAAGACTAATGGAGTATGCCTCTGTATTAAGCCAGGTGTTCTCAATAAAACATAACTTTTCTCTGGTGCTGCAATTCATTCTCTGTTGCCAATGGTCCCAACCCACCCTGATTGAAGAGTCCTGATTTCCCTGAGAGAGCTGGCCACCCCCTCATGCCCTCTTGAGCTCTCATCTGTCATGTGACTAGGAAACTAAGCAAAAAGCCAAATAGGGAAGTGCGTAAAATTAAAATACAGCTCAGATGATAATTCAAGGGAACTTTTACCTCAAGGTCCTCAGCTATATTTAAGCCAGAGAGGGGGGGGGTTACAGTGCTCATAACTCATGAAGGGAAATCAAATGTCAATGAAAGGAAGATAAGGAGATCCAGCATTTCCCTGCCTGGGACCCCATCCTGACTGCCATACAACCCTCAAGAAAGGGAAATGGGGTTTTGTGGGTGGGATTGTCTCTTTGCCTTTGCACATCAGCATGGGATTATTGCACCAGCTTCTGGAGAGAAGAGATACAGGGGGAGTAACTGCTCCTCCTTTTATTTAGGTTTTTGTTTGTTCTGAGTTTCTTTTTGTTTTGTTTTTTATTAACCTGGGGCACATTTTCACATAAGTCTATGATGTTCTTTGAGCAAATACCCCATTCTTCTCTACCCTACTCTGATTCACTCCCCCTCATCCTATGTTTACTTAGACAGTTCTTCTATGCTCATGTCATGGGTCCATATATGATTTCATATACCAATATAAAATCTAGGAACCACAGATAAGAAAAAGAATGGTATTCGCCTTTGTAAGGCTGACTTAATTCCGTTATAATTTCCTTGCCCTCATTTTTACTACAAATTACATAATTTCATTCCTCTTTATTTCCCTTCTTAATTTGTTCATCGACAGTTTCATACATGTTTATAATACATTCTTGTCATACTCATCTCCCTACCTTCTCTTATCTTCCTTCCATGTCCACAGACACCCTCTCAAACACCCCACCCCACTTTAATGTCTTTTTGCTTTGTTTTTTGTCCTTGCTTTGTAACCTTACTGTGTTTCAGCAGAGCCACCCATGTGGGCAAGGTGTGAGGCTATCCCTGAAGTCTGAGTAACAAGTGGCTGTATCACTAAAGACGATGACTTCTTCCTCGGCAGCTGGACTGACATTAAGTTCAGTGGGTGTGATGGGGCCCTATGTTCGACCTTGTATGCACCTCATGCAGGCAACCACAGCTGTTATGAGTTCAAGAGTATCATGGCAAAGTCATGCCCACAGGACAACTTTTCATGGCCCTCCTCTCCATCATCTGGCTTTTACACCCTCTATCTCCTATTAGCTTTTTATATATTCTTGAGCCTTGACAGGGTTGGGGGGGGTGGTACTGGTGCTCTACTTAAAGTTGCAAACTCGACAATCTCTTGATCTCACACCTTGACCAGCCATTAATCCTTGGATTGACTGTTACCATTGCCAAGGAAAATGGGGGAAAAGTAATCAAATCATATATACAAACAGACAAGCCAACAACTGTTACACACACCCCAAACACAGGCATATGCACAAAGGGTGCAAGCTGATTTAGAAGACATTTGTTCCTCAATTTTCCCTCACTGTAGTGCCATGAATCTGTAGTGAGATAGTCCTTCTGTGGCACTGACCACGCCCATTGGGGGTGGAGCCATGGGCAGAAGTGACCTGGGGAAGGAGGTCGGAGAGGGCCGGGAAAAGCTCTCTCTTGCTGGCGTGACTCGGACAGGAGAGGATCGGGTTGAATTTCCTGGTGTTCATCTGTCTAGGTTGTAAGTTATTTCTCCCTGAATAAACATCTATTCGGCCTATTTGTTTATCCTGATATGAATCCTCCCAAGCCTTTGTAGCATTGTGCCCAAGTAGAAGAGAATAGCAGGCTCAGTGGCCCCACCAAATGATGCCTGTGCACTTTGTGGCTGGCAAATCACTGAGTTCCTCAAATCTGTGCTTCCTTGTAGGTTGACTTTGTTCAGGTCTATCTATAATCTGTCTCTGCAAGCTGGGGTATTCTGATGTTTCACATTACAAGCCAATCTCCACCTACACTACCCTGTAGTGTGGCTCTCCACACGTGAACACCCTCTTATGGATGGCCAACTTTCAACTTCTGTAGCTACACGGCATATCCCACCTCATCTTGGAACCCTACTCTGGATCATTGGTGACCCATCCCCCAGTCCTGCCACCATGTAGAATAGTTCTACAGTCCTGGGCACCCTCTCCTTGGTTATTGGTTTTGCAGTCTCCTGTGACACCATGTGCTATGCCTCATTTTCTTTATTGTTTCTATGTCATTGAGCATATGGGTTGGTTCAATAAATGCTGTTGTAAATAATGCAGTAATAAAAACTTGTTGTGCAAGTATGTATGTGACAGGTTCACTTGGATACTTCAGGAGAATACCAAGGAATAATATAACTAGGTCATACAGTATATGTATTTTTACTTCTTAAGATATCTCTGTACTGATTTACACAGTGACTAACCTACCTTACATTACATCTACCATATACTACCTACCAGTAGTGTGAATGTCTATTGTTGATACATGCCATTTCATTGTATGAATTCATACTTTGTTCTTTTGTTATTGTCTGCTGTTTAGGTTTACCCAAATTTCTAATCATACTAGCAGTGCTTCTATGAACTTTCCTGTGTGTGAACATGCAAAATAATTTCTTCAGAATGTGTTCATTGAATAGACATGCTTCAATTTAAATAGCGAACTGAAAACTGTTTCCAAAATGGTTATGCCAATCAAAATTCATGCCACGAGGGGGCAAAAAAATCCAGTGTGCCTGCATCTTCACCAATTCATTATGCCCTCAAAGACTTGGTAATTTAACAGATGTCTGATGCCCATCTTCAACTACTCATAAAATTGGGTCAATTTCATATTGTTCACTGTGTCTCATAAAACCTTGCTCATGAGTTTCATCGGTCTAGCTTAGAGATTCCCAGATGAACACTGACAGGTAATGGCAAGTAGATCCCTTATTCTCCCCATCCTTTTCTCTGGCTGGAGTCTACAATATAGTGGTGAAAGGAAACAAAGATTGAAGGTTTATTAATGTTTTTCCTAATTTTAAGTATAAATACATTTAAATTTTTTCCAATATGGTGCTTATGTTTTTTTTTTAAGTTATGTCCTACAAATTGAAGATAATCTTTCCCTACATAATTTCCTAACAGTGCTTTTATCATGAATGAATGTCAATTTTTTTTGGGGGGGGGTTCCAGACAGGGTTTCTTTGTGGCTTTGGAACCTGTCCTGGAACTAGCTCTTGTAGACCAGGCTGGTCTTGAACTCACAGAGATGCACCTGCCTCTGCCTCCCAAGTGCTGGGATTAAAGGTGTGTGCCACCAATGCCCAGCAAATGAACATCAACTTATAATGCATTTTCAGCAACAGCAGATCACATGTTAAATTATATTAAATTAATAGATTTTTAAAAATTGATCAATCTTTACAAAAGTGTGATGTAGAAATTATAAATAAAGCTAAAATATGTAATTTAACAAGACCTGCTCTTAATCATACTTTTATATATTCAAAAGATTTTATACTAATATGATTTAGTAAATATTTTTAAATGGAAGGCAATGAGCTGTATGAAAGAAAAGGCAATAGTTATGGAAGGAAGGATCATGAATTTAAGAGGGAATGGAAAGAACATGGGAGAAGCTGTAGGGAGTAAGGGAGGAATAGAATTAATGTCAATAACTCATGTATGGCTGGGCAGTGGTGGTGCACGTCTTTAACCCCAGGACTTGAGAGACAGAGGCAGGTGGAGCTCTGTGAGTTTAAGGCCAGCCTGGCCTACAAAGTGAGTTCCAGGACAGGGTCCAAAGCTACACAGAGAAACCCTGTCTCAAAAAGAAAAAAGGAAAGGAAAAGAAAAAGAAAAATGAAACAGTACTCATGTTTGAAATTCTCAGATAAAATTAAAAATTCATACTAAAAAATAAAATTCAAGATCTACTCTTCCTCAGATGTGTTTTGATCAGAAATAAAAAGAAGAAACTATTTTTTCTGTTTATGTGGCTACTTCTAAACCTGCAGTTAAAGGGTTTCCATCTCTTTGTCAATAATTCATGTCAGCTGGGGACTTTTACTCTGATGATGCCAACCCCTGCTTATCTGATTCTGGCATTGAAGAGGTGGCAAACAACTGTCTTGCCATGTTTGTATGATAACTAAAATTTTGGATAGTTTGTTGGGCATGCCCCCCAAAGCCTGTACTATCTACATACCTTGTTAGAATGTAACTCTTTAAATCCCTGTATCAGTTTAGCTGGCAGCTACTGTGTCCAACAACCACAAGAGGCTCAGACAACAGTCCCAGGAGGGAATGCACCTGCACAGGTCTTATCAGGTCACCTAGATTAATGGCATCACACTGCCAGCAAGGATTAAATGACACAATAATGATATGAAAGCTAAAAAGCTCCAATACTGAGAGGTTCTAGAGCAAGCATCGGGGGAGCCAGAACAGCATGGCAGCTAAAACAAACAGGAACAGGGTGCAGGCCACTTGAAGTTAGAGGCAAAAGCTTTACAGGAAGGCAAGAAACCCAGTGAGTCAGTCAGAGCTGTCTCTAAATTTTAGAGCCTAAAAGGTTCTTATTGCTGGCCTCAGGCTGGAGCCCTTAGTGCAATATAATATTTGAAACTGGGTCAAGGGAGACAGACGAAAGTTGAACTTGCATGTGAGATCGTATGTCAGGGCAGCATAAAGCTATACACATCTGACCTCCCAGGCAACCCTGACCGTAGATTTTTCATCATACTCTCCAATAGCTCAGGTTCAGATTTTAACTATTTTCTTCAAAACTCTGTTGGAACAAGAAGAAATAGGTGCATGAGATCTTTTTTAAAGATCAAGAACACCCTCCAGAATAGTATTTCTTCTTTTGTTTGAGTTATTAATAAACTTAACTATTTTAGTTCTTTTTTTAATTTTATAAACTTTGCTTGCAAATAAAAAAATTCACACACCAAAATTAACAAGACACAAAGTCTATATATCTCAGAGAACTTCTATATAGAATAGCTACTTGAAATAGAAACTTTGTAGTGTCCCATTGGAGTATACACTTTCCACTTTTGCATATACATGTGTGTGTATTCTTAAGACTTTATCTGATATATATATATATATATATATATATATATATATATATCAGAAATTAAAAATCCATGACAGAGTTATAACTAGAAAAACAGTTGGTTTTATATGCTTTGTCAGGAAATGGGCATGAGTTATGAAAAAAGGATAATTTAGTTATTTAAGAGAGTTTTATTTTGGTAGAAGCTGTACCACATCTTGAAGTAATGAGTTCTAAGTGCTCATATACAGCCTGTCAAGAGTCTTCATTTTTATCTGCTCCTAATTTATCCTTCCATTTTCTAGAGGATTTGGCAGTGTGGGATTTTTTTTAAGCAGAAATAGAGATTTAAGTTGTTGCCTCTCCCAAATGCTGTCTTCTGCTTTCCTATAAAAACCTGCTCTTTGGTGATAACTAAACCCACAAGAGTTAGGACAACATGCAAAAATTATCCCCATGGCTAAGATGACTAAATAATTTGATTATGTCTAGACAGGAGCAAGAAATTCTTCTTACAGAAGTAACAAAACCAGGAAAAATACTGTGATAGAGTTTACATTGTGATTAAGTAGTTAGTGTAGAGCCCTGATTCTCAACCTGAGGGGGGTGATCCCATTACCATTCAAAACTGTAGCAAAATTGCAGTTATGAAATAGCAATAAAATAACTTTATGGTTAGGGGTTACAACAACACAAGAAATTATATTATAGGATTGCAGCATTTCAAAGGTTAAGAATCACTATTGTAAAAGAAAGTACCCAAAATAAAAAAGTTCACATATTTTCACAATCTTACCCAGTCCTCTTGGAACATGACCCCGGGGACTTGTGACATCACTTGCAAACATCTAAAACTGAACTCCTAATGACTCATGGAGCCTTATCCCAATGGCCAATCTCAAGGAAGACAAATAGTGCTGTACATTTTGCTACCTAGCACTTACCTGTGTGAATATAGCCGCACACAAATGACTCATAACTGCATCCGCTAATTAGATTAACTTCCCTTAACTACTGTAAAAGGTCTCCCATTCTCTTAGCATTTACCCACCCTTCCCACAGAGTCCCTCCTCCATTTATGAAAACACATTTTAGCTACTCTAGTCTGGTAACACTTTTGCCACCAGGCATTTGGTTTGGACAGTCAGTTTTGTTCCCATGGCGACACTGATGATTCGATGACTCCCCTCATTTCCATTGATTCTTCTCTTTCTTCCTTCTGATGCTTGTGGTGATTGGCTAATTGGTCTGTGAACAGTTGAAGGACTCTGGCCGCAACTGTTCTCCAAGGAGAGCTGAAGGCCTCCTGAATTATGACACCAGACTATGCCACCCGTTAGGATGGAAGCTAATGAGGCCCTTGCTTTCTGCTTGCAACTGAAGGGCCCTGGCCACACTGTCTTTGGTAGAACCCAATGGAAAGTATAAAAAAGGAGAATGGTCCACAATAGCCTATCAGGATCCACTTTGCATTCTTTCTGGGGAAACCATCCAATAGCCGGAGAGGTCCTTTACCCTCAAAGGATGCCCTCTGGGTGAGCATTGCTCTTTTAGTAGGAACCACAAAATGGTCCCATGCCCCTATTCCCTTTAACAGAGCTGTGAGGTATGTTTTCAAAAATTGAACTAAACTTATCCATAGACTCTGTAAAAGAAAAAAGAAACATTTTGCAATAAAATTTGGCCTTTATGCCCACTATCATGTTGGCAATACTTGTGCCTTGTGGCACATTGAGCTTTAACTGCATCCACTAATTAGATAACTTTTATAGCCATGTAGCAACAGACTCTGAGATCTCTTATAGCCAAGCCTTGATAGCCTTGTCACAGAACCAAAACTCTGAGGAAAATGTCCTGTATACCATCTACATTTTCTTACACTAGCTCATCTCCCCCACATTCAGCCACAGATGGCACCATTGATGACACTCTTCTTGTGCTTACTCAAGCCCATCCTCAACCTCCAGCCTCTCTGCCATTAGCCATCCCTCACCTGGCAACTCTGCTCCCACCCACCTCTTTATCTTCTCCATCTCCCCTCTTTCCTTCCTACCTGCAAATCTCTCTCCAACTACCCCCCTTTACCCAGACAAACTTTTCCCCTCACTTACTCTGGAACTTCATATGGTGAACGTGGGAAACAAAAGCCTCTCTGCCTCAAAGAATACCCCTCTCTTTCACAAGGTAGCTATGGAAGCTTCACTTGGGTATCTGTCCCCTTCCCTGTGTTGGACCTGTCCCCAATACAATTCAAGCTAGAGTCATTTGTCCAGAATCTATCATTGTTAATGACTTCAAAAGGCTTTTGACCTAACCTGGTCTTGGAAATGCATGAGGAAGAGGGCCACTTTAGTGTGTACCTAGGTTGATGACGTTTGTGCTTGTCACTCATTGACAGCCAAGTTAGGCAGTGTTGCTGCAAACAAAATGGAGCCTTGCTGAGCATATGACCACAGATGCAGGAAATATGACCACAGGTGCAGGAAATATGACCACAGGTGCAGTTAATATGACCACAGGTGCAGGAAATATGACCACAGGTGCAGGAAATATGACCACAGGTGCAGGAAATATGACCACAGGTGCAGGAAATATGACCACAGATGCAGTTAATATGACCTCAGGTGCAGGAAATATGACTACAGGTGCAGGAAATATGACCACAGATGCAGGGAATGATGGAAGAAGGACTTACTGAGACTATGTGACCACCTGTCTGTTAGAATGAATGAAAAGGTCCTTTATCAAACACATTAATTATAACAAGTTATGGAAGATAACCTGGGGAGTTTCTGACAACCCTGATAGCTTCCCATGTAGGCTACCTAAAGCCTGCAGAAGTATATTAACCTGAAGACCAAGAGTCGGGAATGCCAAGCCATTCTGGCTGTGCAACTTATTAGTCAAGTCTCTGTAAATATTAGATTAAAGCTTGAAAACTCAACCAGGAACACGACTCCTGTCCCCATCTAATTAGATACAGATTTAAGATCTGTAACAACCAGATGGAGAACTCAGTGGCTAGAAAGAATGAACTGGAGAAGGGGAAGGGAGATAAATTGAAAGTTGAGTGTATGACCACAGCAATTGCCTGTTCTCTGCTCATGCCTCATTCAGCAGCCACCTCATTGCTTCCACAGCAATTTACCAAGCTCCTGCTATTATCACTGTGGTTAGTGAGGACATTTTAACTGAGAATAGCAAAGCCAATAAGCTACACTCTTCCCTGGAAGCTGTGCCCAATCTGCAAAGTTGAGGCCCACTGGAGGTAGGAATATCCCTCTCTCTCTCTTGATGGAAGGAGCTCTCAACCCAAGTACCTAAACCTTAGGTCAAACCTAATGTTGCTCCTGAACTCTGAGGAGTCCATCAATGGAAGAAGTACCTCCCTGTTGAGGATGGTGTCAGTTTTTTTGTTTGTTTGTTTTTGTTGTTTTGTCAACATGACATAGGCTAGATTCAACTGAAAAGAAGAAACCTTGGTAGATAAAATGCCCCCATTTTGGCCTGCAAGCAAGCCTCTGGGTATTTTCTTGATTAAAGATTGATGTGGAAGGGTCCGGGCTGTTGTGGATGGGACCCAGGCGGGTAGTCCTGGGGTGTATAAGAAAGCAGGCTTGGAAAGCCATGGAGAGCATGTAGCACCCCTCTGTGGCCTCTGCTTCTGTTCTTACCTCAGGCTTCTGGCCTACTTGGACCCCTACCCTGATTTGCAATGGTAAAGCATTACCTAGAGCTATAAGATGAAATAAACCCTTTCCTTCCAAAGTTACTTTTTGTCATGGTCTTTATCACTGCAATATCACTGCAATCCTAAGTTGAGGACTGACAAGGCCCTGAGGCTTCCATAGTTTCATCTGTATGAATAAGTAACTAATAACCCTAGATATGGCAGGATTATATTCTTTATTGACACAAGAGTTACTTTATCTATACTGAGTATATTGTCCAGTCTGGTCCCCAGTTCCTAAGCAACCATTCTCTGGTATTGAGAACAGTCTCTAGAATGTTTCCACTCCTTTTAAACAGTATCAATAGAACTCCTAATTCACTGGACTTCTCACCTCTTCCAACAATCTCATGTCTAGATATCAATGCATCTCCTCACATCTCCTCAGTCTTGCAAACATCTGCTTCTGAAGTTGGTCTCCCATCTGTAATAAGTCACATCCCACAGTGATATACCTGTTGTCACCCTTTACACATGCAACTGAGTATCTAAGGCATGTGGTGATATCTAGGTTGAAACGTAACTGGTCAGTCATTTTTTAAAAGAGAAAATTGAAGCATAAAAGAAGTAGCTAGAAGCCAAGACTATTTCAAACAGGAATTAAGAGTGAGAGATTTTTTTTTTTTTTGGACTAAAGAACATGCACTAGTTAAGGCAAAAAAAAAAAAAAAAAACAATCTCTAATACACACATAATCACCTCTAATTCCAAGATAACAGAGATCTCAGAAGCACATGCTGTCAGTATATCTGACAAGATTCTAAATATAAACTCTCCATTTAATCAACCAAGTCACCTTACTTGACCCAAACTGTCTCCTTGGTGAGATTATTGCTTTTCTCCCAAAGCCCTTCAAGTTAGCTCTTTCTGCTATGATCAACAGTGAATTTTAATAGACCCCACAAAAGTCCTATGTGTACTGGGAAAATAAAAGTCTTGAAACCCCAACACCAAATCTTTTATCCCTCTTTGAAACTGGCATGGCTTCTAGCTATTTCCTTCATATTTCAATTTCCTTTTAATTTAAATTTCTTTAGAATTCCATACATAATATTATATTTGCATAATTTTCACTTCTTCCTAGCCCCTCATCAACTCCTCTGCACTCCCTCTCAAATTCATAATTCATTGCTTTAATTAATATTGTTACATATGTACATAACCTACTTGGGTTGATTTACTGTTACTAGTATAAATATATGTTTAGAGACAATCTCTTTTTAATAAGAAACTGACCAATGGTACACCACAAACTCAACCCCAGGTAGAGATCCCTAAAGTCATGTCACCTATCTGCCCACCAGAAACACCTGTCTCGCTGCCCAGGGAAACTATGGCATCTCATGAATCCAAGACAGAGCAAGAATCCCCAGAACTGATATGTTCACCCCCTTGCCCAGCAGTTAGCCATACCATTCACTACTTCTCAGGAACCTCATGACATTCTGAGAGCCCAACTCCAAGCAGGAACTCCCTGAGCCTATCCACCACCCTACTCAACAGGGTACCAAAGTACTGAATGGCAACCTGTGCCCATACTAGACAAGACAACAAGCCTATACTATATCAAAACCACCTCTACCTGAGGACAGTGTAGAATTCTGTGCCCCACCTCTAGAGAGCATTACCCACTCCCATTGTGACCTAACACCTGCCATCCAAAGACAAATTATTATAGAACTTAGCACAGCCTCTACAGATTTTTGGAGATGGGCAGCTAGTATATTCTAACTCTACTGAAAGTTTGTTCATGGGCTTAGACATCCACTTATTCCTAGTTGAGCTGATACTATTCTGGCAATTCATCAATATAAACATAGACTTGCCCTAAGACTGAATCCCAAGCAGCATTCAGCTTGTCTACAATCTGACAACTTGTGGTAATAGCAAATATTTAAGACCCATTCAACAATAGTGGAATCAGATATTCATACCAAGAACGACCACCAACAACACAACTATAATGTCTAGGGTCTATCATCAAAACATGACATGAATAACCAAGACAATCATATTCCTTGAGAAAAGCTACTTAGTTGAGGCATAAGATAATGATTTCAAAATATCAAAAATAAATATGTTCAAATAATTCAAAGTGGTTATGTATAAATTCTAGACCAATAAAACTAGAAAGGAATTCAAGATGTGAAAATAGAATGTAATAGAGATGGGATTTCTGAAGAAAAACCAAAATGAAATAAAACTTGAAATTCAGTTAGGGAAAAAAACTCAGTAGAAACTTCATCAACAAAATGGGTCAAGTGGAAGAAAAGAATAGCAAGCTTGACACAAAGAAATAGAAATGGACCACTCCAACAAAGAAAGTGTTAAATCAGAATAGGATTGCAGAAACTGTAACACTGTAAAAAGAGGCTGACTAATCATGGGCACAGAAAAAGGAAAAAGAACCCAGGTCAAAGAAAAAGAAAATATTTCTAACAAAATCATAGATGAAACTTTCTCAAATCTAAGGAAAGGTATGCCAAGCAATGTGCAAGAGGCATGCAAAACACAAAATAGAAGGAAACAAAAAATTACTATATAGTAATCAAAACACTAAATGTACAGAACAATGAAAAGATATTGAAAGCAGCAAGAAAGATCAAATCTCATAAAAAGGGAGAAAGGGAGATCTACCATAATAACATTCAATCTTTCATTGCAGACCTTGGATGTCAGAAGAGACTGAGCTGATTTACACTTTCTGACAGTCCTCAGGTACAAGCCCTGGACACCAACATAAAAATTCAATCATTAACATTCAAGATAAATATGTCTCCACAAGAACCCTACTACAGTAGACCCTGAGAAATACACCATGACATGACATCTCTTATAAGGGAAAACATTTAATTGGATCCTGCTTACACTTTAGTCCACTATCTTCGTGGTGGAGGAAGGCATGGTGCTGGAAAAGGAGTTGAGAGTTCTATGTCTTGATCTACAGGCATCAGTAAGTGAACTGTCACAATGAACATGGCTTGAGCATATATGAGACTTTAATGTCTGCCTCTGCAGTGACACACTTCCTCCAATAAGGCCATACCTCCTAATAGTATCAACCCCCATGGGCCTATGGAAGCTATTTTCATTCAGTCCACCACAGAACCTTAAAGAGGATATGAGTAAATTCCTTAATAAAGTCTTTGAAAACACCAAGATTGGAATTAAATGATGAAAATAGTTCAAGACATGAAAGTAGAAATAGAATAAGTAAAGAAAACCAAAACAAAGATAAAACTGGCAATGAAAAAAATGTAGAAAGGTAAAAAAATAATCCTCAGAGTTAGGTTTCACCAGCAGAGTACAAATCATTGAAGAGAGAATCTGGGGCTTTGAAGATAGAGTAAAAGAAAATGACACCTCAGTCAAAAATAATGTTAAATCTAAAATAACCAAGGCACAAAATGTCCAGAAGATTTGGGACACCATAAAAAGGCAAAACTTGCAATCATAATAGATGAAGAAAGATATTCCATCATAAACACACACACACACACACACACACACACACACACACACACACACACAAACACATTTAAACAGAATCTGTCTACAAATCCAGCTCTACAGAAAACACTACATGGATAGTTAAATCCGAATAAGTTAACCACACCCAAGTAACAGCAAGAAATAAAAACACCAGACCACCAAATCAAAAGATGGGGGAGAGAGCACACCATAACAAAACAAAACAAACAAACAAAAAACAGAACTCATTAATAGCTCACAACATCGATGGCTTCAATTCCCCCAATAAAAAGACACAAACTAACAGACTGGATTACAAAACAGGATCCATCTTTCTGCTGCATGCATCCAAGAAATACATCTTGCCATCAAAAAGACAAATAAGGTGTGTTTTCTCTTATATCTCGATGTTAGCATTTAAGCTTCTCTGATAGGCTACTATCTACGAAACCTCAAAAGGTAAGTGTAGAGTGAGACACTATCCTAAGGTAGAGGAAACAAAATGTATTACTATGTAGATACAGGGAGTAAAGAGAGGGGAGGGAAGTGGGGGAAAAGGGAGATAGACAGCCAATACTAAGGGACATTTGAGGGATTATAGGTAAACCTACTACAATATAAGCTTCTTAAAATATATACACATATGAAATAAATCTAAATAGAGTCATCAAAAAACAGGGGAGACAAAGCCCCAACTAGACCTCTCTTAGCACCAAGTGAAACCTCCAGTTCCAGGAATGGGTTACATGAAAATACCCAAATAACTCAAGCTATTGCCAAAGGTATTGGTTTCACTCCATGCAGTGATGGTAAAGCCTTACTGCTGAGGACAACACCAGCTGTTTTAGTTGAACATGGAGAGGTTGATCTGGTACCTTCATTGGTACCTTCCAGACACAACAGAGCCTTCATCCCTACTAATAAGTGTCCATGGTTACTGGGAGGTACTGTGCATGTTACTAGAGGAAAACAGCAAATCACCAACCAAGATATAACCCTTGATATCTACAATGCTTCCCTGCCTGCAGGACATGCCAGTGCAATAGTGGCATGAATATTGTAAGAATAACCAACGTTTCTCTGATTTTATTTAAGGCCCACTCCAGAAGATGGAATCCATGCATGACACTGCTTGAATAGTCAAGAACCTGAGACTAGATAGGCCATGGATATGAGGGAAAATCAAATACTGTTGTTCAGTTAAAGGAGCATAGCAATAAAATGACTCCTAACAACATTCTGCTATGCTCATAGATCAGTGCCTCATTTAGCCAGCATCAGAGAAGCTTCCTCCTGCAGGAGATGGAAACTAATACAGAGACCCACAACTGAACAGTGTGCAAAGAATGAGAGATCTTGGAACACTAAGTCTTAAGTTGGATACTTTCATCAAACTCCTCAGGGATCAGTGATGTATATGGAAAAGGAGGTGTAAAGTTTCTAAGGACCAAGGGAATGAAAGACACCGAGAAACCAGTGCCTTCCAGACAAAATAGGACTGATGAACATATGAACTCATAGAGACTGTAGCAGAATGCACAGGGCCTATACAAGTCCTAGAAAAGTCCAAAAGCTGAGAGTGGAAGTGGACACAATTCTCCATCCCTAACCCAGAAGCTATCTCCAACTGACAACCACTTGCTAGTGAAAGATTAATTTTCTCCAATGGTGTCTCCCCGGGCCTATTAACCACACTTAAGGATAGGCTGCATGCCCAGCAGTGGATAGCCAACACAAAAATAAACTCAGTGGTATTTTTGGAGATGTTTTCTCTTACAGTACTTTGTTTGGGCATTTTTTTTTTTACTTTACTTGTTTTTACTTATACATTATGGTGTTCAACTTTGTGTTTTTATGAATTTTGTGTGTGTTATGTCTGCATGTGTATGTTTCCTGTGCTTATTCTATTTCTTTGGGGGTTCTATATTTGCTTTGTTTTATTCTATGTTTAATTTTTTATTAAATGTATTTATCTACCTATCTATTTATTTATTTGCTTACATCTTGATGACAGTTTCTCTTCCCTCTTCTCCCACTCCATTCCCCAATCCACTCCTCCTCTGTTTCTGTCCAGAAAGGAGCAGGCCTCCCATGGCTGTCAACAAAGCATGGCATATCAAGGTAAGGTAGGACTAAGCACCTCCCTTTGTATTAAGACTGGGCAGGGTAATCCAGTATGAGGGATAAGTTTTCAAAAGCCAACCAAAGTGTTAGGGACAGCCCCTGCTTCCATGGTCACAAGTCCCATAAGTCGGACAAGCTACACAACTGTCACTATGTGTAGATGGCCTAGAGCAGTCCCATGCAGGCTCCCTGGTTGTCAGTTTAGACTCTGAGAGCTCCTGTGAACCCAGGTCAGATGTTTTTATGAGTTTTCTTGTGATACCCTCGATCTCCCTTACTTGTACAATCCTTCCTACCTCTCTTCAGCAGGATCCCCTGAGCTCTGCCTAATGTTTGGTTGGGAATCTCTGCATTTGTTTCTATGAGTTACTAGATGAAGGCTCTCTGAAGATAATCAGGAAAGTCACCAGTTTATGAGAATAGCAGAATATCGTTAAGCATCATTATGTTGACATTTTCCCCATCCTATCATATTTGTTTCTTTCTTAAGTCTCTGAGCCATCTATCTCTGGGGTCCTGATCCTCCAGGCAGTATCAGGGGTGGGCTCACTCTCATGGCATGGGTCACAGGCTAGACCAGTCATTGATGGGCTACTCTCACAATCTCTGTGCCACCCTTATTCTACATATCCCATGGAAGTCTTGCCTGGTCAGGAGATGGCTAGCTGAAGATACATATCCACTATTGCTAGGAGTCATCCTTGTAGATTCCTGAGAGTTTCCCTTGTACCAGATTTCTACCTGACCCTGACACGGGCCCCCTTCCCAGTCATCTCTTTCAATACTCTTCTCCTCCATCCACCCCAACCAAATCCCTCACGTTCCCATCCCCACCCACCCCAGTTAACCTACATAACCTCTTCTATTTCCCCTCCCCAGGGAGATCCATGTTTCCTTCCTTGGATCCTCCTCGTTAACCTAGCTTCTCTGGATCTGTGGATTGTAGCATGGTTATCCTTTACAGTTAATATGCAATTATGAGTGAGTACATACTATGTTTGTCTTTCTGTTTCTAAGTTACTTCACTCAAGATGGTTTTCTTCTAGTTCCATCCATTTGCCTTCAAACTTCTAAACGTCACTGTTTTAACAGATGAGTAATATTTCATTATGTAAATATACCCATTCTTTGGTTAAGGGGCATGTAGGTTGTTCCAGGTTCTGGCTATTACTAAAAAGCTGCTATTAACATAGCTGATCAAGTGTCCTTGTGGTATGATTGAGCATCTTTTGGGTAGATGCCCAAGAGTGGTGCAGCTTAGTCTTGTGGTTGGTCAATTCTCAATTTTCTGAGGAAACCACCATATTCATTTCCAAAGTGGCTGTGAAAGTGTGCACTCCCCCCGGCAGTGAAGGACTGTTCCTTTGTTCCACATCCTCTTCAGGATGAGCCATCATGTGTGTTTTTTATCTTGCCAGGAGTAAACATGCAAACGAAATCCCAGTTGTCATTTTGATTTGCATTTCCTTGATGGCTAAGGATGTTGAACATTTTTATTAGTATTTCTTGGCCATTTGAGATCCTTCTGTTGAGAATTCTGCTTAGATCTTAGATCTGTACTCTATATTTTATTTGGATTATTTATTTGGTTGGTTTTTTGATTGTTTGTTTGTTTGGGAGGTTGTTTTGTTTTGTTTTTTGATGACTAGTTTCTTGAGTTCTTTATATATTTTGGAAATCAGTCCTTTGTCAGATATGGAGATGTTGAATATCTTTTCCCATTCTGTAGGCTGCTGTTTTATCCTATTGACAATGTTCTTTGCCTTACTGTCGTAGAATACTAGTTAAAGATGTGTTATATTTGTTTATGCTGTGAAGCATTTGTTTAATGATGAAAAGATGTGATGCATTATTTTATGTTGCATTTGTTTAACTTGGTGAAGCTGTGTTACATTGCCTGTCTAAGACACCTGATTGGTCTAATAAAGAATTGAACAACAAGGCAGGAGAAAAGATAGGCAGGGTTGGTGGGCAGAGAGAATAAATAGGAGGGTAAATCTGGGAGGAGAGGAGCAAGGATGAAGAAAAGGAGAAGTGGATGCTGGGGGCCAGCCACCCAGTCACACAGTCCAACATGGAATAAGAAGGAAAGAAAAGTTTATAGAGATAGAGAAAGATAAAAGCCTAGAGGCAAGAGATAGATGATGGGGGATGTCCTTCTGTGTGCTGTGAGTATGTGTTTCTCTTTAGTTGATGAATAAAGCTCTATTGGTCAATAAACAGGCAGGATGTAGCCAAACAGTAAGTACAGGCAGAGCTACCAGACTAGGAGACTTCTAGGAAGAGGAACATGGAGAGTGAGTTGTCAGGGAGACATCGTGTAGCTGGTGAGGACGAAAGAGACCTGGGCATCACAGGTAAGCCAAGAGATACCATATGGAGATTAATAGAAATTGGTTAATAATTAAGAGAGAGAGATAGCCAATAAGAAGCCTGAACCATCAGCCAAACAGTTTATAATTAATATAAGCTTCTGTGTGTTCATTTAGGACTGAACACTGCCAGCACCAGGTAGGACAGAAACTTCTGTCCACAGATAGATGGGATAGTGTAAGAAAAGCTGGCAAAAAACAAGCCAAACTAAGGCTGGGCATTTAAAAGTAAGAATAAGCCTCTGTTTGATTTATTTGAGACCTGGGTGGCATGTCCCAAAGAGCCAAGGAGTTAAAACAACCAACTACGCCTTACAGAAGCTTTTCAGTTTCATGAGGTCCCATTTATTAATTATATATCCCAATGTCTGTGCTTTTGCTGTTCTATTCAGGAAGTTGTCTCCTGTGCCAATGCATTCAAGACTATTTCCCACTTTCTCTCTGTGTTTATTTTTTAATTGGCCTGTTTATTTTCTAAGAGAGAAAAAAGGCATGAAGTTGTTTGAGGGAAGAGAAACTATGATCAGAATATACCATATAAAAAATATTTTCAACTTACAAAAAAGAAAGGGAATCATGTATTTCTCTACCATTGCACTTTCCATCATCATTTTATAGTCTAGGAAAACCTCAGAAGTCAAAGCTAATGGCAACTTGTTGTAATGATTCCAATATCTGGTTATCATTGGAAGTCATTTCTTTAATATATGCTTGCAAAAAATAGACCATGCTTCTGTACAGATCTGTGAATCAACACTTCCTATGTTTACTTGAAGGTATCACAGTAGGAATAATTTGTTAATGAGGACCATCTGTCAAACAATGTGCTAAGTAAGTACTCCCATTATTTTATTGGGATCAAGCACATTGGTATTTACCCATTTCCAGGGGGGAAATTAGGCTAAGAGAAGTTGAGTCATACACCAAAGATTACAGGGACTAGAAAGCAGCAGAGTCTAGCAATGAAGGCAAGTCTGACCGATTATGAAAAGAAATCCACCAAAAGCTTGAATCTCCACGAAAATAATCAAAAGCTCAATATTGTTTATTCAGTGGTATAATTTTATCCAGCATTAGAGTACATGGTGTATTTTAAATACATCTTCAAAATCCTCTTTTACACAGTTACAGTAAGTTGGAAAAGACCAAAGCCAAAAATGAAACTCTGTTAGTTAAATTATTAAATAATAACACTAAGGAGCTGTAACCCTGAAGATCTTTGACAACCAACCATAAGCAGTGTCATTGCCTGTCAGTCTCACTTCTGAAAATCCACAGCATCTTTTCAAGGAACAGATTGTGGAAGCTGCTGCATTCCTGTTTACAGTGCCTTGCCACACTGTAGCTAATAGATTCCGTGAGAAACCCTACCATATGGTTGATACACTGAAACCAATTTACCTTGAAAGTATACCTTGTGAAGCATTTGACAGCCTGTTTATAAATTAACAATATATTCTTAAAACTCCTAACAACACTATGATTCATACACATAAATGTTTGCATGTGATGCCTAGAGTTTCATACTCATTAAAGGCGGGAAAGGACTAAATCTTATGAGATTCTGATAATGAAACTGGAATTGGCTTATTTTTATAACTATAGCATTTGCTTGTTCATCTTCAAGAAGACATTCAGGAAAGGATGAACAGCCCTGCAGACTGTAGTGAGAGGTCCTGTGGCTGCCACTTCAGATGAATTTAGGTAATATGTTCTTTATAGAAACAGTAGCAATTATACCTTCTGTATTTTATTTTGGCATTTCAGTCCTCTGAGGATATTTTTTGTTTGTTTCATTTTTTCCTATAACAAATGGTCCAGAAGTAACATCTCTGGGGCTGGAGAGATGGCTCAACATTTATGAGTACTGAGTACTGGCTGCCATCTTAGAGGGCCCAGCTTTGATTCCCAGCACCCACTTGAAAGCTGACTTGTAAATCCAGCCCCTCCCCCAAATCCTCTAGCCTCCAGGAGCACTGTATACATGTGGTCCACAGGAATTGACACAAATGAAACATCTATACACATAAAATAAACAAACTACTTTTTTTGGGGGGACAGCATCCCTGTTAGGAGAGAAAAGGGAGAAGCCTAGACAGAGGGGTGTGAAATCTTCACTTTCAGATACATTTTTCAAGTAAGTACATAATATATAACATTTTGTAGGCATCCAACACTAAATACCATCATTTTAAGCTAAACAGGGTTTTGGTAGAGTAGATTTATATGTTGTCTCATAGGCATAGTAGAGTTTTTAGATTAAGTATGGACTAAAAGCTCAGATTTGTTTTCCATAAGAAAGATGACTGGGTGAGAAAAAATATCTCTGTGCATCTCTTAACAGGGATCTAATAAAGAAGAAGCAATAAGCTGGGCATGGTCATGCATATCTGTAATCTAAATACTTGGGAGGCTAAGGCAGCAAAATCACTCAATATGAAGTCAACCTGGGCTACATAGTGATTTCAAGGCCAGCTTGAGCTACTCAGCCAGATACTGTCTCAACAAAATTCAAAGATTAAACCATAAAATGCTTATAATCCAAGATACACACCCCAATATGAAATGAAGCAAAACAAAACAAAAACTATGTGTACAGATTGGAGCCATCCCAAGAAAGAAACTACATGTTGTATAGCTGCAGAGCTGGGTGGTGTGGTCCAAACCCTGTGGATTACAGAGATTCCATCACAAAGTCCAAGATATCCAATATGAAGCTACAGTATTTGATGTTTTCCCTTTTAGGCTTCAGTTCCCCATTGGTCTAATATTTACTTACTATGCCATAGTTATTCCCTTTTATATCAGAGCTGTTTATGCTGTGTCATTTTATACTGCAAGCATGTAACTTGCTTGAGATAATAGAGGCTCACAGTTGGGAGTATTCCTGAATCTCATCTGAGATTAAACATGAGTTTTGAATGGCCATGGATCTGTTAAAGACTGTGGCTCTTTTGAACTTGAACTAAATTGATTCTGCATTTTAAGAAGGCCATGGGTTTATGAGGACAAGTAGTAGAAGATTATGTCTTAAGCGTGTCGTGTTGACAAGGGATGGACTTGTGATGATTAACATCAACAGGACAAGATCTAAAATCACCCAAGAGACGAACTTCTGGGCATCTCTGTGAGGAGCTTCTAGATTAAGTGGAGTAGGCAGTCCCACCCTAACTGCAGGTGGCCCTTTTTCTTGAGCTACAGCCCTGGACTTACTAAAGAGGAGAAAACAGAGCATTAGCATTCATCTCCCTCTGCATCTTCACTATGTGACCAGCCACTTCACATTCCTGTGGCTATACCTTCCCCACCAGGATGGATTGTGCCCTCAAACTGTGAGTCAAAGCAAACCCTTTCTTCCTTATATAGTTTTTGTTGAGTATTTTAACACAGAAGGAATCTGTAAACCTGGTCAGCCCATCTAAGCTTTGGGGCTCAACATTCTTTTCCATTTCGACAAGAATCCTTTCCTTTAATCTGGCTTTCTCATTTAATTTCCACATATATTATACGATAAAGACTGCCTACACCATTTAACATTTTAGGAAGAATATGAATTAAATAACTTGGTGATGCGGTTTTCCTCATTTGAATCAATATTTTCTATTTCATTTATTGAAAAGCCTAATATTGAGATAATCTTTAAAAGTTGCCCAAGTCCCTTTTGTCCTACTGCGGTGCTTTGTTCAGCCTTGATGTGATGTGCCTGGTCTTATTGTGGCTTGTTATACTGGATTTAGTTGATGTCCCTGAGAGGCCTGCTCTTTTCTAAGGGGAGGTCAAGGGGGTGTGGCTATGGGGGAAAGGGAAGGGAAAGGGAAAGACTGGAGGGAGGGGAAACTGTGGTCTGGATGTAATGTATGAGAGAAGAATAAAAGGAAAAGAAAAACCTGTTCAATGTCATCAGCCTCGGGAGAAAAGAAAATTAAAACTACTCGGAGATCCTATTTCACCCCAGCCAGAAAGGCTATCATCAAGAAATCAAATGGAAATAAATGCTGGCAGTGATGTGGGGGAAGAGAACACTTATCCACGATTGGTGGGCATATAAATCGATTCAGCCACTGTCTCAGCTAGGGTTTCTGTTGCTCTAATAAAACACCATCATCAACTATAACAAAATGTTGCCTAAGAATGGCTCTTGCTGCTGCTCTCACGCTAACCTCCCTCCTTCCCGTTCTATTTCCTACTCCCCAGAGAGGACCATAAAGACAGGAAGTGAAAGGGAACAGAGAAGCTACATACCTGGCTCATGGGTCACAGAGAACTGACTAACTCTTAATTCAGCTGCCTGACTTGGGGCCATCTGGTCTTAAATCAAGGATCAGTCTACACTGCAGGGGGAAATTTGTCCCAAGCTCCTTAACCAAACAGCTGCAGGCACCAGACAATAGCCGACAAGCAAAAGATATAGCCCTAAGTACCAAACAGAGGAAATTAGACTCCTATCGAACATTGTAAAAATCACTGCTGAAAGAAAAAAAAAAAGTGACTTAGACCAAAAAGAACTAAAGTCAGACATGCACATCATGATACAGAAATAAAATCTTAAAAATCAAAATAACAAATACATTCAAAAAAATTCCAGTCATGACCCCTAATGAAATGACCTAAATAACATCCAGGAAAATAACTCTAAAGAATGATTATAACTATGATCAAACATCTTAAGGAAGACTCAGATGAATAAAATGAAGAAATCAATCAAAGGAATAAAAACAATTTGAATTTCTAAAGAAATTGTTAAACGTGGAAAACTCAATAAACCAAATGAACACCTCAGTGGAAAGCCTCAGAGAAATAATAGAAATAATGGGTCATACTGAAAAACAGAGTCAGAGAAGGAAGAAAAAAAAAAAAAAAACCACACAGAAAGACAAACAAACAAAAAAGACGGAAAACAGAGTTAGAATTATATCAGAAAAAGAAAAAGAATGGAATGTCTGAGAGTTTTAGGACATAATAAGATCTAACCTTAGAATTATGGGCACAAAAAAAAAAAAAAAAAGAAAGAAAGAAAAAAGAATGCCACCGCATAGGTAGTATCTTCGGTTAAATCACAGGAGAAAACCTATCAAAGCTAGAGCACCCTCCAAAACTGACCACATATTAAGACACAAAGTAAATCTCAACAAATACAGGAAAACTGAAATAATATCCTGCATTCTTCCTAACCTCAATGGAATAAAGCTATATATCAACAGCAGTAGAATCTATGGAAAGTTTCTACTCATGGAAACTAAACAACACATTAGTGAATGATAATTTTGTCAATAAATCAGGAAGGAAATTTAAAAGTCTTAGAATTGAATGAAAAAAAAATCTATGAGAAACAATGAAGGCAGCCTTTAAAAAAAATAAGAGCTCTCAAATTAATAAATTAGTGATATACTTGAAGAGCTTAAAAATTAAAAACTAAGGATACTAAGGATATTATACCCCAAAAATAGATAGTAAGAGTTAATTCAAATGAGGGCTAAAATTAATTAAATAAAAACAAAAAATTCAAAAAATGTGTTTTTGGAAAAAGATTAGCGAAACTAATGAACCTTTAGCTAAATTAACCAAAAGAAGGAGAGACATGATCCAAATTAATAAAATTGAAGATTAATACAAGGACATTACAACAGGTACCAGGAAAATTCAGAGTCATACTCATATAACTTAAGATTTATATCCTATCAAATTAGAACTTATAGATGTATATAAACTGCCAGATAAGTTAAAATAATTTAAATATACCAATATACCAAGTTTAAACAATTTAAATATACCCATAATATGCAGAGATGTTATTTTAAAATCTCCCAAATAAGAAAAGCCAGATAGATTCAGTCCAAAATTTTACCAGACCTTCCAAGAAGAAGAAATACCAATGCTGCCCAAATTATCTCATAAAATAAAAAAAAGAAAAACACTTCTAAAATCTTTTACAAAGTCAGTATTACCTTGATGACAAAACTAGGCAAAGATCCTAGAAAACTATAGGTCAAGCCTTTGCTGAGCCTGGGTGCAAAAAAAAAAAAAAAAAAGAAAGAAAAAGAAAACAAAACAAAAAAAAAAAAACCTCTCAATAAAACATTTGCAAACAAAAACAAATCCAAGAGATCAAAAAGATTATCCACTATTATCAACTAGGCTTCTTCTCAGAGATACAGTGATAATTAAACATATAAATCTGTAAATGTGATCCACCACATAAACAAACTGAAAACAGAAACCACATGAAAACAGAAACCACATGATCATCTCATTAGATAAAGAAAAAAGCCTTTTACAAAATCCAACACTCCTTTGTGATAAAAGTCCTAGAGAGACTAGGGATGCAAGGGACATACCTCCAAATAATAGAAGTGATTTACAGCAAGCCCACAGTCAGAATCAACCTAAGCAGAGAGAAATTAAAAGCATTTTCACTAAAATCATGAACAGATAAGAATCACTGTTTCCATACCTATTCAATATAGTATTTGAAATTTTATCTAGAGAAATCACACAACTAAAGGAAATCAAGGAGATACAAATGAGAAATGAAGAAGTTAAAGAAGATGATATAATTTTACATATAAATAAACATAAAAATTCTACCAGGAAACTTCTACAGCTGAAAAATAGCTTCAGCAAAGTAGCAAGAACACAAAATTCTCACATGAAAGTCAGTAGTTTTCATATATACAAATGAAAAAGAGATTGAGAAATAAATCAGAGAAACAATCCTATTCACATTGTTTATGGAAACACAAATGACCCAGAACATCCCAAACAATCCTGAACAGTAAAAACATCACCACCTTGGTTTTATCATTTACTGCAGAAACTGTAGTAATAAAGACAGTGTATCCCTGACATATAGGCAGACACATTGATAGACTTGAGAACTTGGTCCATGAACTTACAGCTACCTGATGTTTGACAAAGAAGCCAAAATTATACACTGGAGAAAGCATCTTCAACAAATAATGTTGGTCAAATAGATGGTTGCAAGAAGAAGAATGCATATACATCTTTATCTCTCACCCAGCAGAAAACTCAACTTCAAATGGATGAAGGACCTCAACGTAAGGTCCAATATTCTAAATCTGATAGAGGAGAAAGCAGGAGATATTCTTGAACCTACAGTTATAGGTATTAGAAAAAGACTTTCTGAACAGGACCCAAGAGTCATTACGACCAACAATTGACAAACTGGACAATTGACAAACTGGACCACATGAATCTAAAAAGCTCCTGTATAACAAAGGACACTGACAGTCAAGCAAAATGATGACCTACAGAATGGGAAATAAATCTTTACCACCTATAAATCCAACAGATTATTATCTAGGACATACAAAGAACTCAAAAGACAACATCAAAAACCAAACAACCTAATGAAAAATGTGATAATGAACTAAACAGGCAGTAATAAAAAGATGGAATATAGATACCCGAGAAACAACTCCTTCAATATCCTTAATCATCAGAAAAATGCAAATTAAAATTTTTATCTTATCTTAGAATGTCTAAGATTTAAAATGAAAGAACACAACAAAGGCTGGCATGGGTGTGAGGGGTGGGGAACACTTGTTCTCTGCTGTCGGAGTGCAAACTGGTATATCTACTCTGAAAATCAGTGTGAACTAGACCTACCATACAATCCAGCTATACCATTCCTGGGCATATTCCCTATAGACTCTATATACTACAACAAGGATGCCTGCAAATGTGGTACATTACACAAAGGAACATTATGCAGATGTTAAAAAAATAATAAAAGTATGATATTTGCAGGTAAATTGAAGGAACTAGAAACGATATTTCTGAGTGAAGGAAGTAGCTCTGGGGCGGAGAGACAAATGCTACATGTCTTCTCTCATTTGTGGATTTGACTATTCAAATACGTGTTTCAATTGAAATACCCGAAGAAGTCAGAGAATTAGTAAGGGGCCATGGGATGTGAGACTTTCAAGAGAGAGAAGATAGGATGCAGTAGAACAAAGGGGTAAAAGGAATTATGGGATAGTAAGGTTTAAGTGGAGTGAAGAGTGGGAGGACAGGGTAGAGGAGAGAACAAGGGGAGAAGATTGTTAACACTAAAGAACTTCTGAAAAAGACCTATGGAAATCTATACCTATGAATTAGTTTATCTTTCATCCCTGGTTTCATTTTCTTTGTTTTCTTGCAGCAAATGGTGATTAACATACTGAGCCACAACTAGTCAAATGCAGAGCATAAGAGACTAGAATGTTCAGCCCCAAATCAAATGACTATATAAAGCTCTTCCTCTCCCGATAAGGCTCAGAGGTCATTGCATAAGTGTATGTGGAAAGATTGCAAGAGGTAGGGAGTGGTGGTTGACTACAAGTAAATGGTGTTTCCAAATACAAGAGGACAGTAGAACATGTGAACTCACAATGTTTGTGACAGCATGTATAATTCCTGCATACGCTCAAGTCAAACAAAATTCCAGCACAGAGAGGGGAGGCTTGTGGGAAGTCCCACTCATAAAGAGTTTTCAGTGTAGCTGGAGCCTCCAGCACACTCCTGTATGACCCATTCCTGTCTCTCTCCAAACACTGCCTGCTCAGAGTCTCCAAACAGAGGAAAGGCACCAAAAAGGCCAGTTCCACATACTTGGGGCTATTGCAGCTTCCTCCCCTGAAGTTGCCAAACCACCCAAGTCCCCATTTATAGTGCTCAGCTTTTGACCATACTGGGGCACAAACTCAGCTAATGGTAGATACATCATCAATTCTCATCTATAACCTATAAAGGCTCCATGTTTTCATTTGTGGGCCTGACTTCTTTGGCCTCAATCTCTGGGACTAGAAAACCTGACCAGGAGTTGCTTTGCTCAAATAAATATGTTGTTATACTTTTTCAATTTGGCTTGATCTGGCTTACTGCATTGGTGGAGAAACCTATGGGGGTGGGGAGTAGAAAACCCATTAATTAACGATTGATAACTTGTAGGCGAGACAGAGACAGTTTTTTAGGGGTGTGGCCCCTGGTAGGTCAGCATTTCTCCAATTGATGGCCCAAGGGTATAGCGCCAGCACCAACTGGACTTGATGGTTTTTAATAAAGAAAAGAAAACACAAAGTTGGCAGGGTATGAAAGAGGTCATGGATCGAGATGGAGTTAGTGAGAGAAGATGAACATAACCAAAACAAATTGTATAAAATTCCCAAAGAACTAATAAAAAAGTAAAATAATAAAGTTAAAAAAAAAAAACAGATGAAAAGGCATTGATGTTGTTGTGGCCACTCTGCCTCAGGCAACACCTCCCACTGCAGACAATCCTAATTACAACAATGGGTATGTGATAGTGTAGATGCAATGGTGAGACACAGAAGTTTCCTTGAATTTTAATAAAACATAATTAAATCAAGTTCAAAGTCAGTTTCGACTTAAAAATAAACCATTTTAATAACACAATACAGCCAGTGTTTTCTCACTGGGGAAACACTGATTTACTGAAAAGTAGAAAGGATATTGTCATCCATCAGAAAATAAAGTCACTCATAATCCCACAGTACAGATGTAAGTAAACAAGTAAGTGTTGCTTTCCAATCGGTGTATATATTAGTTAGGATAGCCTAACAGAAAGTCCACCTCTACACCTATAGTTACACAGCACAATAAAATGCTTTGTTTCTGTCTTCTGCCACAGTTGGTACTGGGAGGCAGGAGAATGAAAAGTCCCTCCTCTAAGCCTTCCTCTGGCCCCTCCCAAGGTTCCCCAGCATCTAGCACCTGAAAAGTCCATCTCAGGTTTTAAGCTCTATTCTCAGAGATAGATCTTTCCACTTTGCTCAGCCATTTGGGATTTGTGGCTGCACATAAATGCAAAGGAAGCTGGGAAATGCAGTGGTCCTAAGAAGAAAAGGGAGGAATTTTGATGGGGACAGAGCTTGAGCCTTTATATAAACATATGCAGATATAGGCAGGAATGTGAATATGGGTGTAGATATAGGTATGGATATGGGGGAAAGTGCCCAGTGGAGTCATGCAGTGCAAGTCATTCTGAGTGTGGATATGTGGCTTGGGCATGCATATACCTCCCGGTATAATTAATGGCAGGGATTTTTTTTTTTCTTCTTCTTCTTCTTTTCTTTTTCGGTTTTGTGTTTAGTTTGGTATAGGTTTTTTAGTTTTGTATTGTTTTGATCTTTCGAGACAGAGTTTCTCTGAGAAGTCCTAGCATCCTAGAACTCACTTTGTAGACTAGGCTGGCCTTGAACTCAGAGATCCACCTACATTTGCCTCCTGAGTGTTGGGATTAAAGGCATGCACCACCACCATCCAGCTGAATTTGGGGTTTGTTTGTTTGTTCTTTTTTTCATAAAAATTTTATCTAGATTCTGGGCTGGGGAGATAGCTCAGTTGATAAAGTATTTGCTTTGTAAGCACAAAAATCTGAGTTAAATTCCCAGAACTCACATAAAAAAGCTGGGTGTGATGGTACTCTTTTGTAATTCAGGCACTAGAAAGATGAAAACAAGTAGATCCCTGGGGCTCAATATCCAGGAATTAAATCTTAGCCTACTTAAGTCTCAGGTGATTGAGAGCCTCTGCCTCAAAAAAAAAAAAAAAAAAAAGAAATGGTGGACAATAACACCTGGCATGCCCTCTGATCACCACATGCACATACATGTACACATCAAAATGCTAGATTTCATTCTCTTTCTACAGGATTTACTCAGGTGCAGTATGTACATTGGTGGTCTGGGAAAGCTGGGGCTAAAGAATTGCATTAAACCTAGGACTTCAAAGCCAGCTTGGCATCTTACCAAGTGTATGTCTCAAAATAAGAAGCAAAAATTCTGCCTCATCTTTGTTTTTCATACTTCAATGCCAGAATAAAACTAATAAACAAAACTACAACACACATGGGCTAAGGAGATGGTTCAATGGGCAAAAGCACTTGCTGTGCAAATACGAAGTCCTGTGTTTGGATCCTCAGTAGACATGTAAAATGCAAGGCATGGCCATGTATACCTATAACTTCAGTGTTAGGGTGCTATATATAAAGAAGGACGTTGGAACTAGCTGGCCAGGCAGTCTGGTCAGAAAATGGCAAGCATCAAGTTCAGCAAGAGACCCTGTCTCAAGGGAACACAGTGTGGAAGGCGAACACACTTCATATCCTCTAGCCTTACACACTGGGTCAGGAGAGTAAAGATATTGCTAGACATTAGCAGAAGGTGCTTGGTAATTCATGACCATTCAAGGCTGCTTGAGGCCATGAGAACATTATACAGGCCATTCATTTCCACATAGAAATTCTTAATCTCCCATTCAAGTCCCAGCTGCATCCTCAGGAGTCCCAACTTCATATCCTTAGATCTCATCTCAACAGTCTTGCCTCCCCACAGCTAAGAGAAGGCAACCTTAAAAATGTTTTTGCAAGTCTCTCAGGGTATACCCTGTGGCAAGTCTTCAGAGTCACACTATGAAAAAGTTAAGACACTCTAATAGCAACCCATAACAACAGTCCATGATAAACACATGATAGACATAGTACTGGATTTTGTTATTTACTTCTTGTTTTCAATAATCTCAAAGGCAGCCTACAGAGAAATGAAGACTAATGCTATGAATTCCAGTTGCCTTTCTACGGGGTAACTAAGCCTCAATGGGCCTGACAGCTAGCCTAGAACATACGTAGTAGATATCTCCTGACAGCGGATCTAGACTGATAATAAGAAAACATGCAGTAGATGTTTCCTGATAGCCAGCCTGGGTCTTCCAGAGGGCCTTGACAACAGCAGCCAAGTCTGACAAGATATGATGTGGACCTATGAACAATAGCCACATCACCTCAGCAGATGCCAGCCCAGTGGCTCTCCTCCCCTGGGGCAGGGTTGGGGAGTATATAAGGCTTTCCCTTTCCTGGAATAAACTGAGCTTGTTGTTTCAACTTGTTCTCAAAGCTTGTGTCGTTAGTGTCTCACCTACTTTCCCTCACCCCAAGGGACAACCATCCTGCAATACCTTTCTATGGAGAACCTATTGAATGCCAAGTGGCCTTCCCAGTCATTGGTGAGGCTCTGGTACAGTTCTCCACATTCCTCCTTGTGAGTCTTCAGAACCTCCTACAGGATGTTGGCTTGCTTGTTCTTTCTGACCTTTATTCTCTCTTCATGGTTTCCTTCCTCTTATCCCTGACCCTGCAATACTCCTTGTCTGTGACTGCATTTTCAACCTTGGGCATCTCCTTATCATCTCATCTACTACTTCATTATCTTCTCACTTCCTTCTCCAAACTCCAGGTAACTGAAAAGCCTAAGATCAGTGAGTGTTTCCTTGTCACTACTTAATCTATATCTCCTCTCAGCATTCTGTCCATTCTCCTTCAAGACAGACAGTCACTTTGATACCCCAGCTAGTAGGCTCACCATGGTAAGCATGTGCAATAAAAGAACCCCCAGCAGAAGATCCCTAAGCACTCCTCTCATCACCATTGGGCCTAATGGTCATGATCACATATTTAGCCACGGGAGAAGCAAAATAAAGTCATCACTAAATTGCCCAGCCTAAAGATGCTTTACGCTTTTGTTCCAGACTTGGCAATGGTACCTAAAGACTTTATATGGGCCTCAACCATGTGGAAGCCTGTATTCACTAAGAAGGGTTTATAATGATGCTCCCCTTTTTAAATATATTAATTATGAGAATATGGAATTTTCTGCTTAAATTTCCCTTATTCTGGTTTTATAGTTAGCAAAAAAGTATCATTTTACAGTTTGTTCTCTGGTAATTCTATATACATATATAACACATTCTAATTACTCGCCCCCTACTTTCTCTTTTCTCCCTCCCATCCCTAGTAACTCCCCCTCTTCCCTATTAATCTTTTCCAAGATTGCTTTTGTTTTGCAACCCATTTAGTTTAATAAAAACAATCTATGTGACCGTTAGATTGGAACCATCCACTGGAGTCTAGTGAGGTCACCAGTGGGTACATAATTAAAGGCAGTACATCCTCTGAACCCTGAACTTATTAGTAGCAAATAGGTCAGCAGTGAGAGCTAGGGCCCCCTAAGACCTTAATCTAGTTATGCCCTACTATTGGCAAGCACATTACTGGGCAGACCCAATGCTATGACACTATGATTGCAATGGCTGTGTCTTGCTCAGGAGATGAAATTTTGAGGTGACAAAAGACCATGAACAAAAACAACTTAGGAAGGAAAAGGTTTATTTCCCCTTGTCATTGTTAAGTCTATCATCAGGACAGGAGCTCAAGGCAGCAACCTGAGGTCAGAGACTGATACAGATGTCATGGAGGAATGCTGCTTACTGGCTTGACCCTTGTGGCTCACTTATCTGCTTTCTTATAGAACTCACCTGGTGTGAGCTGTCCCTCCCATCAATCATCAATCAGGAAAATGTACCACAGGCTTACCCAGGGGCCAATCTGTTGGGAACATTTTTTTCAGTTGGTTTTCTCTTCCAAAAAATGACTCTAGCTCGTACCTAGTTGACATACCTATCTTCCAGATTCTTTCTGCCTATGTGCAGGATTCCCTGAGCCTTAGAGGGGATGGTGTAAATTTATCATTTAGAGCTTAGCACTGATTTGTCACTTATTCGTAGCACCTTTTTCAGCCATGAGTCTCAACATTTACCTACATTTATTGGAAAGAGGCATCTCCAATTAAAGCTGAGTAACATTTGTCTATGGCTGTAAACTTACAAAATATTTATAAAGCAGTCCGATGTTGTGTCCATTTGGCTAAATGACAGTATTGAGACCTTCCTTGCCATGCCAGGTTTACAGCACCAGGCATGGATTCCCTCCTATGGAGTAGGCTTCAAATCCAATCAGAGAATAGTTGGTTACCCTCCATACTAGTTGTGGCACTGTTGTACATCTTGCCTTATAGTTCATAGGATTCACAGTTGAGTTGGAATGTTGATGCCTTGTCTCCATCTTCAGCCTTTCTTTGGGCCACCTTTCACTTATGAGAGATTAACCAAAACTGAATCACAGGTACCAGCCTCTGTCACCTTCATGGCTGAGACATCTTTGTCTTAGGGTGGTATTCACTAAGTAACAGCTTGAGAGTCTTTGAAGAAAAACTATCTTCCTTTTTGAGGGACCATCTGGTGTACCATAAATGGACAAACTAAAGATTTTTGAGAGAAACAAAAGAACCCAAAGAAGATGGGGTGGCTTGAATAGGAATGGCCCCCATAGACTCATGTCCTTGAATGCCTGGCCCTTAGGTGGCACTATTAGAAAGTATGGCCTTGTCGGAGCAGCTATGTCCTTGTTAGAAGTATGTCACTGAAGGTGGGCATTGAGGTCATATATGCTCAAGCTATGCCTAGTACAGAGTCTTCACTTCTGCTGCCTGTGGATCAAGACATAGAACTCTCAGCTCTTTCTCCAGTACCATGTCTGCCTGCGCACTTCCATGCTTCCTGCCATGATGATAATGGACTAAACCTCTGAAACTCTAAGCCAGCTCCAATTAAATGTTTTTCTTTGTAAGAGTTGCTGTAATCATGGTGTCTCTTCACAGTGATAGAAGCCCTAAGACAGATGACAATGGCAAATATCAGTTCCCCCAAACTGGAATGCCCCCACAAACTAAAGAAAATAACAGCAAATAAATGAAAGATGAGAGTTTTCTTTCTGTGTAGGGGGCTGTTTTATATGTATACACATGTATTAGATATCATGCATGTAAAAACCAAAGGTTGAAATTCAGTGTCTTTCTCAGCCACACTCAGTCTTATCCTTTAAGACAGGGTTGTTGCTGAAGTTTCTTTTTCCAACTTGGTTGGTCCCACAGCCACTTTTGCCCCAAGTAAGCATACAGAGACTTATATTAATTAGGAAACTGTTGGCCGATGGCTAGGGCTTCTTACTGCTAGCTCTGACTTGATTATTAACCCATTTCTACTAATCTAAGTATTTCCACATGATCTTATCTTACTGGAAAACATCTGGCACGTCCTATCTTCCCTGTCTCTACATGGCATCCCCCGAAGCCTCTCTCTGCCTACCTTTCCCAAAATTCTCCTAGTCTCCTAGTCCCACTATCTTCCTGCCTCTATTGGCCAACCTGTTTTATTCATCAACCAATAAGAGAAACATATATACAGAAGGACATCCCCCACCACAGGGTCTCTCACTGAACCTAACACTCACAAACTGGATGACAACTGAGATCCAGGAACCCACCTGTCTCTGCACTCACCCATGTGCTAGAGTTACAGATGCTTGTGACCCTGCCTTAAGGTGCCAGAAATCCAAACCCAGGTCCTCATCCTTACACAGCAGGCACTTTATCAACTAACTGAGCTGTTTCCCTCAGCCTCCTCTCTTGTGTTTGACAAACAACCCATCAACAAAAAGTATTAGTTTAGGATTGTCTCACATCTTGTAAGTCAACAAGGGACAAAAATCTGTGTTATACATTCCCACGGTTGGTTTTAATTGTTAGGCAAGAGTAAAAAGTAGCCATGCTGTATGAATTACAACACCTGAGCTAAAGATTAGAAGGTGATAGGAGATGGGTTTCATAAGACATTAGTCTGCTCACTAGAAAAATGTTGGCTCTGGTCAGAATTGAAGAAGCTTTCAGTAGCATGTAGGACCAACAAATATAGCTCATTTACTAATGCTAGTTGTGGTGAAATTTCTAACAATCTAGCTGCCACCCTGACTACTTTTAGGTAACAGCATGTGCTTTAGTCACTGGTCCAATTATAGATTAGAATAAGCAATGCCTCCTACATCTCTGAGTTCCTGAGGAAGAACTGGCATTTATAAAAGGGGGTGAAAGGTTGAGTGTAACCTGACAGTCCCGAGGCTGTGTACTGTTTTGGAGTAAGTTTTAGATGACCAAAGGCCTGCTTATAGTATCCTTTCAGGAGAAAGGCTGTTGCAAGACCTATAAGATTCTGAGAGTCTAAAAGAAAATTCAAGTAATTGCCTTTTAAGAATGGAAATAGAGAAATTGTAAATGATTGTTTTCTTTCTGTTTAAAGAGCAATCACTCCCACAGTCAGATCTTATCCCGAATATTCTCTGGCAACTTGTAGATTTTCCATAAAGTTCTTGTAGGCTTTACAAGCTGAGAGCTGTAAACAGTAATTCTAATCTAAGTCTAAATCAGGAGATCAGAGAAGTCCACCTACATATTGAACAAGAACAGGATTCCTAGGGACTTGTGCCTTGGCCACATCCTAGTGTGGGAAAAACAGACAGAACTAATAAACTTCTTTGCCATCATAGGTAAAGACAAGCATGATGTTGACTTTCCAAGACACTGACTGTCTCAACTGAAGGAAGCTAGGTGAAGGTGTACCGCTGGGAACCACTTGAACTGTGGGTATGCTAGAAAAGGAAGAATTACAACGGAGAACTACTAGTATCTTTGTTATTGTCTTCTTACTTCACAAATGTCTTTAATTGCCAACTTCATCCACTGATTGACTGATTTGGTTTTCCTTTTAGGATTGGAATATTACATGATTTAGAGCAAAATTGAAAGTTCTTGTTTAATTATGCTCATTACAGCTGGCAAGAGTCTTTGAATAGCCCTAGTTTAAACACACAATGGAATAATTTATAAAACCTTACCTTGGAATGAGGTCACACAGAATAAACACTCCATATTTGGACTTCTTAATTTTAAAACTTTGAGAGATTCATACACAAGTACTATATTGCATCATCTCCGATCATTCCTACCCTACCCAACTCCTCCTGTGTCCCTCTCATCCCCTTTTGATTTTGAATTCATATATTGTCATTGTTAATTATGTTATATATGTTATGTATTATATATATGTATATATATAATATTATAATTTAGGGAGAAATTTCACAAACTCCATCTGGATTTTATAATTTTTATAATTTTGGTGTTTTTAACTTTTAATTTTCCCTGTCAGTTCAGGAATAAGGTCACCAAGCCAACTTCTGTCTGTGATAGGCAAAGGAAATGGGGCTCAGGATAGATGAGAAATTCTGAATTTCTCTTTCTCTTTACCTGACCTCTTTAGGCCTGGCAGTAGCCCCTCATCAGAAGACATATTATAAAAGACTGAAAACTATCCAAGTGGCAAATGGTACATTTAGACTTAGAAGAATTTTGGACCTGATTTTAACCTACCAGTCACCACAGAAACATCTTTGTTGATATATGATGATTGGGCTTAAACCAATACAGTAATACTGTAGATTCCCCATCAATCTTAATCTTCTTTATTTAAATGTGTGGTGAGAAGCAGTTTAACAGAGAACCCATCAGAGCAACAATATTGATCCTCTTCCTGGCAATCATATCAGATGGGGGCTTTTCCAGTGAGAAACCATCTGTACCAGAGTAATTAGACACAATACCAAGAGATCAGCCCTAAAATGTGTCTACAGATGAGCAACACTAAATGAAATGGACTCAGAAGGTAGTATTTATGTATGTATTCACTTAAACACATACATACATATAAATGTATGCTTGTGTGTATATGTATGTAATAGAGACCAGGATTGATTAGGGGAGACAACCTGAAAATCTTGGTTATAAACATAAAGAAATAGGCCCAGAAAATCTACAATGCAGATGACATACACGCTGATTCCTTGACATGGGAACAGCTCTGAGACTGGATGAGACAAGATAAATCTTGTTGGTTACAGAGTTCTCATGACATTATAACATGCCATCCTTTCTTATAGCATAAATAGAAATTTAGTTATACAGTCCAAAAAAAAAAAACTTATAAAGTTGGCAGATGTCTATTACTTGCTCAAACATAAAACAAAAAAAAAAATCATCTTAGGCTGGCTTGTGTACAATGCACACTCCATATTTGTGTTAATCAGATATGTGTGTTACTTTTAAAATCTTATGTGTTTTCAGAGCAAGGGGACCAGACACCAATAAAAATGGGTGACCCAGGTGATCCAGCCTCTCAGAGTGTCTCTGTTGCAGTTTCCTCAGAGTTCTGCATTCAGATCAGCTTCAAGGCTCCTGGCTGAGATGGTCCAGCCTCACAGATCATTCTAGCCAGGACTTCAGATAAGCCTTGTGCTTTCTCATTACACAGAGACTGAACAACAAATGTCATAGCTAGTTTTCCTAGTGCTTGACCATTATTTCAACTTTCCCAGGGTCCTCTGGGGATGCTGTCACCCCCAGGCAACAGGAAGCAGTCTAGAGAACACATCAATCACACCCCAAGAAGTGGAGTGGGTAGTTTTTGGCATTTGGTGAATTGTGAATGTTTGTCATCATTTAGTAGGGATATAGGAAAATTGAATAAAAAGACAACTATCTCAAATATTTTATATTGGTATGGATTTTTGTATATTGATACAAATTTAAGGTTATTTTTGTTATACTGTATGTATGTTTCTACTCTTGTTTAAGGTATTGTACTTATGCAGCTCATTTAAAAATTTAATAAAGTTCTAATCTTTGAATGCTATCATTACAAACTGTTTAGGAGAATTAAAAAAATGCAAGCTAGTAGTCATCTATAACATCAAACTTGTAGTAGTGTTAAGTATGTTTCTAAACATAATTTTAAGCCTTCAAATGCTTTAGAGACCTACAGAATATGGCATTTAAGACATTTAATAACCAGGGGAGCTAGAGAGACACAGGAAGTAATAGGGTGGGGTTTGGAGCCGCACAGCTTTTTGTGGTTTGGCAAAGTGGGAAGCATAAACCTTCCACAGATGCCAACAAGGAGAGAGGGTTATCTAGTTGCTACTCAGCCTCTCTGAACACACAGGTTTTCAATCCAGCCTTTGAATCTCAAGTCTTACTCATAATTAAAATGGCAGAGATTCAGTTAATGCTACCTTTAAGAGGCAGCAACAGGGCTGGTGTCTAGGGGGAGCAAAATTCTCACCAGGCTGCAACCTGAGCCACCAGGCCACTGCTAGATAAGCAGAATAGTATATGTGGAGTTGCAATTGCTGGCTGAGATAGCAGTAGATTAAGGTGTGGCCACCGTGTTGAAGTTAAAACAACAGAATCCAACTGGTCCATGCAGAGAGCAACAGGAAGCCGAAGTCAGCAAAGACAAACAATGACTTAAAAAACAAAAAGCAAACAGAGATGTGATGATTTTTTCAAAGCTCTTAAAGTTGGATTCAGAAATAAGTCTATGTTAGGACCTTAGACAAGTTGCTTGAGCTCTAGGTAAAGCTTAGTTATATTTACCTATTTTTAAGGTGGTTAGAGGATTGACTTAATCTATTTAAAGTGCATTGGGCATTGCAAAATTACACATAATATTCTGAGCACCTTATGCAATGAGGGCTTGAGAAGAATTCTCACCTGGGGCTACTTGAGTTTACCAACTGGTGGGAGGGAGGGTTGGGTGGAAGACAGAATAAAACTCTGTTCTCTGCCACCTACTGGCAGGAAAGAGTTTGACAGCTGTTTAAGCATGTTTCACCACACAGTTGAAAGGATGCCTCTGGCGAGGGACCATGAGACCTGGAAATGTGGGCTCATCTTCTCTGGCCTGATTATGCTCTTTGCTTGAAATAGCTGCTCTCAACTTAGGATCTAAAACGAGAGAGAGAGAAAAAAAGACAGCACAGTAGCAGAACAAGACAAGACTCCTCCACCTACTTGGCATTGGCACAGACTCCTGCCGTGGGTATGGCTGCCAGCTTGTAAATAAAACCAAGGTGAAAGGGGAGTCTGTACCTGGGCAGTCACCTGCTTTATCTTTGCTTGAGGGGCAGACCCTGCTGGATTCAAGCCGCCATTAAAAACCATACTCAAAAAAATGGGTGAACTGTAAGATTGCAGAGACTGGAGATCCCGAAGAGCTAGAACTTAGAATGGATTTCTGAAGTTGGAAGTTCACAGAGTTGACTGACAGAGAGGCTAATTCAAGGCAGCCACAGTCCAAGGCACACAAGCAATCTGGAAAAACGTCCCTTGACATGTGGGAATTTAGGGTAGAATGAAAAACAGACCATCTATACTATCTGCAAAATGTGGCATAGCCTTCTCCACTGTGCCTCATCGAATACACACAGTAGTGCAGAGTTGTGCCTCCAGGTGCCAACAACACTAAGTTCCCAGAGGAAGAAGTACCAGAGCAGTGTCCTCACGTTGGGCCAGAAGAGTACAATATTCACAGCCTGTTCCCAGTATAAGCACCCTGTGAGTAAAGTCTGGTGGGTGATGTGCCCCCCCAACTCACAGAGTCACCCAACCATCAAGTTTCAGTCTACAATGCTGCAAGGAAACCCATGCAACACTCATTCAAGCACACCAGCTCTTCAATCACAAGTATTAATGTAAATTTGAGTCTTCCCTATCGTTTGATGGAAGGGAGCCATACAAAAGGGAAGGAACATTATAAATGGAATCATTGATTTTGAAAAGTATTTAGAGTACAAAGTCTGGATTTGTTTTAACCAATGGGAATTGGTGCATTCAAAAATATCTTGCTATGAAAAGGAAACAACAAATGACAAATCAAAAGTCATTTAAGTGCAACAGCTTTCTGAGTTTAAAATTCAGTGTAAAAGTGGTTGTGGAAGCCTATAATCCTAGCACTTGAAAGGCTGAAACTGTGAGTTCCAGGCTAGTCTGGTTTACATAGTGTCTTAGTTAGGGTTTCTATTAATATGACGAAACACCACTACCAAAAGACAAGTTGGGGTGGAAGGGGTTTATATGGCTCACACTTCCAGATCGTAGTTCATCATTGCAGGAAGTCAGAAAACTCAAACAGGGTTGGATCCTGGAGACAGGAGCTGATGCAGAGGCCATGGATGGGTGCTGCTTACTAGCTTGCTTTCATGGCTTGCTCAGTCTGCTTTCTGTACTACCAGCCCAGGGATGGCACCACCCACCATGAACTGGGCCCTCCCTCATTGATCTCTAATTTCCTCAGCTGAGGCTCCTCCCTCTCTGATGACTCTAGATTGTTTGAGTTGACACACAAAACCAGCCAGTACAACTGACCACTTGTCAACACACAAATAGATCACTGTTAAGCCAAAACCCTTCCTTTATTATTCATCCCTAAGATGAATAATACACACACACAAGACAAAAACAAAACAAACAAACAAACAAAACGAAAAAACATAACTTTAAAAGTACCACAGTCACTAGGTGATGGTGGCACATGCTTTTAATCCCAGCACTCAGGAGGCAGAGACAGACAGATCTATGTGAGTTCCAGGCCAGCCTGAGTCTACAGAGCTAGTTCCAGGACAGGATCCAAAGCAATACAGAGAAACCCTGTCTTGAAAAACAAAAACAAAACAAAAGTACCACAGTCTTTACAAATAAAACATATAAAAATTTCAGTTCCTTTAAAATAGTCAATCTATTTTAAAATCCGGTCTTTGAAAGTTCAGTCTCACACTGTAGACTCCAGTTAAAGTTAAATACTTCTTTACTTCAAGAGGGTGAAAAAAAAAAAAAAGTCAGGGCACAGCCACAAACAAATCAAAGCAAAACCAAATTCCAGCCATCCTTTGCCTGGGCTCCACTCACGATTTTCTGAACTCCTCCAAGGGCTTGGTCATTCCTCCAGCTCTGCCCTCTGCAGCACACACTGCTGTCTTCTAGGCTCCAGCTGGCGCCACTCCACTGCTGCTGCTGCTGCTCTTGGTGGTCATCCTAGGGCACTGGCGTCTACGAAACATGAGGATCTTCTGCTGCAACTGGGCTGCATTTTCACCAATAGCCTTTCACAGGCTCTCTTCATGGTGCCAAGCCTCAACTTCTTTGCATGACCTCTACAGTCCTGGGTTTTCAACTGCTACTGAGGCTGCACCTTCACCAATGGCCGGCCTCTCCTGCTCTCCATGCTACCTTCATGCCTTCAAAACCAATACCACCTGGGTGACTCTTAGGCATTACCAAGTCCGGTTGCCAGCATGAGGTACCACCTCGGTCACCTCTGGAACACAGCTACTCTGTGCTCTTAGGAAACACTTCCAAGAAGATTTCATCTCAGTGATGCTAGTCCCTTCTTAATCACCACTAATTTCTTATCAAGCTAACTGGCCTTAATTGTCCAGTAGTGCAAAGGTTTCACTTTAATAGTGCTGGTATCTTATTAATCACAGCTGATTCTTCAGCTCCACCTAACCAGAACCACAAACCCTTAAATCAAAATAAGTGGCCCCAAAAGAGTCTTTAAACGTCCCTCTGAACCTTCACAAACCAGGCCTCCATCCCCTGCACTGCTCTCAACACTATCTCCCAAGTTCCCACAGAGCTCTTAAGGCTCAATATCTTTTCTAGCCCTAAGTTCCAAACTCCTTCCACAATCCTCACGAAAACTTGTTCAGGTCTGTCACAGCAATACCCACTATTCTGGTACCAATTTGTCTTAGTTAGGGTATTTATTTCTGCAATTAAACACATGACCAAAAAGCAAGACGGGGAGAAATGGGTTTATTTGATTTACATTTCCAGATCATAATCCATCATTGTAGGAAATAAGGACAAGAGAGCTGGAACCTGGAGACAAGCTGATGCAGAAGACATGAAGGGAGGGCTGTTCCTTACTGGCTTGCTTGAAGATCTGAAGATCATTTGACATCAGACATGGAGCTGCAGAGTTTGGAGTTTGCCCAGCTGGTTTTTAGTCTTGCTTTGGCCCAGTATTTACTTACTATTCTGTCTCTCCTCCACTTTGGAATGGGAGGAAATGCAAATCCCGTCCCATTATATGTTGGAAATATGTGATCTCCTTTTTCCATTTTGATTTTACAAGGGTTACAATTAAAAGATTGTGTGAATCTCAAAAGAGACTTGGAACGCTAGCCTTTTAAATAAGTTTGAGATAGTTACAGACTATGGGGACTTTGGAAGTTGAATTGAATGCATTTCTGAATTATGCTATGGTTACAAACTTATGGAGGCCAGGGAGTGGAATGTGGTAGTTTGAAAGAAAAATGGCTCCCAAAAGGAGTGGCACTATTAGGAGATGTGGCCTTAGTTGAAGTAGGTGTGGTCTTGTTGGAGCAAGTGGTTGACTAGGGGGTAGGCTTTGAGGTCTCAGAAGCTCTCCAGTTCACTTCCTGATGCCAGTGGATCAAGAGGTAGAACTCTCAACTCCTTCTCCAGCATCTTGTCTGCTTGCATGTTGCCATATTTACCACCATGGTAAACTAAACCTTTGAACTGTAAGACAGCCCCAATTAAATGTTTTTGTTTATAACAGTTGCCACGTACCTGGCAGTGGTGGTGCATGCCTTTAATCCCAGCATTCAGGAGGCAGAGGATCTTTGTGAGTTTGAGGCTAGCCTGGTCTACAGAGTGAGTTCCAGGACAGCCAGGGATACACAGAGGTACACCCTTGTCTTGGAGAAAGAGAGAGAGAGAGAGAGAGAGAGAGAGAGAGAGAGAGAGAGAGTTGCCATGGCCATAGTGTCTCTTCACAATAATAAAACCCTAATATTTGTTCTTAATTGGATTCATTGAAGAATGAAGACATACCATGAATGTGGACACCACCATTTCATAGCCTGGGCCTGTCTTGAACCAAAAGAGAAATGGATTTGAATACTAGCACATATGCACCTTGACTATCATGGGACTTGCTTCAAGTTTCTGCCACCTTAATTTCCACACAGTGCCGCACTGTTATCTAGGATTGTGAACCCATTAAACCCTTTCTCCCCTGAGTTACCTTTGTCAGGGTGTTTTATTTATTACAGCAACAGGGCACTAAAATAGGATACTGGGTGCATACACACACACACACACACACACACACACTCTCTCTCTCTCTCTCTCTCTCTCTCTCTCTCTCTCTCTCTCTCTCACACACACACACACACACACACACACACACACACACACACACACCTGGCCTTGGCTTTCACCATCCCTGAGAGTTTCAGTCTTCTCCCATATCTCTTTGTGGAAATACAAGTGTCTTTCAAATTAATTTATACCAGATCATTCATTTTAAAAGAGAGTGGAAAAAAAGGCTTCCAAGTGGTCCCTAGTTTCTGTCACAGAAAGGTAAATACTGTCTCATTAAATATTACTACTGCTGTAGTAAAAGCACCACAACCAAGGCAACTTGGGGAGGAGAGGGCTTATTTGACTTACACTTCCACATTGCTGTTCATCACTAAAGAAGTCGGGACAGGAACTCAAGCAGGGCAGGAATCTAACAGCAGGAGTTGATGCACAGGCCATGGAGTGTTGCTTCTTAGCACCTTGCTCCTAATGGTTTGCCAATAGCCCAATCTTAGGGAGACATTTTCTCCATTGGTGTTCCCTCCTCTCAGATTACACTAGCCTGTTTCTACTTGACATAAAATATATCACTCTCTTTGTCTTTGGAAGACCACATATCTAGACTCTGATTTCTGGCACCATTTAGTGATTGTTCTCTCTCACCTTGGCTGGAAATCAGGTGGCCTTTTCTCCTTATGCTCCCCATTCCTGTTTAAATTTGATCCATTCTTCAAGGATTTGTGCAAGCTTATGTATTCACCTCTCTTGACTTTACTACATCTAAATATCTCCTTTTATACATGAAAGTAATTCCTAATGAGAAAGGAGAAAAGAACCAAGTCTTAAAAACTTTCCCAAACTCATTTCCACACCCTGAAACTGTGGTAGCTGTCCCAGTGCAGGAATACATCAAGCCCCTCCTTCCAGGTATGTAAGGTTGCGCCATGTGAATTTACCAACTATACAGTGTATCTTTTTCTCACACATACCATGATAATTATCCTTGGCCTATAAGCTCCTTAAAAATAGAATGACAATGCTGCTCACACATCTGGCACCATGATGAACATACCAGAGGCACTGTTCATGAATAGTGAATATTCAGGCACATAGGATTTCCCTGGCCCACTTAGACATTATGAGTGACATTGAGTAAGAAAAGAAACTCACATGTTTGACTCAGGCATTAGATTTTAGGCAATCTGGTTCTTGAATAGCTATAAGAGTCTCTGCTTGTTTATTTTGAGCATAGAGCAGGATAGAAAAACAAGCAATAAACTGTTGTCAAGTGACTTTGCTGAGACTTGGGAATCAGTTTCTTAAAGTGGGACCTTGGACCTACAGTATTTGGGAGCTTGTTAAAAAAAAATGCAAAATCCCAGCTGGGAGTGCCAGCACACACTTATGATCTCAACACTCGGGAGGCTACAGTAGGAGGATTGTCTTGTCTTGGTCCTTTTATGGATTTAGAGGCAACCTGGGATATTTTTCTTACTCACCTACCTCAAAGCTCACCTACTGGCCTCTATATCCACTAGGGAGAGGTGCCATTAGAGGTATAGAGGTGACATTTTTATCACATATATACTAGCCCATATGTTAGCACTTTACATTTAACTATATAAAGTATTTTTTTTAACTGTGTGCGTGTATACACATACCCTGAAACAGTTATGTCTTGGCACAGTTCATGTCACTGGCTCTTGCATGGCAGAACTTCTCTGATAGCCAGAACTTCCAGCCCCATACTGAGTTCATAATAAGTAATAGTCCCAGAATAATTATATACTAAGACATATTTTCAACAAAACATAGTCAAGTATAAATTTTATTTTATTTGTAGGATTAATATAACTTTGAATGTTAATACTATAGGCTGTAAATACTTTCAAGTAAAATTTACCAATTTATGTACATTCTCATTTTGTAATACCTACCAGAAAATTTCCAGAAAGATTAAAAAACACTCCAAATATCACATATCTTAATGACCAATTCAAATATATAATTTAGTCCATCTATTTTATTAATTATATATATTTAATAGTATATTTTAATTGATTTATCCTTTTACTTTACTAACAATTTCTTTGAACACATATTTACAGCAAATATACTTCCCACAGAAATATAAGCTAACATATACTACTATATGTTTGACATGTATGTGTATTTTTTTTCTGTTAAGGGAACTTCATTTTTAGTGCCAAAGGTTGGCTTATTTGCATAAACTTAACAAGTTGCTACATGCATGTATTTTCCCAAATATAACTACAGGGATATTTTGTTTACATAGAGTTTAAAATATAGTTGAACATGTTCTTAAACACCTTAATATAAAGACCAGGAGGTGTAGTAAATCATTTATCACCCAGAGCAGAGAAGTAGCCTAATAAGAGTTGAGTGTCCAGACGAACAATGTAACTACAAAGCTCAACCCCTTATTCTACCCCTATGACTGTAGCTCTAGTCACCTTGCTTAATTGGGCAGAAGAGTCAACATGGAAATTACAAACAGTACAAGTGCTTGCTCTGCACAGATGAGAGGAAACCTTCATGCAACCCACATCCCCATGACATCCATGGCAACAATGGCGTCTATTTCCTGTAATGGTTACAATGAGAATGTTTACTTCCTACTCATAGATGTACCTGAGAACTTTCAGCAAATAGGAACCAGCAGGAAACATTTTGAAAGTCTAGATGCTCTTTTCAAATCAGTTGTAAACAACCTTCCAATCTGCCATTTTGTGGAGCTTTGGACTTCTCATGCACTTGCTGGGTTTTTTTGTTTGTTTGTTTGTTTGTTTGTTTTTTGTTTTCTATACTGAACTCCTAGAGCAGCAGGTAGTCATGCCCACAAGCTATTCATGTGACTATTCTTGAAAGTTACTCTGCCTTTAAAATCTTCTGTAGAAGAGGTCCCTCTTATACCAGTAGCTCATTGTGAGATGACTTCTATATCTGTAGCTTTCCTTACATTTCCTCTTTCATTTGGAAACAGTCTAGATGCCAAGTGTCCAACAGAGAAAATACTAAAACCAAGATACTACTGCAAAATGGAGTCTGTAGGCTCTAGGGGCCTACCTTTCCCCTTCAGATGAGAGAGAACACTGGGACATTGAACAAAGCATGTCTTGGTGTCCAAAACACTGCTCTGGCCACCAACACTTAAATCCTTCCTTTATGTTTGTTTCTGGTAGACCATGTGGATCAGTTCTTTTATATAAAAATACAATAATATGTGGTTTTAGAATTTTACAAGAGGTTCTCCCATTGTTTTCAGCTAATTCTTTTGGTCATCCTAGGAGGTCAACACAGATGTGGAACCTAGAGTGAAATTAAGGACATATAACCAGGGGAATGGCAGTTAGTGCCTGAGCTTGTGCTCCTTTCCTCCATGCCAGACTGCAGAACATGGCATTTCTTTGCTATAGAATAGGCTCTCAATGAGTGCTTGAGTCAGGTAAAGATTCTTAAATGCATATAGTGACAAAGACTCAGACACCAAGAGATGCTGAAAAACTGTGTGTGAGAAAACCAACCTAGTTTGTCTATGGGCATGTGCTACATGAAGTGAGTGTGGGTGTGTACCCAAGGTCCTGATATGACCCTAAAACATTTCTTGGAAATGCTGGATTGAATCAAAATAAGACAGGGAGAAAGAGTCATGGACATTTTTTACAGAACATGGAGCAAGGTTGTGTCACAGAACTGTAGGTCTGAGTATGTTCAAAAACTATGACTGACAAAAGTATAGGGAGTTAAGGTTGTTCCTCAGACAATTCTAAATATAAACCATAAACTAGAAGTTAGGATGGGAGAGCTGTAGAAACACCCACAGCAAGTAAAATGGAAGTTTCAAATGGAAAAGAGCTGGGCATCTTTATTCCTCAAAAGAATGCAAAAAGGTGCATCCACCTTTTCATGAGAAAAACAAAACAAAAAAGCCACTCATGGTGTCATAGACCTCCACAGTGTTTCTTTCAATAACAACTCACCTAGGATATTATGCATCTCATAAGGTCACCTATCAGGTCAGGTCGAGGGTGGTAAAGCCTAGAAATGGAATGGGAAGTAGAGGAAGATGTAAGGATATGTGTCACAGACCATTCCCATGATGGAGCTAACCCACATATGCATACTTTTGATACACAATGAACACAGCTTTTTAAAATGTTTGAGCAGCAGAAGAGATAAAGGATAATACATTTGAGATTCCTAGAGACATTTCTTATACCCTGGCTGAACCTTATTGACTAAGAGATGAGAGCCACAGAGAGGGGAATGTGTTTAATACCTGCCACAGAGCCTACAAATTAGTCTGAAGCCATGACAACAAATGATCTCTTTAAAGGTCCTCCGCATCTCTTGACTGCGGAAGGCATATATCAGAGGATCAATCACAGAATTGCACATGATGAGTATAAGGTACATGTTGAAGTAAGACATAAAGCAAGAGCAATAGATGTTCTGAGGGCAGGAAATCATTAAGATAAGGTGAAGGAAGAAGGGAGACCAGCACACAATGAAAACCCCCAGTAGCATGGTGAGGGTAATGGCACCCTTCATGCTGGTCCTTTGCCTCACAGAATTGTATCTGGGGGAAGCTGCTATGCGCTTGACATGGTTCCGTGCCAAGAGGAACATGTGTATATACAGAGAAACCATGAAGAACAGCATGGTGACGAACATGGAGATGAGGCAAATGATAACATATTTGGATTCATAGTAAATGATGAAAACAATACCACAGCTTATGCAGAAAGTCCATATGCATGCGATAATCACCCCTGATCGCCTTGCTGTCATGATATGGTGGTAGCGCAAGGCGTAGAAGATGGTGACGTACCTGTCTACTGCAATGGCCAACAAACTGCACATGGAGGCCACAACTGAAATGCAGATCATGGAGTCAAACACGTTGTCAATGTGACGCACAAAGGTGTCTGCTATCACCAGATGTTTATTATTTAGCAAGTATATGGTGATGGTCTCCCAGGCATTGGACATGCTCACCAGCATGTCAGCAACTGCTAAGCTGCCCACAAAGAAGTACATAGGTGAGTGCAGGTTTTTGTTTTTCACTATGGCCCCAATGACCAGGATGTTCTCTAAGAGGCTGATGAGACCCAGGGTCAGGAACACCTCCACAGCGATGCCCATGTCCCCGCAGGCTGAAGACATGTTCTTGCCATTTGGTCCTAAAATGTTGTCCTCCGTGACATTCAGGGTAAGATTCAAGAAATGCAGTTGAAACGAGGAGTTCATGGCTGGAAGAAAATGCCTCCACTTCGTGGCATCAAAGGTACTGTAAGAGAGGTTTGTTTGTTGTTGTGTTATTATGATTTCAAGAGCATAAGTGTATACAGAAAATGCAGATCATGCTACCATGCCAAAATCAAGTACATGTAAGAAAATGGGTGGATAGACACAGCATATTGGAAGCTGGACCCTGGTTTGCTCATTCTGACTTGTGTTCCTAGTGCCTGGAATTCTGTCCCTCTATCACACAAGCTTAGTGTTTTCATGGGTCTCTTCTTTCATTTACTCATATTCTGTCACTCTTAGGTTACAGGTCTAGCTTCTATTTCTATGACAAGTACAGTTTCTGTTTCCATGACTGATTTCTTGACCCCCTAAGTTCACTCTCAGAGTATCCCCCGAAACCCTATCAAAACTCCCCAAAAGTCCCAGCCAGTCTCCAGATTTTCACATTCCCAGAGCTACTGCATTGTACTTTGCTCAGGTGAGCCGGATTTCTGAAGAACACACAGACAAACATTCCCTTAAGAAAGGCAGATGTACCTGCGTTCTTATTACTCACCAAACCTCTGCTCAAATCCTCAATGCATACTCTCCAGCGTGGAACAGTCTGCAGCAAAATGGTCACTTAGCTCGAGAATAAACACAGTTACTGCCTCCAAATACATAAGCTTGCTTTACAGTATGTTAAGTAAAGAAAAACAACAGTACTTTCCCCTCGATGAATATTTTCCTTAAATTCTGAAAAATCTGAATTTCATTAAATCTTACTGCTAATTTTTTTATGTCCTGCATGAGCACAGTATGAAAAAATACCTATGAAATGTTAGAACAAGTCACACCCAGGGAGCCATTGTATTAGCAATGAGGTAAAGCTACTGGATTGTAGTCACTTGCAATACATTTACACCTCAAAGGCATGGACCCATTCTCTTGTTGCATTAAGCATCACATCCAACTGCTTTAGAATCTCCCTGCACAAGGTGGCTCACCCATTCTGCTCTCCTCCCCGCAAAGGTCACTGTTCTGGGAAATAGAATTGTGTCTGTTTACCCAGCTCTGGTCTTGCATCCGGGCCAGGCGCCCCCTCCCTGGACACTTCACTCAGCATGGGCAATTGATGTCCACCTGGGCGGACCTCAGCAAGAGAGCAGGACCATCACCAAAGCGCAGTCACCTCCCTACCTAACCTAGCACCTCACCTCTCTGCCTTTAAATTGCCTCTGCCCGCCCAGATCGCCGCCTCTCTGACCTATTGGGTTCAGGTCTACAACTTGGTGCCACCGACTTGGCAGTCTAGGAGTCGTGTTTGCAATGCCACCTAGTGGTCCACCACAACATTTAGCTCGGTGGTGCATGGATTTTCCACCTGATTTCTCTTTGCCTCTCAGCCTCTCTTCCTCTAACTCACTGGTTAAAATTCTGCCCAGCTCAAATAACCTGATCTGCTTTGTAGTTTGTCTGTGGGACAAAGTGGCTCACCAGTGTCACTGCTACTCATTCTCTGGAAAAGTCAGAGCCTGGAGCTTTGGGAGACTCTGCTACACACACACACACACACACACACACACACACACACACAGAGAGAGAGAGAGACAGACAGACAGACAGACAGACAGACAGACAGACAGCACAAAGACAGTGGGGGGTGCATAGACACCTAGGAAATGCAGGCTTACTGGGCATCATCTTGTCACTGGGAGAGACATGGTGTAATCTGTGAAGAAGTTTCCTAACTGGAGACTGAATCTGTGTACATTGAAAAGAGATTGGCAGAAAACACCTCACAAGCATAAGTATTACCCACCGAATCCCCATCTTCAAGAACAGAGGGATCTGCAAACAATGTTGGCTCTGCAATAAAGTGCTGAAAGTGGAGTCTTCCTAAAAGCCAGTTATCTGGGCCAGCAGGTATGGTGGTTTTGATCTTTGTGCTGTATGGTGGTTTTCTTAATCTTTTTTCCTTTCTTTCTTTCTTTCTTCCCCCAAAACTTGAGCAAGTGACTTGCTTTAATCACACACACACACACACACACACACACACACACACACACTGAGAGGGGAGGGAGGAAGGGAGAGACACCTAACCAAACAGGTTATACAGCAAGTTTCTAACTCTGGAAGCATTAATGGGATTTGACCTCCAGCACCCCAGCTGAGGAGCCCTGTGTTTTATCTGTCATGCCACAGCCTCTGTAAGGAGCATTTCATTGCTACCAGGCATGATTCCTGCAAGAAGCTGCTGAGTTTGACTTTATTATAACTTCAAACCAGGCACGGCAATACTTCCAGAATTGTTCCTTTTTGCTCAGGATCACTTTGACTAGCCAAGGTCTCTGTACTTCGACGATTTTTTTTTTTAACTTTCTTTGAGGTACATTATTGAAATTTGATGAGAATTTCAATAACTCTGTACATTGATCTTGACATTGTAGCCATGCTGAACCATGAGCATGTGAGGTCCTTCCATCTTCTAGCATCTTAAACTTTTTTCGTCAGCGTTTCAAATGTTTTAATACATGGGTCTTTTACTTCTTTGTTTATTTAGGTATATTTTGAGGGTTTTTTGTTTTAAAGTCTGTTGTGAATGGGATTGTTTCCCAGATTTCTTTGTATGTTTGCTACTGGTATACAGGAAGCCTGCTGGTTTTGCTATGTTAATTTTGTATCCTGCCACTTTGCTGTTTTTTTCCAGATCCAGATTCTTTAGGATCTTTGAAAGTGGAGGGGAGACCAGTTAAAATAGGTGCCATAGGGCAATGGCAGTATTCATGGACTACCCGAAGAACAGACCTTGGCGTAGGCCAGGTATCACACTCGTTCAAGGTTACATTCCACCAGCCAACAGCTTTTTGCCTTTGAATGGAAGGACCCTGACACGTGCAGAACTGGGCAGCTCATCTGGACCCAACTTCCCCACGGGTTTAAAACTCCCTGACCATCTTTGATGAGGCCCTTCATAAAGATCTGGCCAGCTTCAGGATCCAACACTCCCAGGTGACCCTCCTCCAGTATGTGGACCAGTGCCCCCATGACTCACCACCAAAGCCTGCTTCTCACTGAGAGAACTGTGTTCGCTCCACCATCCACCATCATCCCACCGCTCTTGTGCCTGAGGAGACTGAACCAGTGACTTATGACTGCCATCAACTGTTGGTTAAAGAGACTGGAGTTCACAAAGATCTTACGGACATCCCGCTGGCCGGGGAGACATTGACCTGTTTCACCGATGGGAACAGTTACATTGTAAAAGGTAAAGAGAATGGCTGGGGCAGCGATGGTGGACAGAACCTGCACCATCTGGGCCAGCAGCTTGCTGGAAGGAACCTCAGCACAAAAAGCTGAGCTCGTGGCCCTTATGCAAGCCTTGCGGCTAGCCGAAGAGAAGTCTGTAAACATTACACGGGCAGCAGGTATGTTTTTGCAACTGCACATGTACAAGGGGCTATCTATAAACAAAAGGGGCTGCCTCAACCGTGGTGGCTAAAAATTACTGAAGAAAAATTTCCAAAGATTTAAAATGCCTAAGGTAGTAAGATCAGACAATGGTCCAGGTTTTGTTGCCCAGGTAAGTCAGTAACTGGCCAAGACGTTGGGGGTTGATTGGAAATTACATTGTACATGCAGACCCCAAAGTTCAGGTAAAAAGGATAAAACCATTAAAGAGACCTTCACTAAATTGACCGCAGAGACTGGTGTTAATGATTGGATAGCTCTCTTACCCTTTGTGCTTTTCATGGTTAGAAACACCCCTGGACCATTTGGGCTGACCCCCTATGAATTGCTCTATGTGGGGAGAGGCCTCCACTGGTGAAAACTGCCTCTGTGCATGGTGCTGATGTGCTGTTTTCCCTGCCTGTTTGCTAGGCTTAAGGTGCTCATTGGGTGAGACAGCGAGGGAAGCAGCTCTGGGAGGCCTACTCGATGGAAGGAGACTCTGAAGTTCCACATCACTTCCAAGTTGGAGATTCAGTCTACGTTAGATGTCACTGCACATCTCGGTGAAAAGGCCCACTTTGTGGCCATTCCAGAACATGTCCTATTCCCCTGGACCCATCCCCACGCCACTCAAGGTTATAAGAACTGGGAACAGCCTCCCACTGTTAGAAAAATTATTACTTTTGTTAGGGAGCTAGCGAGTGCGGTCCAGATCATGGTACTTAGACAACACTACAAGAGCCTTCTGGGCAAAGAGGCTGCCCTTTAGTCCTCCCAGTTCTAAGATTAGAACTATTAACAAGAAAAGAAGTGGGGAATGAAAGGATGGAAAATACAGCCTAACTCTCCAATGACCCCAGGAAGCTAGAAGTTTAAACCTTAAATTCCAGACCCTGCCCTCAGCCAGTAAATAGGCAAAAGGTCACATTCTTTGCTGTTTACAAGAGGGCCTGTGAGTACATGAGTACAGGAAATGAGCTTTGTCACCCCACCCAGGAGCCCGCACACGGGGCTATAGAAAACTGATTGGTCTATAAAGCGCGGCTTGGATGGTTTAAATTAATTGGTCCACACCGCATGAGCTCTGGATGCTATGAGATGATTGGTTTACGATGCGCACGGGCTTTGTTGTAACCCTATAAAAACTGCCTCAATTCTGTACTCGTGGTCCTCAGTCCTCTACCCCTGCTGGCACATGACTGTGGACCCCAGTGCACTTGGAATATAAAAGACCTCATGCTTTTACATCAAGACCGCTTCTTGTGAGTGATTTGGAGGGAGGCGCCTTTCCTGAGTTGGGGCATGAGGTTCCATGCTCGCGGGTCTTTCAGTACCAGTTCAGGTCAAACCCCCCTACAACCTTCCCTGGGAATTCCCTGGGTTAGCCCCGTATCTCACTCCCCCCATATCCTATCCTTAGCGAGAATACTCCTAGTACTCTGATGCACAAACCCCTCCACCCAGAACCTGCCCTCCCTCCACCCTGTGCCCTACCTAGCCCACTGCCCCACTGCTCTGGTTGAGCACTGGATGGGAAGGTGGGTCCAATAATCCCACCACCTCTGGGGAACTTCCTGGATCTGCTCTGAGCACATCAGACACGCCTATCCACATACCACCCCGAGTCCCCACCTTCCTGATCTTTAACCCTCATCACAGGGCCCCTGCCTGAGGAAAGATTTCCTGCAGGGCTTGGAGCACCCAGAGCTACAGACATCAAACTTCTGACCCACCTAAGCCCAGCGGGGGAGTAGCATAGAGAGAGACCCCACCTGCACCCAGTGGAAGAAGTGATGGGAAGAAGGCAATCCAAAAATAACTCATAACAATAGAAAGACAAGCATGACACCACCAGAATCTAAGGAATCTACACCAACTAGACCTGAACACACTGAAGCAGATGAAACAGATAAGGACTTAAAAAATATCTTCATAAAAAGGATAGAAGCCCTCAAAGACGATGTGAGAAAATCCCTTAAAGAAATGGAATAAAAAACAAACAAAAAATTGGAAGAAATGAACAAATCTCTTAAAGAAACTAAGGAAAGCCAAGGAAAAACAATTAAACAGGTGAAGGAAACAGTTCAAGACTTGAAAACTGAAATAGAGACAATAAAGACAACACAAACTGAAGGAATGCTGGAAATAGAAAAACTGGACAAAGATTGGGAACTACAGACATAAGCATAACCAACAGAATCAAGAGATGGAAGAGAGAATCTCAGGTGCTTTAGATAAACTAGAGGAAATAGATTCATCGACCAAAGAAAATCTTAAGTCCAACAAATCCTTAACACAAAACATCCAAGAAATGTGGGACACTGTGAAAAGGCCAAACCTAAGAATAATAGGGATAGAAGAAGATGGTGAAGAAGCCCAGCTCAAAGGTGCAGAAAACATATTTAACAAAATCATTGAGGAACTTTCCCAATCTGAAGAAGGACATGCCCATGAAGAACAAGAAGCATAACGAACACCAAACAGACTGGATAAAAGAAAAAAAAAAAAAAAAAAAAAAAAAAGAACCCTGGACACATAATAATCAAAACACCTAACACACGGAATAAAGAAAGAATATTAAGAGCAGTGAAGGAAAAAGGACAGGTAACATATAAAGGCAGACCTATTAATATTACACCTGACTTCTCCATGGAAACTCTCAAGGCCAGAAGGTCCTGGATATCTATCTTAGTTCTACAAGTACTAAGAGACCACGGATGCCAGCCCAGGCTACTATACCCAGCAAAACTCTCAATCACTATAGATGGAGAAAACAAGATATTTAATGACAAAGCCAGATTTTCACAATACCTATCTACAAATCCAGCCCTACAGAAAGTTCTGGAAGGAAAACTCCAACCCAGGGAATTTAACTACACTCATGAAAACATAGGCAATAGATAATCCCACTTAGCCAGAACCCAAGGGTAAAGCAGGGCAAATATATTCACAATATCACCACCAACAAATCTAAAACAAACAAGCATTAACAATCAATGGTCCTTACTTTCCCTTAACGTTAATGGTCTTAACTCGCCTATAAAAAGACACAGGCTAACAAAATGGATATGAAGACAGAAACCATCCTTCTGCTGCATACAAGAAACACATCTAAGCTCCAAAGACAGATATTACCTCAGGGCAAAGGGTTGGGAATAGATCTTCAAATCAAACAGACCCAAGAAGCAAGCAGGTGTAGCTATCCTAACAAGTTAGATTTCAAACCAAAAACAATCAAAAGAGATGAAGACAGTCATTTCGTATTCATCACAGGAGAAATCCATCAACACAAACTACAAGGCACCCACATTCATAACAGAAACACTACTAGAACTCAAAGCTCAAATAAAACCTCACACACTCATAGTGGGAGACGTCAACACCCCACTCTCACCACTAGACAGGACAACCAGACAGAAACTTAACAAAGAAACAAAAGAACTAACAGAAGTTATGTCCCAAGTGAGTTTAACAGACATCTATAGAACATTCCAACCAAACACAAAAGAATATTCCTTCTTCTCTCTCCACATAACAAACCTCAACAGATACAAAAATATTGGAATAGTCCCCTGTATCTTATCAGACTGGCATGCTTTAAAGTTGGAATTCAACAACACAAATCGCAGAAACCCTACAAACTCATGGAAACTGAACAATGTGCAATTGCACCATACCTGGGTCAAAGAAGAAATAAAGAAAGAAATTAAGGACTTCCTAAAATTCAACAAGAATGAGGACACAACAACTTATGAGACACCCTGAAAGCAGTGCTACGAGGGAAGTTCATTGCACTATGTGTCCTATTGAGGAAAACGGAGGATAGTCACATAAGAGAACAGCACAACTGAAAGCCTTAGAACAAAAAGAAGCAAACTCACCCCAGAGGAGTAGATGCCAGGAAATAATCAATTTGAGGGCTGAAATCAATAAAGTACAAACCAGAAAATCAACAAGTTAGACAAACCTTTATCCAAACTAACCAAAAAGCAGAGAGAGAACATGCAAATTAACAAAATTTGAAACGAGAAGGGGCACATAACAATGGACACTGAGGAAATCCAATAATTTTCAGGTCATACTTTGAAAACCTGTACTCCACAAAATTTGAAAATTCAAAGGAAATGGACAAACTTCTGGATAATTATCACTTACCAAAATTAAATCAAGAACAGGTAAACAACTTAAATAGACCTATAAACCCTAATAAAATAGAGGCAGTCATCAAAAGTCTCCCAAAAAAAAAAAAAAAAAAAAAAAAAAAAGGCCAGGGCCAGATGGCTTCAGTGCAGAATTCTACCAGAAATTCAAAGAAGAACTAATACCAATACTCCTCAAATTGTTCCACACAATAGAAGCACAAGGTTCATTACCAAACTTGGTACAATTACCTTGGTACCCAAGCCACACAAATATATAATTAAGAAAGAGAACTACAGACCAATATCCCTCATGGACATTGATGCAAAAATACTCTAAAATACTGGCAAATTGAATCTAAGAACACATCAGAGAAATCATCCACCATGACCAAGTAGGGTTCATCCCTGGGTTGCAGGGATGGTTCAACATATGAAAATCTAACAATGTGATCCATCATATAAACAAACTGAAAAAGAAAAACCACATGATCATCTTACTAGATACTGAAAAAGCCTTTGACAAAATTCAACACCCTTTCATGATAAAGGTCTTGGAGAAATCAGGGATAACAGGAACATACCTAAACATAATAAAAGCAATATACAGTAACCAACAGCCAACATCAAACTGAATGGAGAGAAACTTAAGGCGATCAGGACCAAGAGAAAGGCTGCCCTCTCCATATCTCCTCAATATCGTACTTGAAGTTCTAGCTAAAGCTATAAGACAAAAGGAGATCAAAGGGATCCAAATTGGAAAGGAAGAAGTCAAACTGGCTCTATTTGACCCATAAGCGACACAATAAACCAATAAACTCTACCAGGGAACTCCTACAGCTGATAAACATCTTCAGCAAACTAGCAGGATACAACTAAAAAAAAAAAAAAAAAAAAAAAAAATCAGTAGCCCTACTTTATTCAGATGACAAAGGGGCTGAGAAAGAAATCAGAGAAACATCACCCTTTATAATAGCCACAAACAATATAAAGTATCTTGGGGTAACACTTACCAAACAAATGAAAGACCTATATAGCAAGGACTTTGTGTCTTTAAAGAAAGAAATTAAAGATAACAGAAAATGGAAAGATCTCCCATGCTCTTGGATAGGTAGGATAAACATAGTAAAAATGGCAATCTTACCAAAAGCAATCTACAGATTCAATGCAATCCCCATAAAAATACCAGCACAATTCTTCACTGACCTTGAAAGGATAATAATCAACTTTATATGGAAAAACAAAAGACCCAGGATAGGCAAAACAACACTGCACAATAAAGGAACTTCAGGAGGCATCACCATCCCCGACTTCAAGCTCTACTGTTGAGCTATAGTCCTTTAAACAGCCTGGTATTGGCTCAAAAATAGACAGGTAGACCAATGAAATCGAATCAAAAATCCTGATATAAACCCACACACCTACGAACACCTCATTTTTGACAAAATAGCTAAAAGTATACAATGGGAGGAGGAAAGCATCTTCAACAAATGGTGCTGGCACAACTGGATGATAGTGTATAGAAGACTGCAGATAGACCCATGTCTATCGCCATGCACAAAACTCAAGTCCAAATGGATCAAGGAGCTCACCATAAATCCAGCCACACTGAATCTCTTAGAAGAGAAAGTGGGAGGTACCCTTGAACAAATTGGTACAGTAGAGTGCTTCCTGAACATAACTCCAGTAGCACAGACACTGCTATCAACAATTAATAAATGGGACCTCCTCAAACTGAGAAGCTTTTGTAAGGCAAAGGACACAGTTGACAAGACCAAACAGAAGCCCACAGACTGGGAAAAGATCTTCACCAATCCTACATCTAACAGAGGGCTGATCTCCAAAATATACAAAGAACTCAAGATTCTAGTCACCAAAACACCAAATAACCCTGTTACAAAAAATGGGGTACAGAAATAAAGAGCGAATTCTCAATAGAGGAAATCAAAAGGGCTGAAAGACACTTAAGTGTTCATCATCCTTAGCTACCAGGGAAATGCAAACCAAAACAACTCTGATACCATCTTACTCCTGCCAGAATGGCTAAAATTAGGAACACCAATGACAACTTATGCTGGAGAGGATGTGGAGAAAGGGGAACACTCCTCCACTGCTGGTGGGAGTGCAAACTTGTACAGCCATTTTGGTATCAATATGGCAGTTCCTCAGGAAAATGGGAATCAGTCTTCCTCAGGACCCGGCAATCCCCCTCTTAGGCACATACCCAAATGATCCACATCCATGCAACAAAGACATCTGTTCAACTATGTTCGTAGCAGCATTATTTGTAATAGCAAAAACCTGGAAGCAACCTAGATGCCCCTCAACTGAAAATGGATAAAGAAGATGTGGCACATTTACACAATGGAAAAAAACAATGGAAGTTTGAAATTTGCAGGCAAATGGATAGAACTTGAAGAAACCATCCTGAATGAGGTAACCCAGTCACAAAAAGAGGAACATGGTATGTACTCAATCATGTGGATTTTAGACACAGAGCAAAGGATCAACAGCCTATAATTCACACAGGCAGAGAAAACCGGGATACAAGGAGGAATCTAAGTATTCATATAAGGTCCCTCACAGAAGGGGAAAGGAACAAGATCTCCTGAGTACATTGGGAGTGAGAGGTCAGTAAGTGGAGAAGGGGCTAGGAGAAAGAGAAGGGGAGAAGAAAGCACGTGGGACTAGGGAGGGGAGGAATAGACGAGACAGAGAGAGAGAGAGAAAGAGAGAGAGAGAGATGCCATAAAGGAAGGAGCCACTATAGGTTTGAAGAGAAAACTGACTCTAGAGAAATGTCCAGAGACCTGCAAGACTGACTCCAACTAACAACTTGATCAACAGTGGAAAGGCTACCATAAATGCCCTTCCCTGATAATGAGATTGATGAGTAACTTATCTACCATCATAGAACCCTCATCTAGTAGCTGATAGAAACAGAAGCAGATACCCACAGCTAAACAGAGCCAATCTGGAATCCAGATGCAGAGAGGGAGGACAAGACCAGGCTACAGAAACCTACAGAGTCAGTCGACCTGAACAAGGAGCTAATGGGCCCCCAGACTGATAGCTGGGAATCCAGCATTGGACCGACTGAGACCCCCTGAACATGGGTCTCAGTTCTGGTATCCCTGGTGCACAAAAGGAGCACATTCCCCATGAAGGGATGCTCCAAACCTTGAGGCAGGAGGGAGTAGTCCCTACTCCAAATGACTTGACAGATTTAGATGACCCCTCCAAGAAATCATCACCCTACATATGGACTGGGGGTGGGTGGGTGGGGGTTGGGTGGGAGGGTGATCAGGAGACATGGAAGGGTGGAAGAGAGGGAGGGACGGAGAGGGAACTGGGATCCATATGTAAAATAAGAAAAATAATAAAAAGTTTTGGGGGGAAGAGGAGGGAGTTCTGTGTCAGTACAGTTCTCAAGCTAGAAATAAACCAAAACACCATTGGATAATATTGTTTATTCACACAATGAAATACTGTACAATCATGAGAATCTCATGAACACTGACAAGTGAAAGCCAAAGAGTGTATTTTTAATTTCAGTCACATAATATTTCAAGCCAGATGAAACCAGATTTTTGCTAAGAATTGGATGGTTGTTGTGGATGGGACAGTAGTGAGTACAAAGACATCTCCAACTCCTGGCTTATGAATTCACATATGTTTTGTCTGTGAGAAATCTGACTGCTTGTATAGATATAACTTTGAACAGAGTTTAAACAAGCAAATCCACAAAATGAGGCCTGCCTATACTCACACAAAAGCAGAATTTCTGTATCTTAGAGACTCTCTTACACTGATACATCCACACAGTAAGTTTAGGAGGACACTATCACATGCAGTGTGCAGATCCCACAAGCCTGGTTAGAGGACCAGGTCACCACACCATGAAGAGTACCTTGTCTAGTTCTGTTTCCTACCAGGGCACCCTATTTATTGGATCACCTTACTCAGGAATTAATATATCTAAGTTAAGGTGCCTCGATAACTAAGAGCTCAGGCTGTAGGACTCGCCTGTTCCACCCTCAGAAGTATGTGAGAATAGGAGTCTAGGCCTATCATAGACTGGAAATGTTTTGTTCCTTTGGTCTTGAGAAAATTTCTATTCTCTCTGTGCCATTCAGCCATCATACAGGTCCATCATTGTTGGGTGACTCTAGTCAGTCATAACCTTCTCTTACAGATGAGAGGCAGTCTGTGAGGTGCTCAGGAGAACTGAAGTGGTGTGTGGGTCAGCTCCAGCAGGCTTGAGGCGCTGTACAGGTCAGGACCCTAAAAAGATTGGTAGGGACTGACAAACTCCTTAGTTTCTCTTCATCAGCACTGTATACACTGGAGTGTTTCCCTGAGTAAGTTCTAGACCCAAATAATTTCATGTCAGCATTTTAGGTTCTACTACAATACAGATTTGTCCCCAAGAACTTTCTCCAATTCAAGTTGTGACATTCTCACAAATGGCCCAGGTGATCTTCATTTCTAAAGATTTATGCATGTTTGTGCCTGTGTGCACATGCCAGCAGAACCCAGAAGAAAGTAATCAAGTCCCTGCAGCTGGAACTACAAGCAGTTTTGAGCCACCTGATATACGTGTTAGGAACCAAACTCTAGTCTCTGAAAGAGCAGCACAACTCTTAACCTCTGAGCTATGTCTCCAGTCCCTGATGTTCATTTTGAAACTCAACCTTGGAGGGTACCCTATGTGGCAGGTCTGGGAGTGTCCACACATCTCCTCTGACTCATTCTCATTGTTGAACCCAAAATAAGGGGTTCTTCCTGGATCCTGTAATGAAAACCCATGCCTTTCTTATCAGGTACAAGTACTGTAAGGTGGTCTCATGGGAACTCTCCTATGTCTATGACAGTAGGTGTAAGGACTAGAGTCTATCTCAGACCCAGTCCAGTTCTCTATGATTCCTCAGCAAAGGGTCTTGGAACTCCACATTTCTCTTCTCATTGCTTGGAATAACTATCCTCCACCCTTTGAGGAATTATTCTCTCTAAAACAACCCATAGGATAGAATGAAAAGGACAGAAAAAGACTAAAAATTGATGCATTACCTATTAACTAAGATCAAGAGTTGTAACAAAGCTTACCCTACCTGCCAAACCATCCTCAGGAATACTTAGTAGTACCTTCCCTGGGAATAAAATGAGCCTGAATTTCTAAGACAAGAACTTTCATCCCCACAGCCCAAACCCTGCACCAAAGCTACACTCTAATACTATGAGTAGTGACAATATATAATCTGAGTATGCTTTTAATTTACTAACAATTATTCTTATTTTGTATGTATGAGTATTTTGCCTGTATGTATGTATATGCACTATGTGCATGCCTGGTGCCCATGGAGACCAGAAGATGGTGTCAGAGCCTCAGAAACTGGAGTTACAGACAGGTATAAGCTGCCATGTGGGTGCTGGCAATTGAACCTAGGTCTTCTGTAAGAGTAGCCAGCACTCAACTGCTGAGCCATCTCTCCATCCCCAAGGCTACTTTTAAAGTAAGTACTACAGATTTTTATACAAAGCAAGATCTTTGTAAATTGTCCTTTAAATAAATGACTTTTAAAAGAATATATAATGGTACTGCTCTCAAGTTTCCTGATGTACCTAAAGGCTATCAAGTTTCTTAAATGTAAGACAGCAGTTCACACAGATATCAGCTCTTGAAGCCAATTCTATAATTGACAATTTTAATGACTATTTTAATGGTTGTGAGACAGCAAGTAAATATTTGGAAGGCAGCCATGCCAACCTGTATACCATTAACCTCAACAGTGCATGTTTGAATGACAACTGAACAGTGGGTTCTTCTGTGTGAGGTAGCAATGCGGAAGAGGGGAGCAGGGGTCCCTATTTGACTGGAAGGACACAGCATTAGTAACTGACATCTCTTATTGGTGAGGAATCTACCTGCTTTTCTTACTGCGCTACCTACTGCTGCTGCACTTGCATATACACATTTTAAGACAATAAGTAACAGGATTATGACATGGCATTTTCACAAAATCGTAAGAAAATCTAACCATGGAATCACTGTCCAATGAAGAAAGTTGAAAGTACCTTAATTAATTTCAATAGTTGGACATATTAATTGCTATGGTAGGAAATTCTTCACAGATTACCAAACCATTCCAAAATATCTCTATGCTGCCATCGAAAATTTTCTATAGTCTCAAAATTTCATTGTATTAGCAAATAGTTATTTTATTCAAACAGTCAAAATTTAGCCAGGTAGCTCTTATGAAAACCTAAAATCAGATTTCAATCTTTTACCTTTAGCAATATATATTGAACACTTACATTCAAATGTATAGAACACAATCCATTTAATATTGAAAAACACTGTAACAAAACTTCAAGTGCATGGTGGCAAACTAGCACTCCTCTGTTAATTCTACAATTGCTGTAAAGTCAACTCTGTAAACACTCAGCAAATCACAGCACTGTGGAGATGTCAGTTGCTCTGACATGCTTTGTTATAGTTTTGACAGTAGAGGGAAACAATTCTTAAAATATTACTTAAAAATAGATCGTAAACACACACACACACACACAAAGAGAAAGAGAGAGAGAGAGAGGGAGAGAGAGAGAGAGAGAGAGAGAGAGAAAGAGAGAACAAAGCTAACCTGACATAGACAGTAAATGTCAAATTTTTACACTGGACTTTTTGGCAGCATCCTACACATTTAGAACTTACTATTAAAATAAACAAACAGCTGTCAAATGTATCTGAGATGGTTTGTGACATCTGTAAGGATGGAGTGCGCTCTGAGACAATTAAGTGCTCACTGCTGCTTCTCAAAGGCAAAAACCAAGTAGATACCTAACGAAGAAAATAAGAGAAGTAGTCAGAGATTTGTTATTCATATCATCATGGAAAACGTTCTCAAACAGACTGAGAAAGAAAACCATCATACATTTTCTGAGTTCTATTGTTTGAGTGGCTTGAGGGTAAATGAAGAATCATTTAAGTGCATTTCAAAACAAAAATCTACTTAGCCATTTACCACCATCAAGAACACTAGAATCTGATTTCAGGTACACAATTTGAAACTCAAAATTTCAGGAAGTCTTGCTCATAGTAAAGACTTCTTTCTATGAGGTTATGATTGAGAAAATGGGAACCTGGTCAACTAGATTAGTTCTGCCACTTAGCCCAACATTAAACTCCATTTTCCTGTGATGACATATAGTCAACTCATGTTTGTGGGGATAAGTGAATTACAACAGATGACATGGTCACAGCAGCACTAGATACTACTGAACACTTAATACTAATATTACTACTTTTAAGAGTTTTAAGATCTACCTTTAAACTCTCCATCTACCTTTCCCTCTTTAGCATTTAAATTGCCTAGCAGTATTTGTGATTGTTTCTTCCACTAAACTCTAGAAGTCCCTTGAAGTCCTTTCATTTAATTCTATAAGTCAACATTCAATGTTTACTAAATAGTGTTTCTCTGATTACTACTTTTGCCTTCAACGTAATCAACAAACATTTAAATGGACAGCAGGAACTGTGCTCAAGAACCCAAGGCATTTCTGTAAAAGATTAGGATCTTTTTATCTCAACATTAAGGATCTGCAAGCTCAAATCCTCTACCTCACTCTCCTGCTGAAGCCCAAGACTTTATACATCTGCCAGTACTGTGGGATATCCTCTGAAGACACCAGTCTCATGGCAGAATGTAACTATGTAACACTTGCTTCCAAACATGCTCCCTAAAATGTCAGAGTTTTTCCTGATATAGTTTGTTTCAATGACTCCCTTAAAACAGAATGGCTGACACTGTCATTAGCTGGATGACATGACATACTCACTTGTAGCTTCCCATTCTGACTTACTTAAGGTTCCCTAAAATAATAAAAGGAAAGAAATTTTAGAGTCATCGCAGAAGTAAACACAAGCTTATTTTGTAAATCCCATTTCACCATAAAAACATGTACAACGCACATAACATGATATATACATCTAGAAACAATCAGTAAGTAACTTTCTGGAAAAAAAAATTAAAGACATAGCCTCAGTCTATATCTATTCACTGTTCATGGTATTGGGAAGTAGCAAATGTTTTAGCAAGAAAATGTGAATTTCTATATAGGAAGTCAATCTCACTGCTGAGTTGTTGGAGGGGTGGCAATAACTGAAACAAACATCTACCTCAAACCTAGAACTTAAACATGGTAAAACATTGTGTTTTACCTAAAGAACCACAAAGTATGCATTATAAAATAAATTGCATCTGCCAAAAATAAATAAATAAATAAATAAATAAATAAATGAAATTCAATGTGCAGCATTGCACAGGCCATTGACTTCATAAGATCTTCATAAGATCTATGGTCAGTTTAAGACCTAGTAAGTTTAATGAAATTACAAGAGAAACGTGCTATGAAAATGTCTGCAGTTTTCACAGGGACTTTTATGGCTTGTCTTATCACTACATACTAATATTTTTAAAAGTGTTAGCCTGTATAAAGTCAATACAAATGAAAATATACTATTCTCCTCTATGTCCAGAGCTTGGAATTTTGTCTCTCGAACACTGAGTTAGCAAGGAATCTTGCAAACCAAGCCTATGATTTTTCTCTACCCTTAACTGTCCTATAAAACCTCTCTCTGCTACTCACTGAAATATATTTTATGTTCTATAGCATCAAAGTTATCACAACTTACAGGGGGCATTTGTAACCCTTAAGTAAAGCCCAAACACTGTGAACAACTGAAATGACCTCAGTCTCCACACACGTATGCTCCTTTTTCTCCTGTGAACGCTGGAAACTTACCAGAGGTAATCTCACTTGACTGTTCTTCATGTACTCTGCTGCATGTGCATAGTCACCAACCTTTTCAGAGGCAAGTCTAGAGTTCTCATTTGCAGGGTATGGCTAAGGAAGCAAACATAAAAGCCTAGTTAAGAGATCTCACTACACTTACAACAGAATGACAGAGTAAACCACTGAAATTGTAAGAATAATCCTTAAGTATTGCTTCATTACTACACATACTTCTTTTCTTTTAAAGAAGCAGGCATAGGTGTGTCAGTACCCATAGTGACTAGAGGCCCTTGCGGATCCCCTGAGGCTGGAGTTACAGATGGTTGTGAGCCCCCTCATCTGGGTGCTGGTGAATCAAACTCAAGTGCTCTGCAAGAGCAGCAAGTGCTCTGAACTGCTGAACCACTTCTCCAGGCCCTATACAGTTTTCACATAAGAGAAAAACGCAGGGGAGGGAGTCATCTCCAAAATGTTGGTCAACTTCTATCATAACTTTAGACTATTTACAGCTTGGAAGAACTACAAAATTTAATCCTCAAAAAGGGTCATTTAGCAGAAAACATTTACATCTTGACTTCTGGCAAAGGGCTTTTTCTGTTATAATCTAAAAATTGTTGAAAAAAGGTAGTATTCTAAATTACCAGTGCTGCTTAATTCATTTTAATCAATATACCATATACTACAAATCTTTTATCTTTAATATTCTAAGAACCTGAGCTGGATGTAGCCACTTTAAAACCTAGCTTTTCCTAAGAAACTTTCAAGGCGACGATTCTCAAATTTCTACTTTACTCCCCATCCCCCCCCCCTTTTTTTTAGGGTATGTGTAGGTGTAGACCTTGGATGGATCATCCACCTTAGTTTTTGAGACAGGTCTCTCACAGTTCTGGAGCTCGGTGGTCAAGTCATCTCTGCCCTTACAAACACCAGCAGCTGCCCAGCTATTTTATAGATAATGGGCTCTAATTCAAGTCTTCCAACTGAGGCACCTCATAGCCCCCTTTCCTTTTTCTTTATAAATATCGTACTGCATATTCCGGTATTGGACATAAAGCTGTTTATTTGCTGCTTTGAGTACAACGGGTTGCTGTACCTGGTAACACGTAACTATGATCCCAGTGTTCATGGGATACAAGAGGACAGCCTAGACTACGTAACAAGACCTTTTATGCAATCATTTTGGCTCTGTGGTACATGTATATTCTTAGCATTCACAGCTTTACTTTTTATCCAATCTTAACAAAAGCAATGGTAAAAGTTTACTCCGAGTTTCAATTTCTTAACTTTAGTGTTACTGTATTATAAAGCTTCAGGACTTTATTTTGAATGGCTCTCACTTTGTTGTAATCCAGTCAACATACTAGTTACCAGCTCTACAGCGAGTTAGTTTGCATATCTGCAGATACCTCCTCCTTTACAGGACTAAATAAATGGTAAGAACTACAAACTGCTGTCCCCAACAGCAACAACAAACCTTACAGAATATATGTAAGCTAGTACTTCTCAAGGGAGTAAATCTTCCAGAAATGCCTCTCAAGAAAGTCCTCAGTGAAAACAGAAGGTAGACACCAGACTTGTGATCCTAGTGTCTTGGCCCTTAGCTTCCCAGCTGTCCTTCCTCCTCTGAGGACTATGGAAAGCTATAAAGGGCTGGTGCTGGAAGTCTGACTTTTTGCAAATATCAAGAACCCCTTAAATACTCTGGTTTGGATTAAAGCACCAAGAGCATGATCACTGTTTCTACCCTTGGTCTCAATGACCTTCATAGGGCCACAGGAGGAGTTTAGTCAAGGGTAGTAGGATATCTACCCTGCCTGCACCTGTTGCACTGACCATGTCCATTTGGGCTTGGGGACAGGTGCCAACATGACCTGTGGGGTCTAGGTCTGGGGTCGCGGACCCTAGCTCTCTCTCTTACTTCCTGGTCAGAGACAGAGAGCACCAGGGGCATTCTTGGAACAAGAACCCACAGCAGTTATCTGTTTCTGATGTAAGTCATTTCTTCCCGAATAAACATCAATCAGACTATATTGTGTCCCAGAATCTTATTTCCCACACAATGGTCAAGAAATAAAGAACCAAAAACACTTTTCCAAACAACAGGTTATCTGTCCTTACGCTCCCAGACAGCCAGGGTCATATCAAGGGCAGGATGAAGAAGGTAGACTGAGAAAAGCAGTGTGCTTAAGACAAGAAGTTATTAGTAACAGCACTCCAAACATCTGTTTTCTCATGTTTCTGTCTACATTCTTGCTGCCTTCCTTTCTGTATACTCATTGCACTTTGAAAACCTACATATACTACCTACTCTTACACTGGACTGGACTCAAGGCCTATACAATAGTCTTACCAAAAAAAGAGAGAGAGAGAGAGAGAGAGAGAGAGAGAGAGAGAGAGAGATCCTTGCTCTCTTGTATCTGCTTAAGTACATTTTAAATCAATTACAGAAATCCATTGCTTATATCCTCAAAGAGAGCAATGATTCAATGGTTAAATGAGCATGTACTGCCCATGAGGGAAGAGCAATTTGCCAAGGGACATGAACATGTGAGGAATTACAGCTTCTCCTTTTCTTTTCTACCTCAGGGCAAACTAAACCAAGCTCCTACCCTAATACAAAGCCAATAAAAATATTCATAATTTTAAAATACAAGATGCATACAAAACATTCTTAATTCTAAAATACAGGATGTATAGCTGAACAGTTTATTAATTAGAGGATTCAAAAGTCAGTATTTCAAGATCCTCACATTTGACAATGGGGAGTAACCATGGTTGAAACTTCAACAAGAGGATGGCCACACATAAAAGCTGAATTATCTAACAGCTATGTGACCCTGAACTATATCAGCTGCCATTTTTAAAAAAGTGATTGTTTTGCTTCTTTCATGGGTTGGGTTAAATATAAGGAAGACAGGCTAGGTTTTAAGCACTTAAAATATTCTAAGTTGATGGACCTCACACCTATAGTCCAACATTCAAGTGCAGTAAGAAAATTACAAATTTGAAGGCCATCTGGTTTATATAGTGAATTCCAGGCCAAGTGCTAATAATACAGAATGAGATCTTGTCTCATAACAAACAAGACAAAAAGCAAGGAAAAACTAAAGAAACAAGACAATACTCTAAATGAAATGAAATGTCTTAAATTTTGCATGACTATATCCTACTACTCTATGATTTTAACAAATAACATGCACATCGAATACTTTACATTTCTTTAATAAAAGGAAAGGGGAAAGCAAGCAATGACTGTGCAGTCTCTCACTGCTACACTGGGAGACACACAAGAGTCAAGCAGCCTTGGTCTCAGTATATAACAAACTATCAGTGTTAATAGAGTCATCAGAGAACAAATTTCTCCCTGGTATGAGCTTGCCCTAGGCCCTGGCCAGGAGGGTCAGAAACTGCTATCCTAGTCATAGAGACCTGTTCTAGATAGGGAGATCTTGATTTTTACCTAATGGGAAACATGCCTGTCACAGCAGGGACATGGGTACTACAGGTAGGCATCTAATAGGTAGAGGCCAGGAGTGTTCTGAATATACTACCAAGAGCACAGAACAGGATTTTTTTCCAGTCCACAATGACAATAGTTCTGAGATTGACAAACCTTATTTTAAAGAATTTTATAAGAGTACCACTCATTCATTCACCAAATGAGTGAACATCCAATGAACATCCACTATAACCATCTTTAACAGCCTCTGTCCTTGAAGGTAGAGTATCTACAGCAACAATAAATTGCACAATACACCTACCTACACAATTTTAGAAGAACCTTGAAAAATGAGCCCGAACTACCAAAATTCACATCCTAGAATCTCTATACCTTTTCTGTATACTTACCTCCAGGGCTTGCATGCGTTTCAAGAGCATTTTGTTTTCATTGTTCTTAATCTTTTCTTCATAGAATTCCCGAAACGTTTTTTTGTAAATTAGCTTCATATTGTACTTCTTTGCCATTCTGTCCAAAAAAGATTAATGGGAAGGCTTTCAAATGTTTGTTAAATATTGTTTGTTAAAAAATTATTTCATCAAATTCATGTGTGTGTGCTTGTGGGTGGTGAGCAGAGTACAACCTGAGGGTACTGGCTGTCTCCTTCCATGATGTGGGCCCTAGGGACTGAAGGGGTATCATGCCTGGCAGCAAATGCCATCTCTCTGGTCCTTTAATTCCATAGTTTACTTTATAATTAGCAGTGACATCTGGGTTTAACTAAAAAAGCTACTATTTACTTATGTTGAACAGAATACAAAGGAAGGATGAGTAACAACTTACATGCCTATGAAGGAAAGTATTCTAAATGTCCACAAGCTACAGGTCTTCCTTTAGCATGACACACAAGTCATGGGACAAGGGGCCATACAGAGCACTTTTCTATCAGTTCTACTTTATTTACTTCCCCATATCTGCAAATGATGACAACATCTTTCTTATTCATTTTCATCTCCTGCATTCTCAGGTAACATAAACTATTATTATTATCACTATTATTATTATTATTATTGTCAAAAGTATAACTTGGGTAGCTTCTTGTGATTGTTTTACAGGTTTCTCTTTAACCCAATTTCTAATTGTTAAGGTTCTGAAGTTTGCCCCAGAACCTATTTCCATCTCTGTACCAATGACATGGAATATTGGAAGCCATCTGATATCTGATTTTTTTGTGACACTGATTAACATCACTACTCATTGAAGATCACCCCCAGATGTGCCAGATACTAACTTCTCATCTTCATCACTGCAATGAAATCAATCTTCTCCTATTCCCCCTGTAATCAATACATCATAAAGTTCTCTTTCTCTTGCACACATGTCTACTTTAAATAGGTCCACTTTTTACCACATTCATTCATTGCCATCTTACATCAATCACTAGCATCATTATGTTATCCTTTGCTTCCTGTCATACTTTCCCTCAATGATCTTTCCCAGCTACAGACAGATTAAGCTTTCAAATATACAAAGTTGGTCATATCATTATCCTTTTTAATTCCCTTCACTGGGCTCCAGGACATAATTCAAAATCCTTGAACATGGTCTCTGAGCCACTCATCTCTAATGTGATACTGCCATCTCTTAACAGGAGTCTTTGGTCCAGCCCCACTAGTTTTCCTTCCTCTTCTTGGCTCAGCCCTCTTTGCCACTTCCTGAGTTTTGTAGGAACACCGTTCCTGTCTTTTACATCCATATCCCATTCTACCTAAACACTAGTCTTTACAAGTCTCTTCCTGGAGACGATTTCAGGTAGTGGGCAAAGGGGGAGAAACATGTAATACAAAGCTTGAATGGCAGGGACGGTTGAAACGAGGTGGTGCTAGGCACATCAGAGGCACTGGCACACTGCAGGAGACATACTGGGCTGATAACCAAGCTGGCCCTTTTTGGAAACATCATGAACATAGGTACTTCTTTTATTCAAGGCAACTCAATTAAAATAAATCTCCAAGGCAAGCCACTAAAACAAAACAAGTTATGGGGGTTGGGACGCTCATCATTACAAAGAACCCAATTTAAGCAATTAGAATGGACTTTTCAGCAAGTTAATTACATTATTGCTTAGTTTCTTAATTAGATGGCAAGAAGCCATTTCAAACTCAACATTTTTAGATTTAACATTTAGATCACGAAGTGCCTGCACAAATAAATACATTTTAAAAACTGGTGCATTAGGCTACAGCCATGGGATTTCTTGGTGAAACTATTGTATCTTTCATCCCAACCCACTTCTGTTCCCCTGACTCAGTCCCAGAAGGGGGAGTACAGGCAGGCTTTCTTGGTATGACTTCTCACTCACCAAGAGAGACAATCTCTTCAGTTCTTGCCCCACATAGGACACAGTGCTGATAAGGTCCCTTCTCCACTCCCCTCAGCTCTAGAACCTCACCCAAGCACTGGCCTATACTTCTATTAGTGTTTAGACACCTCAACCACACCTGAAGCTGTCCAGGGACCTCATTAAGCCAATCACACAAATGGAATAGAATATATTCAATCTATTAAAAAACTTATATTGAAATCATCAAGCCTCACCAGTCAAAAGCTAAAACAAGTATATAATTAACAGAACTGGAAGCTCTTCCTACCTAAGATGAAATCAACCACGGTTAGTTAAAAGCAAAATCAGAAACAGATTCCCACTCAACACAGGTAGATTAGAAATTCTTACTACCTAACTCCAGATGACCAGGTCCCATCACAAAACAAAAGCAGTAAGAAAAGTCCATGAGGATATGGGCAATATTAACTGGACTTAATAGGCTACATCATTGTCGTCATCATCAAAGGAAAGGAAAATAATTTGAGGAGGATGTGGGAGGAGCATGGGACAAAGTGATTATGGGGAAGGAGGGATTTGACCAAAGTTGTAACTCCTACATGAAATTCTCAAAAAAACTTAATGAGATGAAAATAATTATATATTAAAGCAAGAATCTATAACTACCTAAATTTATTATGTTCAAACAATTTAAAAAACAATAATGCCAAGTTTGCTTAACATTAAACAATATTATTTCCGTATGTTCTTTTATTTTGGGTTCTACTAAAACTAATTTTGTTAAGCAAAAATACCTAGCCAGCATTCAAAACAAATGAAGAAAAACAGAGAAAACTCTAATTTCTTCTTTTATCAAGTTGAAGGGTTGTAGTGAGATAACCACCGGGCCCATACCTTTTGCATTAACCATGCCCATTTAAAGAGTAACATTGCAAATTGATTTAAAAAATTTAAATGTTATTAGCAGCTTATATCTGTAACACTGTATTCAATATTTTTATGTGCTGTCATGTCTTTGTTTTATCTGATTTTCTCTTTCTCCAGCTCTCTACTTTCTTTCTTTGTTTTTGAACCAGTATTACACTGTAACCAGGTTGGCCTCCTGTATCAGTCTCTTGAGTTTGGGACAAGAATGAGCTACCAACCTAGCAACTAACTTCTTAACCTAGAGGTAAGAGATTCTTATATTGTGACTGAGTCTGGATTAAAATAATCGCCAGCTAAATCCAGGTAAGCAAAAACCCTCCCACTTCCTCAGTTAATATTCAAAATAGATAGTTGTTTTTAAAAACTACAAAATGAAATTTGGTCATATGTATATAGTCCCCATCTAAGTTGGCTTTTATTATATTCTCCTGGCAGGGAAATCCTTCAATTTCTCCTGTGCTTGCCATTCACCAAAATTCTTAGGAATGAATGTGCATGAGGGAAATATACCCATGAATCAGAACTTTATAGTCAACACTGTAGGCATGGTGGTACAAGCCTTTAATCTCAGCATTATGAAGACAAAGGCAGGTAGATCTTTGTGAGGTTCAAGGCCAGCCTGGTCTACATAGCTACCCAGGGAATTTCAGGAAAGCCAAGACTACATAACAGAGACATTGTCAAAAAAACAAAAACGACAAAAGAAAAAAGGAAAAGGAAAACAACACCACGGGGCTACTCTCAAACTTCTGATAATCTCTCTCTAAAGGAGGATCTTAGACTTGCTAATTTTTATATTACCAAAATTGTGTTTGCTGTCATTTATCTTCTGCCTTGAGTAGAAGCAGCTGGCTCCCCTCTCTTAGGAAAGAAAGCTATCTGAAGAGAACCTCAATTCTGCAGCTAAGGCATTTTCTTAGGATTGCATTTAAAATACAATATGAATAGCAATATTAATTTTGTCCCCTTAGGATAAGGGATGAGGGGAAAGGAAAAGCAACAGATCAAGACATTCTTACTCAGTTAGCAACGGAAAATAGACCAAGAATTCAGGGACATCCACAACACTTTCCAAGTTGAAGTCATATTTGCAGCCAAATAAAGGATAACTTCCTTTCTTCTGGAATTTCACAGTATATATTTCATTTCCAAATGATTCTGTTTCTGAAGCTTCAAGGCGTCTTCTATTAGGGTTATTCCACAACCAAAATAAAAGAATTATGGTTAACATTTTTTATCCTAACAATCATATCATACATGTGAAAAACTACAGGACACAATTTTAAAAGGTATTTGACTGATTTCAATTGGATTCAAGTTACTTACATCAGTTCAAAGCTATTGGGAGTGGTACCGATAAAATAGCCCCCAGGGTTAAGCCTTCCACAAGCATTTCTAAGCATCTTATCAGCCTGCTCCAAGGTCTCAAAGGAGTAATGACAAGCAAACTGACAGCTGCAGATGTCAAAGCACATTTCTGGATCACGAAGCTTTTCAGCCAAAAGTTCCTGAAACAAATGTAAATAGGTTAAGATTCAAAGCTAATACAACACAGATTAAGTGTTGTTTTTAGTAAATTACTAGAATGTGGTGTTCTTGAAATCGATATTCCCAACAATAACCAATAGTTTTTGTCAATCTTTGGACTTATTCTTTCTCTTGACATTTATATATTACAACAAGGGACATTTTAGAAAAGTACCCTCACTCTGGCCTTATTCTTTCTCTTGACATTTATATATTACAACAAGGGATATTTTAGAAAAGTACCCTCACTCTGGCCTATAACAGGGTAGAGTGTGTAGGTGAAAGTATCTGAGTTAGATGTCCAGAACATCTGGGAGCTCACAGGCCAACTAGCGCAGGGTATAAAGCAGAAGCAAACACTGGAGGCTTTACCACACAAAGTAGAAGCTGAAACCTGGAGCCCTCTGACTCCTGTGGCATCTGTGTCACAAATGGAACCCCACCCTGACACTGACACACACACACACACACACACACACACACACTAAACTCACACATATAAAAATAATTAAAATGTTATATAACATTTCAATTGGTCTTGAGGGTTAAGATAAACTGACACTCATCAAAAACTTGGGTAATGAAAATTCAGCCTTTGGCACCTAAAAGAAATAGTGTTAAAGGATGTACTATTACTTTAGCAGCATATATTTTTTTATCCTCATTTTCAAGGCTGCAAACAAAATATGACTACTAAATGTGTACCACTTAAATGTTTTAAAATATAATACTTAAAGACAAAGAACATCAAGTTCCCAGTACAGCATCAATTCAGTTCTGAAGGTAGAAACATACAATGATTCCAGCACAACAGAAAACCATTCTTATAAACTACACACTTTAAGTCCAGGTCTACTGCAAAATAAAGCAGCCGTTCATACCCTTAGGTTCTGTAACAGTAAATTCAATGAATAATGGACTAAAGATATAAAAGAGGAAAATTTATTTTTATACAAATCTGTAGACTTCTTTTCCTTGACATTTACTTCTTAAAGTAAACAATATAATATGACTAGTTATACAGCATTTTCACTGTATTAGGTACAATAATAAAATCAGCTAAACACACTTTTAAAGAATGCATGAATATGTGTGTAGCTACCCACAAATACTATGCCAATTTGTATAAGTGATTCTGAGATCCTGTGGACTCTGGGGTTCATAGGACCAATGTCACAGGGACACTAAAGTATGATTATTAGAAAAGTGAATCTTGAGCAAATCAAAAAGCAACAAAAGTATTTCAAATATTCAATTATTAAAAGCAAAACTTTCCTTAAAGTACTTAAGGATTTATCATAACAATTTCCAGTAGAAATTGAAAATGCATGCCTTGAGACTTTTACTATTTCAAATCACATTTTAACAAATGAGTCAGTTTTATAGATGGAGATGCAGCATGCACGAGGCCTTGCATTTGATCCCCAGCACTGTAGGAAGAAAACAGATTTTAAGAGATGAGGCTGCAGAGATGGCTCAGCAGTCAAGAGCACTTGCTGCTGTCGGATCTGATACAGGTTTGATCCCCAGAATCTACATGGCAGCTTATAACTGTCCTTAATTCCAGTTCCAGGGCGATTCAATACCATCTTCTGGCCTCTATAGGTACCAAGCATGCAGGTGGTGCACAAAACACATACATAGGCAAGTACTCATACACATAAAATAAATCTCAAAATTAAAACAACAAAGATTCTGTACCTTTGAACAGTCTGCAGTTATAAATTCTGCATTAAAAATATATTCATTATCACGACGACATCTCATGTCTTCATAACGCTGTTGACATTGTTTCATAGAAACATCAGCAATATCTACAAGGGTAGAAAGGGTGTTGGTAATTGTTAACACAGAACAGCAATTCAACTGATAAACTGGAGCATGAAATCCAGGCCTAAGACAGGAAATGGCTGTAGGGTTCTATCTAGTTCCTTTTAAACAAAGGCTCTGTTTCCTTTGTTCCAGTGCAGAAGCTTTCTTAACAGTACTGACACGAGGCAAGTGCTGGGATGATCAATTTTATCGTTGCTATCTATGTGAAAGCCAAAGGACAGCTTTCATGAATTGGCTCTTTCTCTCCACCATGGGTTCTGGGGATCAAACTTCAGTTTAGGCAGCAAGAACTTTTTTGCACCAAAATTCCTGCCAGGCCCAAGTTTTAAATGCTCATTCAAAATGAGGCAGACAACTTAAGATTCCATCTGAACTGTAAAACCTAACACTATCTATAAGCTCATTTTGTGAAATACCAAGTTATAGTTTTCATGCTGGAATATGTCCTTGCTTTGAGATTTGCACTTGGAAGGAGCAATGACAGTCCCTGATCATACATGCAAAGGAGAGGCTCCAAATGGTACTGTGGAGGTGTCCCATGTTCTCCACTATCATATACCAGTAGGAAAACCCAGTCTTCATTTAGAATATTCTTCATGAAGCAGTAAGAAGTCATGTGATTCCGATCTCTGAGCACCACCATGTGGAAGGAGAAGACTTCTCTTGTTACCAGCAGCACCTAACATAATCTCTTCTGAGTTGTAAGCTAATTGTGGAATATTACTTTAACTGAGTGAAGGTGTGTTACATTTGTTTATGCTGCATTTGTTTAACGACCCAAGGATGTGTGTTTAATTGTGTAAAAATGTGTTTTATTTGTTTCACCTTGCCTGCCTAAAGTACCTGAGACTGATCTAATAAAAAAACTGATCTAACAGGCAAGAAAGGAATAGATGGAGCTGGCAGGCAGAGAATAAACAGGAGGAGAAATTTAGGCTCGAGAGAAAAATGGAGAATAAGGGAGATCACAACCAGCCAGCCAGTCAACAAAAGCAGTCAAAGTCAGACATACATACAAGAAGAAGGAAAAGGAAAAAGCCCTGAGGCAAAAGGCAGATAAAAGAGAAACAGGTTAAAGGAGCTAGTCAGAAATGAGCCTAAGCTAGGCCAAGCATTCAAAACTATTAAGTCCCTGTGTCATAATTTGGAAGCTGGCTGATGGCCCAAAAGAAAAACCTTAGTGTAGCTTATACCAGTCACGTGTTTGAAATAAGCCACTTGCACTTAAAAGAATGACTATCAACTGCTGACTATTATACATGTATTTCTGAAAAATGAATAGGGTCATTTTAAGGGACACAGTGCATCTGTCAATAAGGCCTCAGGCCCCACATTATAACTGACCTTACAGGAATGTCGCTGTTGAATGATCACTGAAGATGAATAACCACATTATATGAAAAAGCCTTTCATTTACAACTGCTTAGTCACCAAAATCACATGTTAAATGTAGAAACACTTGTTAGAGTCAACTTGCCAAAATTCCCATCAAACTTTAAATTTCAATAAATTTAAAATCACAGCCTCAATTTCTAACATGGTCAAACATCAACGTTATAGCTACACAGAGTTTCATTAATTCTTCAGTAAAAATATTTTTAGTATATAAGGCTCATAAAACAAGACAAAACTTAAAAACACGAAGGACAAATTAACATTAACTGTAACAAAACCATCAGGAAAGACTTAACTAATTTTTCAAAACACTTTCCATATGCATAGATCTCAGAAGAAAAGCTGCCTTAAGTTACCTTAGCATCATGCTGGCAAGGAGACCCTGCTAGTTTCCCATTCACGTAATTGGCCAAAATAATTCTCGTTAGTTATTATTACTACCACTGTATATATATATGTGTGTGTGTGTGTGTGTGTGAGAGAGAGAGAGAGAGAGAGAGAGAGAGAGAGAGAGAACAAGGAAAAGACCCCAAGCACAAGCAAATATTTTCCTTTCCAACTTTATGTGGGATCTGAGGACTCAACTTAGGTTGTTAGAACTGCATGGCAAGTGTTTTTACCAACTGAGCCATTTCAATTGTCCCCAAACAAACTTTTTACCATGTCCATCTGTCTTACCAGCACACACTAGCCTGCTAATTCTCCCCTTTCTCCACTTGAGTAAGTCTCCGCCTTTTCCACATCCCAGGTCCAAAGCAGTGATATCACGATTTTTTCTTTGTCGTACCTTTTCTAAAAATTCCCCTAAAAAAAGAGAAATCAATCATAATGCATTTTCTCTATTTTTACTGCAGCAATTTCTTTAAAACCTAATAACTTTTGTCTGACGAAACATATGAATGATATATATAAAACACATTAATGTATCATCAATTTGTAGTCTTGTATTCCAAAATCTAATTGTAACTAACTTGATCCTTTAGCATTAGAGTAAACATAAACTAATACAATGTTACAATGGTTTTTTTGAAGGATAATTTCAAATTCTGAGTCAACATTAAATAGATAGCATTTAAGTTCTAATTTTAAAAAATTATTACATTTATGATGAGAGAAACTTTTATTTCTTACAGCTTTCTCTCTATTCCCATAAGGCTTCATATATACTAAAACTGAAGTAGCTAAGATAACAGTAATTGATTCTTACTCTCTATAGTCGGGCTTAAAAGATAATCAAAATTATAAACTAACTACCTTTTACCTCATAAACAGGCAAAAGTTCAAACAGTGGTTTAAAAGGCTTAGTAATAGTCTGAGATAAATGAAGTATTCAACAATACTAAAAACTGATATAATAATGAATCTTACACTTGTTTTTTCCTGTTTTATCACTCTGTATACTTTATAATTTGTATATGTATTATTTGGGTGGCTAAAATAGTCAGTACAAATATTTCTGCCTTTCAATATAGCTACAATAGCACCATTAAGTGTTCCATATTTAAGTTTCTGCAATGACTCTCACACTTATTCACCAAAATAACAAAATTACATGTTAAATGTATAAACATTTTTTAAAGTCAACTTGGCAGAATTTTCACTAAACTTTATTTGTATGAATTGAAAATCAGACAAAAAGAAAACTTGACTATAAAAAACTTAAAAACTACTCTTATAATTTCTCTAAATTTACATACAAGTCTGACTTAACTAGAGGAAACAATACTACATTATAAATTCTATTTTTCTCTACTCACTTCTATTTTAATTTTAAATATGAGCTTCCATAGACAAAATGTTGGCTCCAAAGCTGTATGTTTTTATCAGTCCTCAAAGTAAACATCATTTTCCCTAAGAAATCACGTAAGACAAGCAAGTTCTATGATAACTGATGCCAAGTCCCTAAAGGCTTATAAGTAGAATCATAACACTGTCCTTTTCTTGACACAACAGTAACTCAATGTTCAATCCCACATGCCACCACACAAAAATATTAGCATAACAGCCTTGGGAAACATTAATTACAAGTATAAAGAAGCACGCTGCCAAATGAAAGCCTATTTAACTATTTAAACATTAATACCCCATACAATTAACCAAAAGCAAATAATAACTTATCTGAAGGGCCTACTTTTGGCTCTCTAGTTTTTTAAAGCCACACTGTGATCACAAAATGAAAAACAAATAATGGCCTTCAACTTGATATATGATTAAAACTGGGAGGGAAAAAAAAAAAACAAAAGAAATGGGCCATGGATCAACATGGTAGAAGACTTTCAAGGTCCAGCACTGTAAAATGTAATTCAGTAAAAATTTAAATCTCTTAACTAAAGGGCAAAAAACAATCATACCAATAAGAATACTTTTAATCCAATTATTAAAGTTTCTTAGGTAAAAAATGCGACTCTGACTGCGCTTCTCCAAACCCACTTCTTGAAGCTCATTATAGTGGGCAGCAACGGCAGAGCTGTGACCTTCCACCAGCTTCTGAAACCGAAAGGACAGAAGTCAAGGGTTAGAGCATGATATAGAAAGGAAACAAAAGCCCCAGACCACCTGACCCTGGAAGAAGCAAGCACAACTGAAGGGCATTTCACACAGCAATGGTGGCCCCACAGAAATAGCAATTCTACCTCACCTAAGAGGTGTTTCCCTGACTCTGAAGGTCTTCATTGTGCTTGTCGCCTGTATTAAGGCTACATGTTTTAAGGAAACTACTCTTTTTTTCCAGAGCTTTGATTTATTCAATAACAAATTACAGTCAGTGGATGAACTTCTGAAAGAAAAGGCAGTAAGATAAATAAGCTATTACAGTTTAATATCAGTAGAAAATAATTGTTATGATTATATAATACATACATACACACACACATATGGGATTAGAATTTAGGAGGTTACACTCCATATCAGTGACTTTTATTACACATTATTAATCTAATGCAACAATTTTCTATCTGAGTTTAGTAAAATCCTAAGCATTCTATAAAAATTCCATAGTAGGTAAGGGCCTTCAACACCTGCCATCTCCCTTTTCAAAGTACCTAAGTCTTTACTCACTTTACACATCAAATATAAGGGAAAATTTATACTTGAAAAAAAAAATCTGGCAGCATGAATTTTAAACCCAGGTTTAACATATTAGCTCACCTTGTTACAAGGACACCAGCAGTGAAAGCCTGGCCTGCTACTTTCTTCTCCACGCCTGACAGCAATTGTAACTAATTTGTAAATTATTCCTTCTCTCCAGATTCAGCCTCAGAATCCTTTCTAATACGGTAAATGTTTGTTACCACTTGCTCCATATCAGTCTTTTACATCAACTTAACCAAAATTATTCTAAATATTACATATACCAGACTAGAAGCTGGGAACAACTATATTTTAGCACATTAATAAAGGAGAATAAGGCTGGACATAATTTTGACATTTATAACTTTAAGTGATGATCAGGCATCTTGAAACACCTGATTAAAAAAAGAGCAAAAAGGGGGCTAGAGAGATGGCCCATCGGTTAAGGGCACTGGCTGCTCTTCCAGAGTGCCCAGGTTCATGGAAGTTTACAACTGTCTGTAACTCCAATCCCAGGGGATCCGACACCCCCACACAAACATACATGGAGGCAAACCACCAATGCACATAAAACAAATAAAGAAATCTTAGAAAGAAAGAAAGAAAGAAAGAAAGAAAGAAAGAAAGAAAGGAAAAAAGAAAAGACAGGACAAAGAGTAAATCTGCTGGGCTACATATTGCCATCCTGAAAAAAAAAAAAATTAATACAAAGCAAACTATAGAAACTAGCTTTCAAGGTTCTGGTCAATTAAGTTCCAAAATGATATGAAAATGATTGAGCACAGCACAACTTTCACCTTAACAAACATTAATTTTAGGAGTTAAAGTCTATTGTGCATTAAGATACATTTCTCTCCACAGCTGTTCCATATTTGTGGTTAGCACACCAAATTACAAATAAGACACACGGAGCATACTTTCCGCTTTTCTGCAGCATCCTCAGAAACGTCACTCCTTTCCAGTTTCCTTTTCTTTGAATCAGCTCCATCACCTCCAGAGCATTTTTCCTCTAGGATTTCAACATCAAGTTTTCTTTTCTTGGATGGAGAGTCTTCCACATGACTTGAATTTTCCTCGACAAGATCATCTTCAAACTCTTTTCTCCTTTTTGGTTTATCTACTTGCTGACCTGTGGGTGTCTTTTCAGAAAGCTTCTGCCCAGATGCAGCGATAGACTCATTAACACTCGGAGAAGATTCTGTTTCAGAATCTATTGATACTTTTGCCTTGTCAAAAGACATGTTTTCATATTTGTCTGTTTTTGCAGAACTTTCCATTTCTGGTTACTTGAACTGACAGCAAAACTTCATGAATCAACACTGGAATGGAAAAAAAAACAAACAAAAAAAAAAAAACAAAAAACAAAAAACACAGAGGGAAAAAAAAGGCATTATTTATAAACACTAACACCAAGATTCTAAGATAATTTTAATAAAGTTGGTCATTTAGTTTCAGGAGTTTAAAACAATTTCAGTCACACAGGCAGGTCTAACCTATGGTCCAAGACCACTTATGGCCATTGTTATAGCTATGAATGTAGCCCAACACAAAAATCATAAACTGTTCAGTGCAAATCTCAAACATGAATTTTGTAGATGACATTCTTTCATAATGTCAAAAGCTTGTATACACCAGGACTTTAAAAATGCTTATATATGCATTATATATAGTAGTATTACAAGAACACGGGGACTAGTTTGGAGGAAGTAGGTCATTGGAGCGATACCATTGAAAATTATGCCCATCCTTGACAACTTTCTCTCTGCCTCCTCCATTACTACAAAATGAAGGTCACTACTGTTGCCATAGTATTCTGCCCAAGTACAAGAAGCCAAACAATCACAAACTGAAATCTCAAATAATACAAGCCAAAATAATCCTACTCCCTTAAATTGCTTTTCTCTTGACTTCTGGTCACACTGAAGCAAAAGTAACTAAGACTAGTACCAGAGCAGTGGGGTTGTCACACTGTGACTTCCCAACAATGCTGTGCAGATATCTGTGGAACTGATCTGAGGGGAGAATTTGAAACAGTATGTGTACCGTGGGCCTAGTATGTTGTAATACAGTAACTTGATCAAACTTAAGTTTCTGTTGTTGATTCTCACTGTAAAGATGATAAGAAATAGTTACTGATAACCATGCAACAATCTGAGCACAGTGGCATATGCCTTTAATCCCAGCACCTGGCTGGTAAAGATCAGAGGATCTCTGTGAGTGGGAGCCAAGTTCACATGGAGTTCCAGGCCAGCTAGGGCTACACAGCAAGAGCCCATCTCAAAAAGCAAAAGCAACAAAAAAGTATGCAACAGCTTGAATTTTGACATTTCTTCCACTAAGTTAATTAGTTTGTTAGCTTTAAACTTAGCCTGAGACAAAGTTTCAGGGCACAGACAACTCTTTACAAATTCTTTGCCAGGGTAATAGGATGAATGGCCTGTAGTCCCATCCCCCAAAGCATCCTTGCTCCCTGAGATCTGAGGCTTCTGAAGCCTGGCTCACTGTATCCTGTTGGCATTCTAATCTTTTGGGTTCCTACCAGAATTACCATTTAGTTGTCTTTTGAACTCACTGTGTCTCACAGCAAAGGGCCTGCCCTGAGTGTCAAAACTTTGAACTTAGACTTCTGAACAGCCCTGGAAGTGCTAACTCTGGGTACTGAGAGTCAGCTCCCAGCATCTGCTTTGGGTCATGGAGCTTTGAGGCTGGAGCACAGTGTTATTGTCTGTGAAACCCCCTTAGGCCTATATGCTGAATGCTTGGTTGGTTTCCAGCTAGTAGCAATATTTTGGGAGGTTCTAGAGACTTTAGGGAGGTAAAGCCTGTTTGGAGAATATATGTAAATCATACCTAGTTGTTAGTAATTACTTCTTGACCATGAAGTAAACTGCCCCCTCCTTTATACATTATCACCAGCATAATGGCCAGCCTTTCCAGGAGCCCAGAATGGGGCCTTACCACAGGCCCAAAATCACCAACATCGAGTAATGTGGCCTAAAATCTCCAAAATTATAAGTTAAATCTTTCCTTTCTATATATTGCTCCCTTAGGTATTCTGATTACACAAAAATAATACAGGAAGTCAAGACTCTTGCAATCCTTATTTAATAAAGGACCCTATAATTGTACAGAAAGCGGAGAATGGAAATAGCTTTAGAACAGCTTGAACACTCAGCCTTCAGTGTAACAAGCATTAAGTCACTTTCAAATGTGATCTCAGTTGGTGCTACAGTTTGGCAAGGGCTAGAAGGTATAGCCTTGGTGGAGGAGGTCATGTCACCATGAGTGGACTTTGTAGTTTCAAAAGTCAGTCTACTCCCAAATAGCATTCTGCCTTGTGCTACAGAATCAAGATGTAAACTCTTCAGCTATTGCTCCAGAACCTGCCTGCCCACATGCTGCCATGTCCTTGACATGATGGTCATGGACTCTAACCCTCTGAAACTATAAGCCCAAAATAAACTCTTATAAAAGTTTAGCTTGGTCAAAGTGTTTCATCAGAATAGAAGAGTAAGACAAGAGGTAAATTACTTTCAAAGGTCTTCTGCATAAAGAAGAGATGACAATATTTATAGGAACAGGCAAAAACAAGTCATTGGAAACTGAGGAGGATTTCAGAAGACACTAGTTTTCACTAACTTCCAGTACTGACTCAAAGGAATAGAAAACAAAAATATGTTACACAGGAACAACTGAATCAGACTAAAAAAGATAATTTACAGAGTACCTACTATAAATCAGTATCAAGGAGAACTGCTCATCTAATTATCAAAACTTACTTCTTCTCTACCATTTAACACCTAGAAGAAACTTATTTTTATAACAAATAGGCCATGCAAAATGTTGCTATCTGTAATTAATGCCTAAAATTAGGTATTTAAGGATGAATTTTATTCAGTCTATACTTCCACAGGTTAGCTGTCATAAAAGCATCCTCAACTACAAAATGGTTACAAATGTCTAGAATGATGTGTCAAACAACTCAATTATAGAGCACAATAGCTCTTACCTCAAAGAGGATAGAAGATAGTTTACTCTGGAGCCAAAATTGTGTGACAATGGCTAAGGGATACAGATTTAGGTTACTCAAATTCCATGTTCTGACATGCTAACAGTTCCAGTAAGTTTTATAGTAACAGAACAAAGTCCTAAATCCAGACACTTTCTCAAATACATTGGTGGAAATGTCAGGTAGGTGGGTCACAGAAAAGCAAGGAAAACTCAGCTATAGGACCCAAATGCTATCTGACAGCATCGTAAGCCTTTAGTTGGTCAGAACCAGAGGTCTGTTTATACATTCCTAAGGATTTACCTAATGGTCACAAAAATGTTAGGTTGCATAGAGAGCAGAATGGCTAGTAAGGAGGCTAAAGGTGGGCCAAGATAAGTAGGATCTGGACTTGCAACATTCCATCTTATCCTAATCATTGAAGTTCTAAAAATCACCAAAACTCTAAACAGCTTTGTAGTGACAGCTTCTTTCTAGGAATTCTGGTTCACAAGAGCATTCTCTGGGCTCTGGGTTTGATCCCTGGCATTGCACGAATATTTATAATACTAAAACTATCAATGATAGTGGAAATACTTGAAAGAGAGATGTCCCAAAAGAATAATGGAGAAGTGATTTTGTGGTTAAAAAATAGACCGACATGGAAATGGGTATTCTGACCTGGCTGTAATCACACTGTAACTTGCCTCACAGAAATCAAGATATTCTAAAGAGATACCAGGGTCTCTTGATCTATTAAATTGCTGAAACAATGAACAGAGAGAGGGGTTGGGGAAGAGACGATGAAGAGGGAGAGAGGGGAAAAAGAAAGAGAACATGATTGAAATATTTCCCCTAGGGATCTTGTGCTGAGAGAAGGGAAAGAAGCAAGCCACAGGGATTGAAGATGCCCAGGCAAAGATGGGGCATGGTAGGCAGGACCACATCTTGGCCAAACAGCATTTTTCTTGCCTCCTACTTAAACCTCACCCCCATTTCAAGACCCACCAAGACAGAAAAGAGTATTAGTTGGATATCTCGGTGTCACTTCCCAACGTGTCTCACAGAGCAAATCTCCGTTTTCTGCTTTTCGTTATTAACCTGGCTCTGTCCTGTGCTTGTTGAAGGTGTGCACAGGCTATGGCCCGCCGTAAGTTCGGTAACGCTCCTAATGTAAATCGTGTTTCTCGGTCGTTCCAGTTTCTGCTTGCTAGCTAATGGTCAAGCACGACCTCGACGGACCCGGGTACCCCGACTGTCTATATCGGGGGGCAAGGCGATAAGACAGAAGGAGGGGGCAAGCAGTTCTCCGAGTTCATCTGCTCCCCTCACCGGCCCCGCGGTTACTCTACGTCTGGTTCAGGTTCCTACAGAACCTGAACAAACCCTCTTTGGGTCTCTACACCTCAACCGGCCCATCGCAGCCTCATCACAGCCCCTCGGCCCGTGCAGAAGCTCTGGAGCTTCTCGTCCCTGGGACAGAGAGGTCTGGTGGAGCGACAGCGCCCACCGCCTCAAGACAAGCAGTGCCCGACTGCTTCCGGCCACGGGCACAATGAACCCCATGGGGCAAGGACCGGCGGCAGGGGGCTGAAGGGAAGTAAGCCCAGTCAGGCGTCCCGCCGTTCTGGCCGTCTTTGCTCTTAGCGCGCAGGACCAAAGACAAAAGAAACAAGGAAAGGCCAGAACGCCGAACGCCACACTCACCCACACAGTCATCCACGATTCTGTTTGCGGAAACGCCGGCCGGCGCCACGCGCGCCTTGTTACGTCACTTCCTGGGAGTGCGCCCGGGATTAGCAACCGGCCTTGGAGCGTGGCTTCCTCTGCGCCGGAACTACGAGTCCCATGGTTCCTCGCGCGGTGGCGTGCCCGTAGACCTGCGAGCGGGCACGGAGGGTCGGAGCACGTTGCTAGTGGGCGCGGCTGGCCTGGGCGGCGGAGGCCTAGTGTTCGCCTGGGTCGTGCGACACCTCACCCTGCCTGCCCGCGCTTGGCCGGGTCGCCTTGCCAAGCCAGCTTCTTCCGGCCGGTGCGGCGGGATTCCGTGGATCAGCCCCCCGCCCGCGCGCGCGCGCCCATATCCTGAGAGGTAGCCTTGGTCCATGTTGGCAGTGGGGCTTCGGGAGGGGGCCAGAGGGCACCTTCATCGCGGGCGTGTGTCTGGCGGCAGCGGGGCGCGCCGTGCGCGGTGTGTGGAGGCCTCCCCGCTGCAGGCAGGAATGGTCAGCACTCCCGACCCCACCGCCCGGGCCGATCGAAAGAGGTCACCCCTGCCCTAGGTCCTTCGGGAGTCCTGGCAGCCCTCGCTCCTCCTGGTGCCGTCTTACACCCTCTTGCGTTATGATCCCTAACGCTCTGCTCTCCCGTCCTTGCTAGTTGGGGTGTCCTTTTAAAAATATTCAGCAGCGTCACCTTTGGGAGTGAGTGACGGGACATTTCTTATCGCCTTGTTTGTAGTCCAGGCCATACTATCCAGGGAGTCATACCGTTACAGGCTTTCGCCTCAACATTAGGGTCAGAACGTAGACTCTACTGGTGAAGTGCCTCGCCATCCCCCCTTCAGAGTGGTGGGGAAACTACAATTAGATTTGCAGTTTATCCTGAGTTACTTCCAGCAAATTCGATCCGTCCCAAGCAGCAATGAAAGTGTGTTTTTGCTCGTCTACCTATTTGTACGCACTTTTATGAACATGGCCGTGCTGTAGACAAGTTTGCAGTGTGCACCTCCCACTTGCAGTTTGTGAACATTAGCCTTTCTGAGGTTGTTGACTCCTTTATTAACCTTGAACTAAACGGCTTACGTTTTGACAAGTATGAGAAATCAATTTCAGATAACTGGGATTGTGTATTTTATTATATGCCATTATCCAGTTTTAAGAATTAATTTTCGTTCCTCAATATAGACAAATGCAACCAAAGGTCTTGTGGATCCTACAGCCCCAAAGCGCTATGTGCATATTGAATGAAGCATTGGAATTTGTTGGATCTAATGATTGAGTTTTGTTTTGTTGTTTTCCCCCCCAGATAATTGCTATTATCGTCTTAGAGAAAATAAGCCTAATTTTGACTTAAAAAAGTAAAAAATAAAAAAACAAAAAAACCTTTAAAGACAGAATTTCATTATTTATCCCAGGCTGAAATTGAACTTACGATTCTCCTATGTCAGGCCTCCCTAATGCTGGCATTGCAGGCAGACCCCAGCCACACATATCTTAAATTTTTCCTCTTAATGAGTTTAAAGTCTCTTAACTCCTTGTTTATACAACCCCCACGGCTTTACCTCTTTGTAGAATTTGAATCATGTAAAATGATTTGATAGAGAAAGGATTTTTTGAAAGTATTAAAGTAGGGAGGACTCTACATGCCAGATAAAAATATGTTCTAAGAATTACCTTTGTCCCTATATTGTCTGAGTGCTGTCTGGTTTTCTGGAAATTGGGTTAAAATAATAGCTACTACTATCATATTTTCTACTGTTATACACATCCCTTGCTCGTTTTCTTGTGAACCCAGTAGGGTGGTTAGGATTATTTTTGTTTTACAGATGAGGATTAAGTGTGTTTGCCAAGGTCAGTCTCCTCTAAGTGATAGAACCAGGATTTAGACCCAAGAGTACCTCTATGCTGATAATAAGACAGGATCTCCTAGAAGGTTACACTCAGATCTGAAAGTTGCCGGACACACGGACTTTCAAAACTATTTTCACAAAAATTTTTCGGTTTTGTTTTTTTTTTTTTTTTGTTTTTCGAGACAGGGTTTCTCTGTATTGCTTTGGAGCTTGTCCTGGAACTAGCTCTGTAGACCAGGCTGGCCTCGAACTCTGCCTTCCTAGTGCTGGATTTAAAGGTGTGTGCCACCAACCGGCTGTTTTCACATTTCTTAACACTCCATTATCATGTTCAAAGAGAAAACAGCTGGTTGAGGGTGTTCCTTTGCCAGATGTTGAGCTCTGCCCAGACTGAGCCATGATGTTCCTCAGTGACTTAGCTCAGATTCCATAAACAGCACCTGCTTTATAGCACATATTTAATGGGTGACTGAATCTCCAAGAAAAAAAATTAAATCTTTTTTTAAATGCAGCAGAATTTGTTTGAAACCATTTATAAAAAAAAAAAAAAAAAGCAAGAATATATCTCTCAGAGGTGTACTTTTGATGTGTGGTTTCTGCTTTTAAATGTAGTTTTTGAAACATGTTTCTAACGGGTAGGTAAGATGCTAGAGCTACTTAAGAATGATCTTGTTCTGTGGGCTATGGTGGTGTATGCCTTTAAATCAGCACTCAGGAGGAAGAAGCAGGTGGGTCTCTGTGAGTTCAAGGCCAGCCTGGTCTACAGAGCAAGTTCCAGGACAGGCTCCAAAGCTACAGAGAAAACAAAGACAAAAAACAGAAGAAGAAGAATGAACTTGATCTTGTTCTGTAGGGACAGAGTGTGAAAAGAGTTTTGTTTAGTTTCTCTAAATAGTCACTCCAGAGAGTGACCGTTCCCTTGCTTAACTGTGTCAGCTCCGCCGAGAGTTTACATCCCTTTGAAGAAGAAAAAAAATTATTTTAAAAAGGCTTTTTCTAGAGTTGAAAGGAATATTTAATTGAATCTAAGTGTGATAGCTAGTATATGTTAACTCAGACTATTAGTAGCTAATATTTAATCAGATACTGATCTCAGTGTATGTTACAGTGTTCTGAGGATGTCAATAACAACCTCTATTTTAACTCAGGTGGAATTATAAATGTTTCAAGTTTGTGTCTGACTTTTTGATTGGTTGGTACTGATTCTGGAGGTGACTTTTAAAAATATTTTTATTAACTGGTCATGGTGGCACACGCTTTTAATCCCAGCCCTCAGGAGGCAGAGGCAGGTGGATCTATGTGAGTTCAAGGCCAGCCTGGTGTACTGAGTGAATTCCAGGACAGTCAGGAGTCTGTTACACAGAGAAACCGTGTCTCCAAAAACCTGTATGTATGTATGTAAAGTCATTGCCATTATGGTGGATTTCATGAACACTTTTTAAGTAAATGTTTGACCATATTTACTCCGTCTTTAAATCTTCCACTTTCTTCCCCTCCCACTTGTCCCCTCCCTTTTCTAAGATACCCACACATACTTGTTTACATATGTAAATGCTTTTATCAGTAAAAGCTGGGATCCACCTATGAGAGAAAACAGCAATATTTGTATAGCTTGGTCAGGCTTTTTTCCCTTAACATAGTGTTCTTCAGTTGTAACATTTCCAGACAAATGACGGTATTTCGTGTGTGTATGTGTGCATGCACATGTGAGCCACTGAGTGCATATGAAGTCAGAACACAATTTGCAAGGTTCTTTCCTTGCGCTGTTTGTTCCAAAGGTCAAACTCAGGTCATCAGGCTTAGCTGCAAGTGCCCTTAGGAGCCATCTTGCAAGTCCCCCACCCCCATGTAAAGTTAAATCAGATTTAATATTTAAGCTGGGGAAAAGTTAAATAAAACTACCTAAATGGGGCTTCCAAAAATGTTCTGAGTAGGCAACTAATAGTATATATCCATTATATTGATGAGCCAAGTAGTTCAGTTAGCATAGTATTGTTTTAGTTTTTATTCTCTAAAAATTTCCTACCTACAGTAGCTCCAGGAATCTGTACTTACTGTCATTATTTATTTATTTATTTATTTATTTATTTATTTATTTTAAGTAAAGCTGAAATTTTTGAGTACTTAAGTCACACTGGTCAAACTCCAAGTGTTGAGTAGCCTGCGTTATTGTACAAAGTGAAGATAGAACATTGCCATTGTTATAGAAAACTACGGACAAGCTGCTCTGAGTTGTTCATAGGAAGCTTTTGTCTAAATATTCAGCCACAGAAGGACACAGACACACATGTACATACACCAAAAAATTGTGCTAGATTTTATTAGTGATTATAGGACCTGAAATTTACCCATTTCAGAAATAGAGGTTATTCATGAGACAAAACAATATTTGGGATACTAGCTAGCTTTTAAAATTACTGTTTTGCTTTTTTTTTTAAAGCCCCCTTTCTGTTGAAAAAGTATAAAATTATTTTATTATCCAGTACTCCCAGATGATAACACTTTGGTTTTGGCCCTTGAGAAGACATGGTAATGTGACTATGTAGGGGTATTACAGCCATGGTGATAAACCTCACACAGCCTTGCTTTCCTTAGAGCACCCCCCCCCATATGATTGGTGTCCTCTTCTCTGTATTCTGAAGCTCTGTTCAAGTAGAATTAGAGCTGAATAACTTACTAAATGCTATAAAATACTCACTAATACAGAAATTCTGCTTATAAGTTCTGCCTAAAGATTTTAAAAGGTGGGCAAAGTTTTACGTAATAGAATGCTGTCTGTGGTATGTTAAAATTGGAAACTTGAGTTTTTTAGATTTAAGTAAATGATTAATAAATCAGTTCTATTTTTACAAAATAAAGAATTATATCTTATCTAGCTCTTCAGGCTGATAATTTAATTTGAGTAGCTCTTTGTCTATAAACAGACTAGTGGCAAACAAGATAGTATTTTGTGCAATACAAAAAGCAGTAACCTAGAATTCTAAATTAAAGTCATTCTGTTTTGTTGTCAGCAGATTCCTGTGTACAAAACTCAAAGGTCAAAGACTGAATGGTTAAGTAATTGTTTAGGACAGATCTCTCTACAAATAAAACCTGGTTTTAAAAACCACCAAGTTCACTTTTCTCATTCTGCCATTTCCTTATCTAAATACTGCCTTTAACATGGTATTCATAATTTCAGTTTGTTCCTTACAAATTCAAAGTCTCTTGTAATTCCTTAAGAACATTAGAATTCTGAACTGCAATACTGGCTTTCATTTTCACTGCCCTTTGTTATGGTTGAAGTACGAAATGTCCTACACAGGCTCAGGTGCTGAGTGCTTGATGCCCGGCAGGTAGCGCTGTTTTGGGAAGGTGGGAGAAACCTCCATAAGAAAGTAGATGAGTGTGAGAAAGCCTTTGCAGGTTAGACCTGGTCTCCGTGTCTCATTTTCTTTGCTATCTACTGCAGGTAGACACTTTCATATGCTTTTCCTGCTGTGATGGTCTGCCTCCCCATGGTCTCAAAAATCAGTGCAGAAATTTAGACAAATTCTACAGCCATGAGCCAAAAATAACACCTTGGAAAAGATCTTTACATATTGATTCTCTGTAGTGTTCCACCTGCCACTTCTGCCTGAACCTAGAATACCCTTCCCTCTTTCTCTTCATTGTGTCTGAGTTACCCTTTGCAATGTGTCCTGGATAATCATCACATGATCACTAGAGTTCACAGCATTTTCTGATTTTTTGTTTTGCTGTTTTATTTTGTTTTTGTTTGTTTTCCTCCTTAATATCCAGTAAGCTTATGACTCATACTCGATGAGTGTTCCTCAAATCTTGGAATATTTACATTTTTAGAATTGTAAACCATTTGAAGGCAGTGAGCTTATATTTATACATATTTGTTCTTCATGCCAAAGGATTACAACTCTGTGTACTGCCCCATGTTTGGTCAATAAAAAACACATTCATGTTCATTTAGTTCAATTTCATGACTTTTCCTAGGAAGACATAAGCAAATACCTGAAGACAGACCAAAGAAACAGTTCTACCTAAGTCTATCCTAGTGAGGGGCCTCATTAATATTGTAACTGTCTGGGACTTAGGAGTAAATAGACACAGGACAGTTTATGACTGTTTTGCTTTGGTATATTGTAGGTACCCAAGAGGTAGAACAGAAAATAAGTTACTCTGGTCCATCCCCTAGAAGGGTTAAAGTTTACAGTGGTAATGCTAGCAATAGGGAATGCTCACTAAGTCCTTAATGGGGCTTTGCTACTGCTGACCACTAAAGCAGTAGAGGACCCTGGTGTAAGAGGTAAAGGAAGGACCGCAGACATAATTAATTCTCTTTGACTGTCAGCACAGGAAAGAGGTGGAGCTGATGTTTTGGCCTGAGGTCCCATCTGCTCATGTGTGCTGCTCACCTGTGCTGGCTAGTATCACAGCTAGTCATCAAAGTAGAAGGAGCCTCCATTGAGAAAATGCCTGCATAAGATCTGCCTGTAGGCAAGTCTGTTGGGCATTTTCTTAATTGGTGATTGTTGGAGAAGGGCCCAGTCCATTATGGGTGGTGCCATTCCTAGGCTGGTGGTTCTGGATTCTAGAAGAAAATAGTCTGATCAAGCCAGTAAGCTTGATCCTCCATGTCCTCTGCATCAGCTCCTGCCTCCAGGTTTCAGTCCTGCTATAGCTTCTATCCTGAGTTCCTTCAGGATGTTGAAGTGTAAGCTTTCCTTCCCAACTTGCTTTTAGTCTTGGAGTGTCGTCACAGCAATAGTGACCCTAACTAGGACATCACCCAAGTGCTGTTTTCAGGAACCAGGGGTGTGTTTGTACTAATTCATATCTTCACACATTCAGATTATACATACATAAATTACACATAGGGTGATGTTGGTATCAATTGTAGTTTAAGATGTGTTTTGAAGTTAAAAGACATTAAAGCAGTGGTCAGGGAGAGGCAAAATAAGGAATATATTGTGAAAATGTATATAAAATGCTACCAAAAGTGAATGACAAAGTGCCATTTTACTCTTGGTATGGGAAGTGTAAGTTATTTTCCTTATTGCCACATATGTTCTATACATACACCATATAAGAACAGCAGAAATTAAAATTGCTCAGTAGAAAGTTAATGATCTTAACATTAAGGAGGTAAAACTTAGAGAAAGGAAAAACTTCTTTAGAATTTAAAGCTGTTCTGTAAGGAAAGGTGTTTTCTTATAACTACAATTTAAACTTGCCAGTAGAGATAAGAATATGACCAAGTCATTATTCAAGACTTGAGTATTTTGGCTGTTCACATAGCTAGACTCTTTAACAGTGAAAGGTAGAGCTAGAGAGAGCCAGTAGCACCAAGATGAAGTGTCCCAGAGGTTGATTTATATGGTTTAAGTCCATTGTACCATTTGCTTTCATAGCAGAACATTCTGCTGTTGGCCATTTAATGCTATAACTGGTGTTTCAAAGTTGTTAATTTGTTTCTTTTCTGCTACATAAATAATTTCCTTGGGGAGACTGTGTTGTCTTTGTGAATTTAAAACTGCTATAATGAAATACCATTAACTAAATAGCTTGTAAACAATGGAAATTGATTTCTCACAGTTCTGGAGATCGAGTTCAAGAAGATGCAGACATTTGTGTTTGAATGGGTCCCATGTATGGTTCCTACACAGTCACCATTTCCATGTCAGTCTACATGGTAAAGGGCTGATAAACTCTGTGGAGTCTCTTTTATAAGGATACTTATTCTAGTTTTGAGGTCTCTGGTCTTTTGACCAGTCACTTTTAAGACCCACATCCTAAAACCTCTACCTTTCAAGTTAGGATTTCCTATGCAGGGAACACAAATATTCAGACCTTCTGCAGTGTTAAAGGATTTTGTATATTTGAGAATATATCTCTGTTTGGCATGAATGTCAAGCTGGACTTTTTTATTACTGTCCTAATTTTATTGATCTCAGCCCTCAATTTATTTCCCAGCCATCTATTCCTCCTGGGTAAGTTTGCTTCTTTTTGTTCTGGAGCTTTCAGGTGTGCTGTTAATTCGATAGTGTGAGATCTCTCCAGCTTCTTCCTGTATGTACTGAGTGCTATGACCTTTCCTCTTAGTACTGCTTTCATTGTGTCTCATAAGTCTGGGTATGTTGTGCAGTCATTTTCATTGAATTTTAGGAAATTTTTAATTTCTTTATGTCTTCCTTGACCCAGTGGTGATTCAGTTGAGCATTGTTCAATTTCCATGAGTTTGTGGGCTTTCTGCAATTAGTGTTGTTGTTGGATTCTAACTTTAAGCCATGGTGATCCGATAGTATACAGGGAGTTATTCCTTTTTTTTTTTTTTTTTTTTTTTTTTTAATCTGTTAAGTTTGCTTTGTTACCAAGTATGTGGTCAGTTTTAGAGAAGGTTCTATGGGGTGCAGAGAAGAAGGTATATTCTTTTGTGCTTTGGCAGAGTGTTTTAGAGATGTCTGTTAAGCCAATATGAGTCACAGTGTCTGTTAGTTTATTTCTCTGTTAAGTTCCTGTCTGTCGAACCTGTCCACTAGTGAGAGTGAATGTTGAAGTGTCCTACTATTAGTGTGTGGGGCTTGATTTGTGATTTAAGCTTTAGTAATGTTTCTTTTACAAATGAGGTGCCCTTGTATTGGGGAATAGATGTTGAGAATTGAGACTTCATCTCGATAGATTTTTCCTGTGATGAATATGAATGTCCTTCTTCATCTCCTTTAATTAATTTTAGTTTGAAACTACACCCAGCTTGTTTCTTAGGTCCATTGGATTGGAAAATCTTTTCCCAACCCTTTACTCTGAGGTCTGTCTTTGAGGTTGAGGCGTGTTTTTTGTATGCAGCGGGGGGGGGGGGTGTCTTTTTTCATATCCATTCTGTTAGCCTGTGTCTTTTTATAGGAAAATTGAGTTGATTGATATTAAGGAATATTAATGACCAGTGAGACTTCCTGATACTTTTGTTTTTGTTGATAGTGGTGGTATTGTGTGTGCATTTCCCTTCTTTGGGATTTGCTGGTATGGGATTATCTATTACCTGTGTTTTTGTGGTTGTAGCTAATTTTTCTTGGGCTAGAATTTTCCTTCTAGTACTTTCTGTAAGGCTGGATTTGTGGATACATATTGTTTAAATCTGGTAGGGCTGGATTTGTGGATACATATTGTTTTAACCTGGTTTTGTCATAGAATATCTTGTTTTCTCCATCTATTGTGATTGAAAGCTTCTCTGGGTATAGTAGTCTAGGTTGGCATCCTTGGTCTCTTAGTGTTTGCATAATGCCTGTCCATGGTCTTCTGGCTTTCATTGTTTCCATTGAGAAGTTGGGTATAATTCTGGTAGGTATGCCTTTATATGTTACTTGGCCTTTTTCTTTTGCAGCTAATATTCTTTCTTTATTCTGATTGTTTAGTGTTTTGATTATTATGTGGTATGGGGACTTTTTTTAGTTCAGTATATTTGGTGTTCTATAAACTTCTTGCACTTTCATAGGCATGTCCTTCTTTAAGTTGGGAAAGATTTCTTCGATGATTATGTTGAATATATTTTCTGTTCATTTGAGCTGGATGTTTTGTGTTTGGATTTAACATTTTCATTGACTAATGAATCTATTTCCTCTCTCAAATCTTCAACACCTAAGATTTTTCTGTTTTATCTCTTATATTCTGTTATGATTGCATCTGTAGTTCACGATTGTTTACCCAGGTTTCCAGAATTCCTTGGTTTGTGTTTCTTTATTGTCTCTAGATTTTAAGTCTTGAACCATTTCCTTCACCTGGTTGATTGCTTTTTTTTGGTTTTCTTTGAGGGATTTGTTGTTTTCTTCCAACTTTTTGTCTTTTCCTCAATTTCTTTAAGGGAATTTTCATTTCCTCTTTTAAGGGCCTCAATCATTTTCATGAAGTTATTTTCTTCTGCTCATCTGCAATGGGATGTTCAGGTATTGCTGTTAATGGCATCATGAGTTTCTGTTGGTGCTGTATTGCTCCGTGTGTTGTTGAATGTATTTTAGGCTGTTGTCTACCCATCTCTTCCTCCAATTGGTGCAGTTGGGGGCTGTGGCTCCATCGATCCTCAGATGCCTCTGGTGATGGTTCCTCTAGGTGCAAGTGAGACCAAGGCTCAGGTGGTTGCTCCTCCAGGTGCAGGCACTTCTGAGGCTCTGGAGGTCACTGATGTGGCTAGAAGTCTCATACAGAGAATGGCATTGGATGCTAGCTGGGACACAGGTGCTCTTTCCCAAAAGAACTTCTTAAGAAAGTTTCTGGAAGCCAATGCTGTTGGTGCTTCCACACCATTTAGCCACTAACACTAACATCGGGGTGCTGCTGATAGCATTTTGAAAAAAAAATCCAGAGATCGGTTGGTTGCTCCCATGTTTGTGTCATCATGCATGCAGGTCACCATTGTAGATGGCAGGATTTGTATATGGGTTGCAGATTGCCTTTTCTCCTCTGGTAGCATGCATGAACACTACTCAGTACAGGTAAAAGCTCTAGTTAGGAACCAACTTGACTGTAGAGGTTTCTGTTCTGCCTGGGTTACCACCATTCAGGCCCGAATAAATACACAGAGACACATGGGCACCCCTGGGATATTTAAGTGGAAAATGGTCTGGAGAGGTGAGGCAGATATGTGGCATTCTTCCAGAAGCCAGCCATTCTTCCCAGCACTCACATTGTATGACTTAAAATTGTCTGTACTTCCAGCTCCAGGGGAATGTGACACAGTTTTCTGGCTTCCACAGGTATCTGCACATACACATTGAAATACAAATAAGTCTGTGAAAATAATTAAGTGGAAGATAGATAGGAACCAGAAATCACATAGCACAAGACACAAAGGACAATACAGAGATATGAAGAAGGTGAAACTCCACTGGAAAAGTTTTAAATTCAGAAAACTGACATATATACACAAGTCAGATACTTGAATTTAACTTCATTGTATAGTTAGACTACAGAACCAGTACAAAGAAGTGCTCACAAAAAATATGCAGTAACAATGTTGGACATCTCTACAGGATCAAGCTTAGCTTTAGCACCATTTTTTTGGGGGGGTCATTAACGCTATGAAGTGCTGCCTGTGGATCCCCTGGGATAGTAGGAAGTGAATGGGGACCCACTTCAGCACACATGCAGTAACCCTTTATGAAGGAGGATACATATTGGAATTTTCACTTTCCATGTACTACTTGATGTAGGGCTATCTGTAAGAACCTGGGAGGAAGTGATATTATTAGAGAAGAACTAAGTTAGGGTTGATCTTATAAGCTGGATAATTCATTAATAAAAGTTTTTATAAGCTAGATAATTCATTAATAAAAGTTTTTCCATGATGACAGATTTTGCTTTCTCTGTCAACTATGTACTTCAGATAATGAGCTTTAATGTAAAAGTAGGTGTTAGGAACTACTAGGTTTTTATTGAACTCTTGCTGGCTCTTAATTAATAATGCAGTTTAAAATATATGCTCTGTGTTAGAAGTAAATTTCTGGGATGGAATAAGGACTATATTTAGTAGTTTATAATTCCATTTACTGCTGAGAAATATGCATTTAAATAGGCTAAATAATTTTCTCAAAAATATTCTTGGTTAAGGTAAGGCCTGTCTTTTTTCTGAAGTCCACATTCTTTTTCCGTGGAGTGAGGGGAGGTTAATATCTTGATAAGATTGTCTGTGTCCAGAAGAGGGTGTTGAATCCCCTGGAGCAGGAATTACAAAGGGCTGTAAGCTGCCTGATGTAGGTGCCGGGAACTGAACCCAGGTCCTCTAGAAGACAGTAATTACTCTTAACTGCTGAGTCATTTCTTCAGCTCCTTGAATTTTTTAGATAGGATCACCCTTTGTAGCCCAGGCTGACCCCCATCTTGTGATCCACCTGCCTGCCTCCCAAGTACCTCATCACTCTGAATCAACACTAATACCAGGTCAGGTCATGGGACATCATTTTTTTCTTTTTCACTTCTCTTTTTATTTAAAAAAAAATGTATTTTTCATTTTACATACCAACCTCAGCTCCCCCATCCACTTCTCAGAGGGGTAAGGCCTTCCTTAGACAGTCAACAAAGTCTGGCATATCAAGCTGTGGCAGCCCCAAGCCCCTCCCTCTGTATCAAGACTGAGTAAGGGAATGGGTTTCAGAAAGCTGGTTCATATAGCTAGGATAGGCCCTGATTCCACTGCCAGGGTCCCCCCAACAGATCAAGCCACATAACTGTCACCCACATTCAGAGGCCTAGTGTGGTCCCATGCAGATTCCTCAATTGTCATTCCATAGTCCGTGAACTCCCACTAGCTGGGGTCAGCTGTCTCTGGCTTTCTCCATCATACTCTTGACCTCTCTTGTGACCTCTCTTGTTCATATGATCCCTCCTCCCTCTCCAACTGGACTCCAGGAGTTTGGCTGTGAGTCATTGCACCTGTTACTGGATTTGGTTCTCTGATGACAGTTAGGGTAGTCACTAATCTGCTTAAAGGAGAAGGCCCTTTCAGGCATCCTCTCCACTATTGCTAGGAGTCATTTCATCCTTGTGGATTCCTGAGAATTTCTTTAGCACCAGGTTTCTCCCTAGTCCCATAATGGCTCCCCCTATCAAGATACCTCTTTAGTTGCTCTCTCCCTCTGCTACTCTCCCAACTCAGACTTCTTGATCCCTCATGTTTCATCTCCCATCCCCTCTCTTCTACTCTCCCTCCCATTTTGCCCAGGAGATCTTAAGTATTTTCCCTTCCTGGGGCCCTCCATGTGAGATGACTCAGCGGGTAAGAGCACTGACTGGTCTTCTAGGGGACCCAGGTTCGATTCCCAGCACCCACGTAGCAGCTCACACCTGTCTGTATCTCCAGTTGCAGGGCTTCTGACCCTTTCTCTTCTCTTGATATAGGGGGAGGAAAGGAGATAAAATACCAGGCTGTTTCTTATCAATAATCTATATAATTTACAAGTTTATTACTTGCTTAAAGGCTATTATAGAATAGATGGCACTGATCACAGCTATGCAAACCTTAATATTTGTGAATTTAATGTATTTATAGAGTAGCTTTATATCAAACAGCACATGATTCTGTAAGAACCCTATTAAAGTAGTCATCATTTTACTTGTTGACTTAGGCAAAGTACATGGAATTGTGTCCCCAAGACAACTGTAGAACAGAAGAGTCCTTACAAACATCTCGTTTTGGGTGGTTGAAGAGCTTGTTAATGTTACCCTCCGTGATGTCTGTGAAGCAGATTGCTTGTGTTTGAAGAATATAGTTTATGAAATGTTAAAATCCCAGTGCCTTAAACTATATACCTTACTATATTTCCTACAGATTGGGTATCAGTTTGTTTGTCCTTTTATTTCTAATGGACTATGGTTATTTTTTAAGTAGTTTGACTTAAAATGGAAATCTACATATAATACAATAATTTTTCTAAATCTAGTCTCTGTAGAAGCTGAAATTCATCACCATCCTTCAGAATGCAATGGAATGTACCACGGACTTTGTCTCAGCTGGCACTCAGGACATTCTTGGAACCTCAGAAAGCCAGGCTCTTGGAACACCACTGGAGCAGAAAAGGACCATTTCTTGGGCGTAGAGGTGAATGCAGAGTGGTTTGGACACCGCATCTTCGGAAGCAGTGGCTCCATTTACCTGCTGTTCAGTGCCTTGCAAAGCAAATGAATCTATTAGATGCTCAGCCACCTCAGCTGGGAGTCCTTCGTCAGGAACGGTGGGAGCAGGATATTTTATCCAAGAGGGTTTTTTCTTCCAGTGCCACATCCCGAAACACTCCATCGGAAAAAAAAGAAGAGCCAGATCCTTTACAAGACAAGTCTATTAGTCTTTATCAGAGATTTAAGAAAACATTTAGACAATATGGGAAAGTCCTAATTCCTGTGCATCTAATAACTTCTGGTATTTGGTTTGGAACATTTTACTATGCAGCTATAAAGTAAGTCTTTGATTAGTTGACTGCCTCCCCACATTTTATCACAATGTTAGTCTTCTTATTTATACTGATAGCCTTAAGTAGTTTTTATTTTAGTATCTGTACAAATGTATGTGTGTGGTCGAACATGTGGAGATCAGAGGACAACTTGTGGGAGTTAGTTCTCTCCTTCCACCATGTGTGCCCAGGACTGAGCTCATGTCAGGTTTGCAGGCAGGCACCTGTACCCACCAAACCACTGGCCCTTAATTTTTTTTTTTTTTTAAGATTTATTTTGTTTCAAATATACATGTGTCTGTGGGGGTATGTACATGTAAATACAGGTGCCCATAGAGGCCAGAGGCATCAGATTCCTCTAAAGCTGGAGTTACAGGTGTAGGTGATAAGAAACCAAACTCTGGTCCTGTGCAAGAGCAGCATACACTCTTACCCATTGGACTCTCTTTCCAGCCACCCCCCCCCATGCCTTGATTGACAGGAAAAGTACTTATAGCTGTTTTCATATTTTATTGAGAATATGTAGCACTTGTTTATGGGACAGATGGGGTGCTCAGTTTTAAACTGCCATCTTCATTTACTTCTCAACCAAATGCAGTAAGTGGTACACTTCTCCCCATTTATGAATATGGAAACAGTTTGGGTGAGGGGAAATAACCTAATTCAGCTGACAAGAGGGAGAGCCTACACTGAAACTGGATAGGTTTGTTTGGCCTTTTAGCCATCTTCTGGTCTTATTGTTGACAGCTTTGCATGTTTACGTGGACTCAGAAATGAGGTCATTGTTGTTATTTTGCTACATTTATTTGTTGGGTGGATGGGTAGGCCCATGCATGTGGACTTCAGAAAATAACTTGCAGGAGTCACTTCTCTCCTTCTGCCATGTGGATCCCGAGGAAGAACTCAGGCTAGCAGGACTCAGGCTGGCAGGCTTAGCAGTGAGCACCTTAACCCTCTGAGCCATCTCACCAGCCCAAGCACTAGGTTTTAGAATTCAGCAGAACCTTGAGTTCTATACTTACATGTTTCTATGGTGCTTCTACATGTGAAAAACTACTCATCTTGGTGGGGGTATGGTATTGATGGAAATTTTGCAGATTATCTTTTGCTAATATGAACTCATCACATCTGAGACTGATTATTCACACTGATTCATAGCATGGTAAGACATTTTGTTCTCATTAGAAATGAGACGGGTGGGCCTCTGGTGTTGATTTGTTTTGTTTTTTAAGTGTTTAAATGCATCTTTTTTGTTCCAATTCTTGCCTTTTAAGGTAAGGTGAATCCATTACCCTTCTGGAAAGTAGGGAAACCTGTAGTGCTGCCTTTAAAGGCCTGAGGAATAGTCTAGTCATGGGAAGCCATTGTTAATTCTTCTAATCAAAGTCTACTGATTTTTAATGTATGATTGTGTTTAATGGCTTGGCTGTCTGGATAGTTACCCAAGCTTCCTCTGCAGGGTTTCATCTTTGACTTACAGGCCTAGAATATCTGACAGACTTTTCTGTGAAGCAGGGATTTTGAAGGACTGTCCTATCTTGTCTTGGCAAAGTTGGGTTGTCACTTTTCTTTTTCATCCTGCTTGTTCAGTTTAGACACCATACTATCAGCAGTTGAGGCACGGGCAGTTTCTTGCCCAAACGGCTAGTTTTGCCACATTGAAAGCAAACTCCATATGGAGGTTCTCCAATGCCCATCATCCTTGTTTGTAGTAAATTGGTGCAGCCAGGAGCAGACATTTCTGACTGTCATGAAAAGCCTTATGTTATTAAAACATTTAAAATACAGTACTCTGTAGGCCTCTGAAGTGTTTGAAGACCATCTACCCATTTAAAATATGTCTGTTTGACCTTGAAAACATACCTAACATGACTATAAGTTTGTTTTTAATAGGTGACTAACAACCTGCATTTCTTGATTATCCTAAGTAGTTTGTAATAGCTTTCAAGGACTAAAAATTTGCATTACATTGTTAAGTACAATACCTTAAACAAGAATAGAAATACATGTACATTATGTTTTAACAAAAGAACCTTAAATTTGTATCAGTATACAAAAATATTTTAAACAAGAGTAGAAACATATATCGATATACAAAAATATATACCAGTGTAAAATATTTAAGATTAGTAGTTGCTTTTTGGTTTAAAAGTAGATTCAATAATCTTCCCTTTTATCCTATCATTTCTGTAGTCCCTCCTTTTTTCTTTTGAGAACGAAATCTCTGAATTTAATCTCCTTTGCTTAGTTCCCTTCCTGACTATGACCAGTAACAACTTGTAGCCAACCCCTGTAAAGGATGACAAACATTCATAATCCACTGAATGACCAAAAATCATCCACACCCACCTCTTGGGAATGTGAGCATTGTATTTTCTAGACTGCTTCTAGATGTCTGGGGACAATAAGTTCTTTAGGGGACCCTGAGAAAATTGGGACAGTGGTCAAGTCCTGGGAGAGCTAGCTTTATTATTTTTTGTTCAGTGTGATGGGAAAGTGTAGAACTTATCTGAAGTCTTGGGTAGAGTAGTCTTTGAGGCTGGACCATTTCAGCTAGCAGCTTTGAAGTTGTTTTGGATACAAAATTTTGAGAAAACTGCAACAGAGACATTCTGAGAGGCTGGATCACCCAGGCTCCTTGTCTTTATTGGTGTTTGATCCTTTTGTTCTGGAAATATACAAACTTTTAAAGGTGACACATGTATCTGCATTATGACAGGTATGGAATGTGTGGTGGTGTATACAAGTCAGTTAAAGAGGATTTTCTGTTTCATGATTGAGCAGATAGAAGGCATTTGTTAACTTTATAAGTCTGTCTGGATTGTATAACTAAACTGTAATATAAATCTTTATCCATGCCATATGAAAGAATTATATGTAATGATAAGTTATGAGGAGTCTTTAGCCAACAAAATTTGTCTCATCCAGTCTCTGAACTGTTCCCATGTTGGGGGATCAACACATATGCCACCTATGTTGTTGTCTTTCTGGCTTTTTCCCTCATGTCTGTAGCCCAGATCCTCAGGTTTCCCCTCAGTCAAATCTGATCTGGATTAACTTCAAAGGAACCCATAGCTTTTCATTTCCTGTGGGAACAAAAGCACAATCTCTCCCCCAATGCAACACATTTTCTGACTTCCATTTTGAAGTTAAGACATCTTTAAAATATATAGGTTGGTTTACTTTAGCAGTTTCCATAATCTAATGTCTCTCAGCAGCTATTTCTTTTATTCGTTAGCATTTAAAAAATTCAAAGTCAACAAAATACCATAAAGAATCCAGACACCCTGTGTGTTTTCTATCTTTATGTGGCTTTTTTAAAAAATATATTACTTTTTCTTTAGAGACTTTATTGTTTTTAAACTATTTTTTATGACTGTCCATATTTGCTTTCCTTTCTCCAGCACCTAAGCACCTTTTTAAGGTTTTTTTTTTTTTTTTGTTTTTGTTTTTGTTTTTGTTTTTGTGTCTGGACTTGGATTTCTGCGTGTCTACAGCCTTCTCTGACTATGTGAACCAAGTCTTAAACATCTAGGCTACTGCACCATGGCTCTGGTGACTGGCTCTGCCTGCCTTGGTTCCCCAAGAGCCTAACCTCATGCTGGTGTGGTACTGGCAGGAACCACATTTACCACCTCAGCTCTGGGAAGTTTCTAGGTCCATGTTGTGGCAGACTTTTCTGCCTAATCTTCTGCCACCTAGAAGTGCACCACCTGCTGTTCATCAACCCCATTCAAGTGCTCGTAACGGGGCCTCTGAAAAGAGCCACTCCTCTATATGCTGCTAGCTCTGAAAGACCATGGCCACCAGAAAACTTTCTCTAGCCTTGTGTAGATACACATCACCAGATGATGAGTGACATTTGTAGCATTAATCTAAGGATTCTTTATCAATAAGACTTGGGAGTCAGATATCAGAATAAAAACATTAATGATCAGAGAAGCAACCAGTAACCTCCTCTAACCTTCAATCCAAAAGGACTGAGATCCTCTCAGCCCTGCCTTACTACTTTCTTTCTCCTGTCTGTCCTCAGTCCTCCAAAACCTCTATGGTTAATTTTAGTCAGCTAGTGGCTAGCTCCACCCTCTGACTCCAAGCAAGCATTATTGTCAGAACATGACCAAAATATCACACAAAGTAAAAAGAATTTCCTCCTTCTACTTCTCCTTTGATAAATTATATGATTGAAAATGCAGACCCTAAATACTCTGGAGATATAGTTGTACTTCAGATTTCTTTAGTTCACTTAAAGCAGCAGGGGTTATTCTGTCATCCTCTGTGAAATACATAATCTTGTCTTTCCTCTTTTTTATGTAAAATTCTGTGTCAGAATACAGAGGTGAGACTTCCTGAGTTAAAATCACACACCTTGGGCATTACTGCTTGGCCCAGGGCTGTTGGTCAACATGAACTCTGATGCCCAGAACCATCACCTACAGCCCAGCATGACAGCCTGACCTAATGAGTACAGATTATATATGATTGAAAGTTCACATATTTGAATGAATGACCTAACCACAAGTAATACTTAGAAAATATTCTTGTTGACATAAAAAAAAGCGGAATTGGTATGTGTTGTAATAAGAATGGTTTACTATCAGGTTGAAGTTGGTTGTATTAAGCTCCAGTTTTCCATCTAGCTAACAAAAACGTTGTAGTTCTTTCAAAAGTGTTCTAACTGAAAAACACGCTTCCTTTGTTGGTTGTCTTATTATTAAAAGGAAGGAAGGAAGGAAGAAAAGAGAATACTGTTTCTGGAAGAATGGACATTGGCATCACTGTTGTATTTCTGAACTGTTTGTCTTAGTTCCTCCCACAACCTGAAAGCAAAATATCATTCTATATTTAACTAAGTGGCAATGTTCTGGAGCCTTTAAAGTATTTATTTCAGATAGAGCTAAATTATGCTAATGGGTACGTTTTATACTGAGCTTCCTGACTGCTGTTGTCTGACAAGGTGGCAGAGATCTGTGTTCTCTAAGCATAAGTATTCTGCATAATCACATATGGCTCAGTAACTCTGTTTTGTCCCTGCCTTCAGATGCTGTGTGTCCATAGACTTGGGTTCCTAATCTTTGCCACAGCTCTGCTGATGTTTATTGTACTTCCTCTAGATAGTGAATGTTCTTTAGCCCTTGTTGAACCGTCTATAAATGGAGAGTTGGTAAGCACACATTCCTGCCAGGCCAGGGAGTGGCAAACATCGAATCTGGTTTGATTTAGATTATTATCTTTATGATAAAAGTTTTCTTACTAATTTTCTTATTTGGTCAAATTTTGCCTTTACTTATTATTGGCATTAAATGTATAGATTTTATATGCTGGGTTCAGTTGGAACTAGGAAATAATGAAATAATTTCATAATCATCTTTGTGCTAGATTAAACTAGCTTGTTATGATACGATGTTACTTTAAAGACTTAATCCATTAAAAGGCCAAGTCTGATACTGAGACTTTAATAGGATTTTATTCTTGTCTTAAAAGAAAATTGAATATGCAGATAAATGTTAGTAAATTGAACTCCTGTTTAATTTTGAAATTTGCCTTTTTAAAATAATTCCTTCTGCCATTCTGATTTCTTTTTTTTTTTGATGCTAGTCTTCCTAGGTAATGTTTAGTATCATCTACTCAGAGTACTTTCAGGTGGCGCAGTGTGATAGAGAAGCCACCTTTCCCCCAGTTAACCCAATTATTTTTATATTAAAAAATAAATTAATAGCATACAAGTATCCTAGTGTGTCCAGACAGTTCCCTTTCTTAATGACAAGGAAAAGAGAAAGTTGTCATGGAGCAATCAGAGGACCCTGCCCCTGCCTTAGTAGTTACAAGGCACACTTTGAAGTGCCAGGGATGGGACAGGAGTAGAAAGGGGTGCTATATATTGCAGTCATATCATAAACCAGATGTAGCTCAACCTGTGAAGCTTCCCTATAGGAGAATATTTAACCCGAATTTCCTCATGAGAAAAAAGTCCAACTCCCAAATTGAGTACTTGCTGTCCTGGACATGTGAAAGTCCCCACGACTTCTCCCCACCCAGAGTTCTCAAAGTCTCCAGGAAGAAGGAAACTGCAAAAGGAAAGTCAAGGAGTATACTGAGGCAGTTTTTAAATCACAGATTTTATGCTAATACATACACTGTTTTGTATTAACCATATACTGTTGTGTGTGTTAAATTTCCTGAATGTGATAATTACAAGTTTGCATGGATAATTCCTTGTCCTGATATAGCTATATAGAGATATAATCAGGAAAGATTAGAATGATGTGCTATAATAAAATGAGGAAACTAAAATTACAGAAGTCAGAGCTTACCATCTTGGGGACTTTTCTGCCTTCTTTCTCAGAATCTGTTGCAACTTATTTTAATTATGCTTTACCTTATTATCAAATAATTACTATTACAAATAGTCTTTATCTGATAATAAGCATAAAGGCATGCTTTTAGAGTTGTTGCCTTTATCAAGCCCACAGAATCATTCATTCTTTGCCTAATAGCATAGAAGTGATATTGATGAAGTTTTAAAGGTAAGAATTTAAGATCCTGCAGTGTGAATTGAAGTGCTCTAAGGAAAATGGTGTTTGGGTGAGGAGATGAAGATAAGTAGACTGTCTGACCCTGCTCTCCAGGTTTACTTGAAGCCATTACTTTGGCTATAATAAAGGTGAATTGCTTTTTAACTAGACTAATTTGAATGGCTATGTGAGATAAAACATGACAATACTACTTATGTATTAAACTTCAAGAAAGGTGTGAGGGTAAAATGAAATGAAAGCATTCAATCATACAGAATCAGCTGCTTTTTTTTTTTTTTTTTTTTTTTTGGTTTGGTTTGGGGTTGTTTGGGTGTATTAATATATAGTATGCCTTGTGGCCTATGTTTTCAGATAATCTTCCTAAAAATACTGTTCTTAAAGGGTTGCTTATACCTGACTAAACTTTTGTTTCTTTTTCAGAGGAGTAAATGTCATCCCTTTCCTAGAGCTCATTGGATTGCCTGACAGTGTAGTAGACATCCTGAAAAACTCCCAAAGTGGAAATGCCCTGACAGCATATGCCATGTTTAAGGTGGGTTCCTCACTTACCCAACAACCTGCACACTCCCTGTAAAACTCACATTGAGCTCTGAATTAATTAATTTTATTTATATATATATATATATATATATATATATATATATATATATATATATAGTTTAAATACCCTAATTCACATTTTGTATTTCTAATGAACAACTAGTACAAGAATAAAACTATGGCTTTAAGAAGCAGTGTCTTAAAATAGGTAAGCCATAATCTGTCGGGCTCAGGTGTCCTCCTGCCCCGACTTGTTCCTGAAATCTAGCATTTATTGCTTTATTGCTTATAATAGTTCATCCTTCCCTAGCAAATGGGATTGTGAGGGCTTAACTCACACTGTTTTGTGAGTTCTTAGGTGTTCCCATTTCAGAGGGTCTGTGATTTCTCAGGATATACACAGTGTTGCCTTTTATAAAGATTCTATACCTGAATGTCTTTATTGTAGAAGGGAAGCCTCATTGTAAATCATAGAATTTAGCTATATTAATCTCATTTTTTCATTTGAACATACAAGATTCTATGGTATCTATATCCATTTTGGGAAAATAGGATGTTATATAAAAGGACATGGAATAATGACTTATAGTATTATCCAGAAGAAGTTTTTTTTTTTTTCTGTCATCTTAGAATCATCTGAGATATATAATTTTTCTCAAAGCTTAATTGCTGTCTTTTTCTTGCATTAAATTCATAATGTTTTGTAGCTATGGTAGGTTAAATTTAACCATCATATATGAGATATACATGGTGGTGGTTTAAGTCATATTTTCTGACTCCTTTCCTTATAGTATCTGATTTATGTGTTTATGAACTCCCAGGAATTCAGGGGCCTGTGTTTGTGTTTTTGCAATCTCTGGTGTATTTTAGGTGCATTAGTGCTTAGCATATTTGGAAACCTACAAACCCTGTGGATTTCTCCCCCCTCATGTCCCTTTGTAGGGTGAGAAATGGAGTATGTACCTCAAGTAGAACAACAGAGATGCCTTCTTCCTTAAGGCAAAGCTCCAAAGTGAGGTATGATAGACATAAGGAAAGAGTGCTGGCAGCTAGCTGGGTACACATCACAGCTCCCTCAAATGCCCTTTAACATGCACTATAGTTTGCTCAGATTTGTCCAGCTCTCACTCAACGCCAGGTGCCATACCAGGGACCAGGAATTCACTGATTAAAGAAAACACTGTTGGACCAGGTATGGTGGAGCATGCTTTTAGTTCCAGCACTTGGGAGATAGGAAATGGCTCTCTGAATTCAAGGCCAACCTGGTCTATGTGATAAATTCTGAGACAGTGAAACCTCTTCTTAAAAAAGGGGAGGGAGGAAAACAAAACCCTGCTAAGTACCTCCCACGTAGAGCATATATTCTAGGGAGTAAGAGTGGGTGGATCATGGTCAATTAGACAGAAAAGGAGGGGTTGAAAATACTCAAGCATGCATGCATTACACACATGTGTGCATAAGAACATATATATATGGTGTATGTATATCTCACAATTATACCAAATGTTACTCAATATTAAGAAGAAAGAATATACATTGGGCAATGGAGGCACATACCTTGAATCTCAGCACTCTAGAGGCAGAGGCAAGCCTAGTCTACAGGGTTACACAGAGAAACCAGTCTCAACAAAAAAGAGGAGGAGGAGAAAAGAAGGGATATAGTTAAGAGCACTCGATGACTTGATGGTCAATTCTAGAGGGTCCCAGTACCCTCCTTTGACCTCTGTGGGCACCAGGCACACATGCATTGTGCATACATACATGTAGGCAAAACCCTCACACACACCAAATAAACATCTTAAGAAAGGGTAAACCAGATAGGGAGGTGTTTTGGTGTGTTAGTTTTTTGTTCACACCCCCACCACCCCAGCCCCCAACCCTGGTATTCCCAGATTGCAGATTTAGATGGGAGGTGCTCTGAGCAGTTAACAGATTGATTTAGTAGCTCTGGGAGCTGAGGTGGGGTGGAGGCCCCAGCAGAGGAAGTCTTGAGGACTACCTAGGAGCCATTGTGGCTGGAATGAACAAGAAAGGCAAGAAGTCAGGCCATACTAGGAGCTTGTGCGTTAGGAGAAAACTATTGGTAACTTTAAGCACATGACCTCAAATTACTGCAGCTGCAGTACTGAGAATAGACTAGGGTAAAAACCAAGGCATCGGGATGAGGCTGTCTGCTGCAGAAGCCTAGGCTGCGAGACCTCATGTCAGCACCAGGGGTATCCAGAGAGGCCTTCAGAAGCAATTAGATAGTGGATATGTTTTAAACAAACTAATGGGCTTTCCTAATGGTGTGCAAACAAGTTACACTAAAGAAACATTATTTCAGTTTGGCCTAAGTAGGTGGAAGAACAAAGTTACCCTGTCCTGTGGTGAGTAAAATTTTGGAAGAAGCAGGTCTGAGTAGGACAGTTGAGGTCAGTGACTTTGTGCATACTAAGTTTTAAATGGAGCCAGACGTGCAGGTGTAAATGATTTAGGTAATTAGCTATATGTGTATTCGAAATCAAGGAAGGGGTTCAATATGGAGATGTAAATTAATAATTCTTATTATATAGATGACACCAAAAGCATGAACTTAGACAAACCATCATGGGGGTGAGAAAGTGAGGACTACAGACCTTGTTGTAAAGCTAGAGTGAAGTGGCCAGTGCACCTGAGGAAAGCAAGCTGTGGGGGGGGGGGGGTCCTGACACCAAGTGGATGGGGATCAGACAGGGAGCCATCTTAGTATCCAGGCTGTTCACAGGTCAATGGCGGTGTGGTCTCACAGGGGCCATTAAAACTAAACTAATGAGAGCAAGTTGGTGGGAACAGAGGAACACTTTTGAGCCTGGAGGGAGCAGAGGAGATACTTTCCAAATGTTGCTATGCAGTGCGCCTGCTTGAGCTCTGTAGCATGTGACCATTTGCTTTCCATAGCCCTTCCACTTGGTCAGGTCTCTTTTGATGAGGATAGAGGAGGGCTGCCCCTAGAGTGAGACGGTAGCACACATTCAGAAAGAGTGAGGAGATAGATGATCTGAGAGTGGGGCCAAAGTGAACCCAGCCAGGAAGTAGCTGACTCACTCAGCCTCCTGCTGTTTGAACTCCAGGGATGTAGGTCCTGGCAGAGATTTAAGGGCACAGAAACACGCACCTGCATTACTGTTAGCAGACCTGTCCCCATATTCATTAGCGTTCATTAGGGTGTCAGTACAGCTGTCTGTCTGTGGTTACCCTGAAATCCTAAGAGATGTGGTCTGAGGAAAGACATTTTAAAATAAGTCTACAGAAAAGTGTCCCTTGTTAGAAAGACAGTGACAGAGTATTGTTTTCACCTTCAAACAGTAGTGTGTGCTGATGATTGCCAAAACTCCAATTCCACATTAATTCTCTTTATAGTCATGATCAGGTATTGATCTGCCTCTTTGCTTTTTTTTTTTTTTCCCCCTGAAGATTGCAACACCTGCCCGCTACACTGTGACCTTGGGAGGAACATCCTTTACTGTGAAGTATTTGCGAAGTCATGGCTACATGTCAACCCCACCACCTGTCAAGGAGTATTTGCAGGACAGAATGGAAGAGACTAAGGAGCTCATCACAGAGAAAATGGAGGAGACAAAGGATAGACTTACTGAAAAATTACAAGAAACCAAAGAAAAAGTTTCTTTTAAGAAAAAAGTAGAATAAGGGTGCCTTATGTAAGATGTTACAGAAAACCCCATACTTTAACCCTCTGGAGACCTGGGCAAAGAACATGTTCTGGTTTTTGTTTTTTTGTTTTTTTTGGGGGGGGTGGGTTGTTTGTTTGTTTGTTTGTTACTTGCCTAAATGTATTAGTCCTCTAAGGAGTTAAAAAACAAAGATTGTTTTTGTTTTTTAGTAGGGGGTGGAAATCAATGTTTTTCAAAATGAAATGACCCCAGCATAAAAATTTTAAATGAGTTGCAGCAATAAGCAGTAGCTAATGTCCCAGAAGTCAGGGTTCCTGTTTCATTTCCTCAGAATTAAATTTGCTTCATGCTCTCTGCCACCTGCAGTGTGTGTACTGGGCAATCCACTCCTAGAGTGACAGTCACTTAGTGCCCACTTCTGTGGTAATGAACTTAACCAACTGTTTAGACTCTGGGGGAGAGACTGGAGAAGTTATCTACCAGTTAACCTGTGACCTTATTTCAAGAAGGTTGTATAAATCTAGTCTTACATTTATAAGTAAGATATATTATGTGATGAAATGGACCCTATAAAATGGTTTTTAACTGAAGCTTGTCAAAAACCACATTTTTAAAGCAAATTCGTTTTCAGACTTGACTGTGCATGGTGGTTGGACACTCGGACTGTCAGACTTCCTTATAGCTCACTTCTGTCTTTAGCTAACCTTTGGAGGACAGTGAAAGTTTTACATAAACTTTGTTATTGAAATCACATGTATCAGCAACTCAAGTTGACTGTTTGTAACTACATCAAGCTTTGAAAGACTGCTGCTGATTTTGACAGAAGCAAGTCTGTAACTGTGTGTGCTTGAGAGTGGACGCTTATGGTGAGGCCTGGGGAGGACAGGTGGGCAGTGCACATGGCCTTCATCTCAGATCTCTCCTACTCCTTCAACCCTGGTGGGAATTTGGTCCTTATATCCCCGATGAGAGGCCTGGCTGTCATGGGTACCAGTAGAATTGTGTGTAACATTTCTCATATTGGAAAGGAAAATTACTGCTTAAATATTGTGCTTGATTGTTTATAGTGTGTAATGAGTCAGTGGCTGTCAGGACAGTCCTGTGCCTGTAGAGTGTCTGTCTGTGCGGGGTCTTCGTTCAGGTCTAACCCTTGGTTTTGACTTGTCATCAGGAGAATGTTAGAGACCTTGCCACATAGCTATCTCATTCAGTCCCTGATTCGTGACAGGATTTATGGCAAGTGCATGATTTGACCAGATTTAGAGAGTGAGGGGATAACATCACATTTGAAACACCCAGGCATTATACTGAAACACTATAGTGAAAATGCTATGCTTGGAGTCTTCTGGGTTGGAAGAATTACAGAAGGGATTTGTCACGGATCTCCGTTCCTTTGTTCATTGGCAGCATGATTAATCTGAGGCAGAGTTCAGTGCACTGCTACAAATTGATGGCACACTTTCAAATATAAACAGGACAACACACTTTAGCATGCTTATTAAGCAGTAAGATACTAAATGCTGATGTACTAACATTTCTCCCCCTTGAAACGACCAATTTTATCATGCTAAATGTGGGGATATTTAGAATTCTTTCTCCTAAAACCTTTTACCTGTCTTAGTGTGTAGGACATCAACTAGTGGAGGTAATTTGAGAGCTCTTAAGACATTGCTAATAATCATGAAGCTGCAACTTTCTTGTCTGGAGTAGATAGATCTCTTCTGCCTAGTCCATTCGACTTTCCACCATCCAGTTGTATGTCTGGGTTGTGTCTCCCCAATTGTAGCAAATGAGGAGCTGCCTGTATGTGCTTTTAAATCCAATGAAAGAGTCTCTAAGATTTGAGAAGTTATATTGTTAACATTTGGCATCAGAGATGTCATAAGATGCTATTGCCAATATTATCCTTAAAGCAAACAACAAACAACTTGTAGGGGACCCTGCAATGTGTTTGATAGCAGACAACAGTAACATGTCAACTTAAATTGTCAAAATGTGTAATATAGATTTTGTATCTGCTGAACTGTGTTTTATTAACATTTAATCTTGCATTTCTCTTAACTGCAAGGGAAATCAGGAAGCTTCATGTCTGGTCATTTATCCTTTTGAAAGATATGTTGGTGTCATAAATGAAGCTGTGGCTGAGATTTTTTTTTTTTTTAATGGACAGACAACATTTGCCTAGCAAATTAAAAAGTTCAGATGAAAATGGATTAGGTAAAAGGCTTGGTTTGTTAAAGAATAAGAGTAAAAGCATCCTTTTAAAATGTGAGTTACATCATTATTGAGAGCCTTTGTGCAAAATGGGGTGCTGTTTGGATTTCACCAAAAGTAAAGAAAAAGAGGTATGTATATTAGGATTAGTCTTCTCCCCATCCTAAAATAATAAAACTAAAAGTGTGAATAGTCCCAAGTTTTCCATTATAAATCTGTTTCCATCTTCTCATTCCCAGATGAAAGAGCAAAGTTCTTTATGCTTGGGAGGAGCTGCTGCTGGGCAGTCTCTTGTTTCTGTGGTCTTAAACCATAGGGACTTTAAGCATCTTTATAGTGTGGGCCGAAGTGTTTAAAGAAAATGAAGTTGTATTTTAGACACATTGGGCTTCTTTTAATGTCCTTTGCACTGGGGATCAAGTCTTCAGGATTTCATAACTGCTTCAAATATAAACCGAGCTAATCTTTCTGAGTTCTTTTTGAAATTGAGGACTTTTGCAACATACACACATATTTTTTTAATTGTTAAAGGGCTCCTAAAAGAGGATTGTTGTAGAATTAGAGGAACAAAGTAATCTTGGTAGCTACAGTTCATTTTCTGAAATACTGTTTCAGATTTTTAAAACTGGGTTTCTGTAAGACTAAAAATAAGGTAAATTTAAGTGTCCCAGTATTCTTTCTGACCTACTTAAGTGCCCTTCTTTCATCCACTTACTTGTTGGCATTAAGAGCTCACTTCTTAGTTGACTAGCACAGACATGATGTCAGATTCATCCAGTCATTGGCCCCATGCCAACATATGAGTGTGTGTGGAGAGATTTGTAGGTCTCTGAATTGGAAATTGGCAGAACAGGTGTGGGGAAGGCAGTGAGGAGATTGTCCTTCATCCATTCTTCAATAAGACTGTGCCTCGTCTCCATTGGCCCATGTGCATGTTATTTGCCAATTTTATATTAAGTAGAGTTTCTATGAGGAAGGAAGGAAGGAAAGAAGAAAAAAGTCACACCCAGAGGACAGCAAAGTCTGGACCTTATCCTTTCTGGTGATTGGAGTGGTCAAAGGCTCACTCTGTCCCAGAATTTCTCTTTCTCCATGAACTTTGGTATAACCCTTACAAGAGAACTTTCTCTTACATCAAGTTTCTCTTTCTCACAGTTAAATGCTGAGTTAGGCTTTTTTTTTTTTTTTTTTTAATTTCATGACATCTATGTTCTTTGTCATTCTAAGTAGCCAAAACAAGTTTTTGATTGTCCTGCATCTCCAGGATTAAGCTTTGAAAATTAAGGTGCATTCTTCCCCTATTCATCACTAATAGTCACGAACAAAAATTACAGATCCTAATTATCCTCTGGAAATTATTTGGTTACTTTGATAAGACTGATCCTCTTGGGAAGAAGAATTCATCCTGATTTTAGAGTCCTTGAGGGCAGAGTAGGACATGGTATATTCTAAGGATTTGCTTGAATGGCCTTGATGGGAAGTAGGTGTCACACTCAGAATATGGTTTCTTACAGAAGTGAGCTTTGCGGAAGGGCATCATGCTGTTTTCTCTGAAAATCAGTCTAAAGAATAAACCTTGGGTAGTGAGTATGACTTCCTGCCATAGTCTGCTTCCTGCATTTTGATTTTTGTGAGAGTGGAGATTAGCTAGAACCTTTCTTTTCCTCCTTTTGTCCACCTCCCTTAGTCTAGCCTTTTCTGTCTTGAATTTTGACTTAGTCACTGATAGGAGAAGGACACCTGTGCAGGGAGTATGCTTAGTGCATGTCTGCCCATCAGGTCTGGGATGCATAGCTCTTGGTCAGTGTGCACAGCAACACAGCTTTCTACTGGGGACCCAAAGTGCCCAGCTGTAGTCTGCTGAACCCAGCAGTTTCTAGAGCAACAACATTGAAGCCTAATTTCATCCTTTTTGTTTTAATAAGATGAATTTTCCCATTTTAATTCATCCACAAACAGTAAAAGGCACTTTCTGCCATGTTTTGACAATTCCATAAAGATGCTACACAAAATAATGGCAATTCTATATCATCCTTTTCCAATTAAATGTTAACTCTTTAATCCTGAACTTGATTTTAGGAAGGGCAGCCATGTGTTTGTATGAGCATAGTTTCAGTTGTTGTCTTACTTGCAACTCTTGAGTGCTAGATTGGAGATTCCATGACAAGCGTACCTTTACTCATTTGAGTCCATACTTCCTTAGGATTCATTGTTTTATTTCTCTCATACAGTGGGTGCTGGACTCAGTTGCCCGGGACCTCAGGCAACAGATATATTCTGTTTCTTGGCGAAGAAGAGGCAGGTTATAGGAGACACACAGCTTATATATATTCTCTACTTTTGACCAGTAACAAACAGGTATGCATTGCCCCAAAGTAAAAATAATATTGTCAAATACGTCCAAAAACCTAATGCAGTATTAGTTGAGCAAGCTAGACCATTCATTAGTTGCACTAACGATTGTTAGCTTTTACTGTTGTTTTTACCACTGATATTAATTCAAACCCAAGGCTTAGAGAGCTGTAGAATTTAACACTGATGAGTCATGTTGAGACATTGAAGCCATGTTTTGGTTGAAGAACAAAACACAAAGACCTGTGTCTGAAGTTCAGCCAGTCATTGCTCATGTGGTTCCTTTTCCCTGGGGCATGCTCTTGGGTTAAAGGAAAGTAAAAGTCAAGCCAGTTCATTACATCTGCCAGGAATCCATAGCCTGGTTCTGCTGGTAGCCTTTCTTTTGGCTTTTACCCTTGTAACTTAACTTCCTTTAGACTCTACTGTGTTCATCTTCTTTTAGAGTGACCTGGAAGGGAGATGGTTAAACTGTTGTGTGACCTTATTAGAGCTTTGTTTTCCATTTGGGCTGGGCTGGGGAAGCTACTCTATCACCATCTAGTAAAGTCGACTGTAGCAAAGCGTTCATATTGCAGTTTTCACACAACTAAATCCACACTTGAAACTCTACTTTCTCTTCCAGTCACATAATACCTTTTGCCTTTTCCTAATGACCACATTTGAAAACAATGAAGGAAAACCTCAATCAAGTCTAGATTTTATACATTAAGTATAAATAGTAACATTCACCTTTCCTTCTGCACATGTATAGTACTAGACAGGGGTCATGGTGTCTGAACCTGTGGCAGTGCCATACTTGAAGGCAGTTGAGACTGGTTTTTCCATTTAATTGCTGCCAATTGCTAGAAGATCTGAAGCTATCAGAAACTGCTATTTTTTGGTGCAGTGAAGTTCAAGGTATCCTTAGGAAATAACTAGGTTTCACCAAAATGGAGTACTTGCCCTCTGAGTCCCATGGAAAGGAAGGTTAAAGCCTATCAGTCATTTGTTAAGAGGGCAGATTGCCTGTGAAGTATTCTCAGTACCATAAAATGAAAACAAAACTCCAGGCACTCGCACACAACTGTGTGCAGCAAAGCAAGTGTGTTCTTCACTGCCTTGGCAGATGCGTGCCTAGTATGGTAATAGCTTGGGGGGGTCTGCACCTAGAAGATAGTGTGTATCTAATGTGCCTTGTGTGCAAGTTAAGAGCCTTCACAGGCCCTACACCTAGAAGATAGTGCAGCTAATGTGCTCATACCTTCAAGTTGGACAGCAAGAGCAATGGAACCTAGCTGCCACCTTGTGGACACTGAGGGTGTGGTGTGCAGCTGTCTTAGGTGGTCCCTTGTCTTTAGCTCTGTTTGGCTGAAACAATTGCACATGGGAGTGTGGAACTAGTTCTGTCCAGGATCATTAATTACCTGAGGTGAGCTCTTGAACCATCTAAAGTCTGCTGGGCCTGAGGTCTGATCTGCTCCTTGTCGTATGTAGGAAATGTTTACAAAGCCAAGTCACTTTGAAACCCCACACCTAAAATGCTGTGGCAAATAGCATGTCCCAACTTACCTCAGGGTTAGCATGAGATAGATTCTCAGCACATGGGAACCAAGTTGGGCTGGTGGCCCCTGGAAGAGTGAGGTGGCTCGGTTGTGCATGGCCTTAGGACATGCTTGCTGTTTGGTTTTATGCTCACAAATGGTTGGTAACTGAAGAAATGCTAAGCGAGAACATGTTTGACAGGTTAAATTATATGAGCCACTGAACGTGAAACTAGAGTGTTTAAGGTTAAGGGAATTCTTCACGTTGAAGCCTTTGGGGGTGTGGTTTTAGTGTTCACTGTTGCAGGCAGTATTAGAACCAGCTTGTGCTCTCCCCGTCTTTTTTTTTTTTTTTTTTTTTTGGAAGTGAGAGTAAAGCAGAGCAAATCAGATTTGCATTTCTGGACCAAAAGTTCAAAGTCTTGACAGAAATACAGCATTTCCAAATACAGCTGAATTTCTAAATACAAACGCTTGCCTTTGGGGCTGCTGTTTCCGTGTGCATTTTAATTAGAATCCGTGTAAATCAACCAGATCAAAACAGTACAGTGAGGGAAATCTAACTTGTTTTCAGTAGCAAGTTTTGCCACAGAGAAGCAAAGTTGGTGGCTTCACTCAAAGGCCCAGGGTGAGTTGCTGTCTGAAAGGTCTGTGTTTTCTATATCAGGCCTTACCAGAAGACTTCAGAGCCTGCTAGGTCCTCTAGAGAGTCTCACAAGTCACTCTTCCTTTGTGAGTGGATCCAGCCCCCTGCTCTTCAAAGGCTCATCCTCCCTCTTGGGTCAACATCTGTTGCTCAGCAAGGCCTCCTGGTGTCCTTCTGCTTGCTCTGCAGCAGCTCTGAGAACAACCTGGGTTGAACTTTTTGAGAGGAACTCAAATCTCTAGAACTGAGGTGATCAGTACCAGTGGCAGAGGGAAGGGAGTGCCTGGCACTGTTCTTTGCTCACACTGGTGTTGGGCTTGGGAGATCTGGGGACAGATGAGCTGCGGCACTGAGAATTTCTCTGAGAGCAGTGTGATCTGCTAGTGCCTAAGGATGAGAGTCCCTTTATTTGCTTAAGTTTTTTAATCCCCTCACCAAAATAACCTCTCTCTAAATATAAGATGGACAGTAAGACTAGAATTGGGGCCCACCCAGTTCCAGAAAGATCTTGAAATTTTTCCCATGTGTGTATTACAATTTTACAGAAATGAAATGCTAAATTCACTTATTCTCATGGTTTGGTGGGTTGTGTGGGTTTGTGCATACAGGTGTCACCTAGAATCCACACTTATTGAGCACAGATAAAATATGCTCCTCACCCCAGGGTATGGAACATCTGAAGGCCTCCACTGTCAGGGAATAAATACTAAGCTTACTATGTGACAGCCATTCAAAGCCCCAGTGGGATCAGATGTTCTCAGGAACCAGTTTTGAATGTCCCGTGTTAGAACCCAGAATCGAGAATTCTGTGAGGTGATCTATCCAGGTTTACAACACACAAGGAAAGCCTTTTAAAAAATCAGCCACCAGCCCACGAGACAGGGACTGAAGGCCACGCTTGACAGTTTAAGTTTCATTCTTGGACCTCACTTGGTAGAGGATGGAAGGAACCAACTTGAGCAGATTGTCCTCACCACACACCAGCCGTGGTGCATGTACACATATGTGTGTGTGCACACTTATACAAATATTTTTCTTATGTCAGTAACTTGAGAATGATCAGCCATATCCTTTGGGCTGAGGTATATATCCCAAGGAAGAACTCCTCCAACCTCATAAAAAAAAGTATTTTTCTGAGACGGATCATACATCAGTCTTGTTATTTGTATGTCGTAGCTGAAAGGTGAACAAACAAAACCCCAGGGAACAGGTATTTGTCACTGATTAATTTTAATGATTTTGTGCTATGATTTGACCATGGCATTAAGAACAAGCATAAAACCTGATTTCATAACTAACAAACAGCACTTGTGCAACATCTTTCATCAAAAGTATTGCAATTACAGACCTGAGGTCTAAACTGCATCGCCACCTGGGCAAAAGATGCAGGTGGGTGACAGTTGTGAATTATTTCCCATATATAACCAGGGATTAGGGTAAAGAGTAAGCATATGGTTATTTAAACACAAAGGGACTATTTTACTTCTGATTATCATAGCTCACAAAAATTGGAAGATGCAAATACAGTTGTACTTTTTTTAGTAGATTGCTTTATAATAAAAATTAAATGAACTAAATGTGGATAGTGTTTTTTAAAACAATATTAAACTCAACAAGGATACTGGTTGAAACTGAGATTTTTTGAAAGGCAAGCACTGCAGACAGAATCAGCATCACTGAGAGGGATGCTCAGCCAGGGCCGGGTCTGCAGGAAGCAATCTGGCTGGTCACACATCTCACTCATGAGTCCAGAACATTATGGTGCTCAGAGTGCCCATTTTCTGACAGCAATCGAGCCTCGGCCCTCGACCTCGGAAATCCTGAGGGTGTGCCCCACAGTAGACAGATTAACTTGGCCTTGGATGGGACTTAGGAGGTACCCACTGTCATTTTTGCCCAGCTCTCACAGGGAGGCATTAAAGAGGACCGAATTGGCATTAAGAGTTACACATTGAGAATAATTAGTAATAGCTTGGAGCAATTTTCTCCTGACTGGGGAATAGTTTTGTATCTGACTTTCAAAGTCAGAGCACATACCACAGAACAAATGAAAAGCATGGAATTACTCAAATATCACCTGGTGACATACTGGATTACATTGGATGGCAGCATTCCATGGATTGCCTTTATGGATAGCACTTAGTATCCATGGTGGTTTTAATGGACACCAAGGCTTCTCTGCTTGAGAGACAGAGAAGAAAGTTTAAAGTGCCAAAGCCACAATCGGACACTAAAGACTAAACTGGAGCTGGAAGAGACAAGTGTGACACTGCATGCAGCCTAACATGTAACCTAACTGATGGTAGAACCTACTACCTAACGGTAGCACCTAATTACTTTAGAGGTCAAGACCACCACAGGACACAATAGGAATGGACCTACGAGTCTGTACTCAGCCAATGGACAATTCTCTAATGACAACCCAACACATTTTCCCTACCCTAATAATCTTCCCCAATGGATGTTTTCTGAATCACATTCTCCCTACAAATTCCAGACAGTCCATTGGCTCCTTAGCTTCCATTTATAAGACAAGGCACAAAGAAATATGGGACACAAATGGTCACAAGTGCCCTGAGGCTGATTAACCAGCCTCTGCTCTAGGATACTCACTTTCCTGACACCATGGGTGTCTTCAAAGGTTTGCACATCCCACTGAGGCCTGACACTGATACTACAGGGAGAGAGAAGGCCTTCACACAGAGCAAGCTGAAAAGCAACCTTTTCCCCCTACTAAAATATAATCAAACTGGTCTAACAACTATTTCTATAGGGATTAAAATAAAAACATCTTAGAAACTGCTAAAGCGTTTCAAGCAAAGGTACAACTCAGTTCCTAGGTTTGTGCTGGTCATAAGCTGTTGTCTGCTTGTTCAGACTTCATTCCATGGTGTTAATATATTTAATAGGAAAATAAATTACGTAGACTATAAGTAATCATTTGCAAGTTTCCTTACAAAAGGTGGAGTACATAGGCATTCATAAGTTCTATGCCATTTCTGGTAAAACAAGTATCTATACAATGTATTACAATATTAATTTCTTGTTCTACCCATTGGGTAGAATATGTGCATATATTCAATGTATATACAGCACCTTACAAATAAAAGCAAACAGTTGAAGAAGCACCATTTCAAGTGAGGCACAACAAAGGTGAGCATTGCACACAGGGGCTGGAGTCCTACATGTGACATCGGAACAGGAGGCACCTCAGCTGCTTAGAGATGGACTTGCAGAGCTAGGGACCAAAAGGGTGTGCGCAGCCACGTCATCTGTCTAGGCTAACCTTTTCATGTTACACTACTTCCAGCACACCTAGGGACAAAGATGGGATGTGGAAAGACGTTCCTTGCTCAGCAAGATGTCCCTGTGCTCCAATATCAACCTTGTGCTACATCCAAGTAGCAGACGCAGCTATCAAATGACATCTTTATTTCTAAAACCCATGGACTATGGGAGACTAAGAATGCTATTGTGAGTTGTCCACATCTCCAAGGACTGTGAACAGCTACTGGCAACCACACAGCAGGGTTTTTTGGAGTCAATACAATCTAAGGAAACCATGAAGCTACTTGGGATTTTAGGGTACAAGCAAGTTTTGATGGATGACTGACATGGGAGAAAAGCAAAAAAGATAACAGAAAGCAAGTATTCTTCCCACTGGTTCGTTCCCCTTGCCCTGACTGCTGAGATATTTAGGAGGTATAGAGTTGCCATTCTTAAGCAGCAAAACTATGGAAGCACATTCACAGAATTCATACTGTATCTCCATAGCCCAGTTCGTGGAGTCCAGGAACAGCCATGCCTGTTGACAGCAGTGTTGGCAGAGCACAACAGAGGCCATATGGGCATCCTCAATAATCAAGCTTGAGGGCATCTTAAAAGAACTACCCCAAGAGTCTCCCCCAAAAAAAAAAAAAAAAAAAAAAAAAAAAAAAGAACAGTTGAATAAGCGATGTAAAACCTACACCTGTGAGAAGGTAGGTATATGAATAGATTCTTTTAGATCAAAGCAGCTTTCTGAAGGTACTTCCTTTGGTCGCAATAAAATAAAGATGAAGATCAAATGGGGCTACCTAGAATTTCAGAAGAATACTCTCTTTGTACCCAGTTCCCATGTCTGTGTGAAAAGGCATCCATCCCAGTTTGGCTCCTCATCCTTGGCTCTTGGGCTTGAGCTAAAATACACTGTAAGCTTTAGTCACTGCCATGTTGTGCATTGGGTATGTGTCTGTGGTGAAGGCATGGAGATGAGTAATTGGCTTCCTTGTTTACAGAGTTTCTGAAAAAGCAAATGCAGGCCAAAAGACTTGAGTTCCAGGAGATAGATTAGTAGGTCTTGTGTTTCACATTCCTGGAAATCCATGAGACAACAGATAAGTCAGTGGCCTGCCCAGGACTGTTCCTTCTAACAATGCAAACCTTCACTACGGTGCCCCATGGAAATAATCTGCCATAACCTATTGTCAGTTGCTTAAACTCTGCTTTCTAAATCAATCCTCGGGTTCTAAGCACTTGGCTTTTTGAAAGACAACAGCCCCCACTGTATGAGCTATGTCTTCACAGTTGCTAGTTAGTCAACACCTTAGAGCCAGAAGACAGCATGGGATGGACTTGTCAGTTACAAGACTATAACCTAAATCTTCCTGTGCTGAGAAAAATGAACTAATTCATTTTTATGACCTTGACTTTAGTTTTTAAGCTAATTCCTTAAAGAGACCCAGCCTCAAAGACTAAAGACTTCAAAGTCACTGTGTGTGTGTGTGTGTGTGTGTGTGTACCTCTGGGGTACCCAATGTTTTGTCAATATTGTTGGCATCTACAAAATGTCTATATGCTTGCCAAGCTCTGATCTTAGCTCTTTCTAACAGTTGGCAGAAAAGTTGAGCTAAAATAAGGGTTGAGAAGCCCCATTTGGAGCTGAAACTAAAGGGTGGGATCAACAGCTTCACCAAAACTACAATTAGGATTTGGAATGACAGAGCCACAACCTCACCTTCCCCTGGAAGTCACCCATGCCAGTTCCCCTACCAGTGATGTTCCAGAGAGGACACATACCTCCTTCCTCTGCCATTGTATCTCAGGGCCCCATCCAAGCACAATCTGAAAACAGAGGACACCAGGAGCCAGAAACCTTTCAGAAGGAGACCTCAAGAAAGTGGGAAAGGTCCTCTTTGGCCCAGTTAACTTGTAGTCTGAGAGGCCACTGAATGCCACCAGACAAGACAGACCTTCATGTGTACATCCTTCCAAGCACTGTCAAAGCATGAGCTGACAACTGTTGCCTATCTGTCCTCCCTCCTTTTGACTGTGAGTATTCCTATGGACGCTACTGTGTGAAACAGATAAATCACTCAGAGATTTCAAGTCTCAGACCATGCCGGTGGCCTGCCTACTGAGACAGGCAGAAATGAGAAGCCTGGGGTCAGACAGGACTGGGGGGAGGGGCTTCAAACAATCTCTACTGAGAACAGTAACGCACGCACACAAACACACACACACTGATTTGGTGTGAAACTGCAGCTGCACCTCCATTCCCATTCATTCATTCTGTCACATGCTGAGGCCAGACTACCAGAAAGAAGCCCATTGTGCAGTTACAGAGCCAGTGCTTACATGTGCAGAAGAAAGTCATTGAGTTTTGGTTTTTGTTTTAATTGTGCATAAGAATGTTAGAAATAGTAACCTGACTTCAAATACTGAGAAGCTGTTGTCCAGCTGCAACTCTGCCTGCCATGCCTTGTCCTGAGTCACAGCCTCACCCACCATATCTCTGTTCTCTAACTGACCACAGTTCAAAGACTGGCTAGACAAAAGTGAGTCTATGGCATGAGTCTGGTAGGTCTGCACCGGATTCCTCTAACATAACACTGGTGACACGGAATGGCTTGTTATGCCGAATTTGCCCCTCAGTCAGGCCCCGGGGGCATATTAAGCATGGCACTTTGAAAACTGCATGGGCTTGGGGGCAATTGCGGGTGCCAGGTACTGAACAGAATGTCCTTGAAGAATTCCACAGCTGCCTAGGATGGGAGAGGCAGCGGGACTCACTGTGCCACATACTTCAGCAGGACACAAAATGACCATCGTGCATTTTAAACAATTTATTGCATAAAATAAGGTATGTATCTGAATATATTTCATGCTACAGTGAAAAAAGTCTATAAACTGCTGACACTGCTGGGAATAAGGCTAGCTCTGCGTGACACTTGATACACAATGCAGGTTTCTTTTCACCAACCTCTCCACGTAACTCCAGGGGTACACCACTTCTGGCTGCAAGTTTTCCAACACAGCACTTTTTAAATGTACGTAACTTGGTAAACACCAGGGCACATTCCCAAATACCATTCTTGTATGACTCTGCAGAATCTCCAGGGTGTTCCTGGGGCATAATAGCCATCCATAGGTGACAAGACAACATACAGAACTTCACACAACACAATTCCCTCACCCATAGTTTAAACATTAAGATAGTGCAACTCTTAAAGTATACCGTCACAACACAATTAGTTCCTCTCGCTCCTCTATCCACTTTATACCTTGGCACACAAAACAGGAGTTTCGACTCATATTTTTAAGACAAAATAAAAGTTTCACACCTTTGGAGAAAAAGCAAACTGGCTGATTCTTCCCCATGATAATATATAAGAATTCTTCCTTCTTTATTCAGTTAATTATAAAAACAGGCCGTCCCGGCCTCATTTATCTGTAGTCTCCTTTTGGAATTAAATATGTCAAAAATACCTTTGTGGGTCTTACTTTCATGAAGTCTTCAAAGCATCCTCGGTTTTCCTCTGCATGCCCTTTTCCAGGCTCACACCATCTCTAGTCCCATCTCCACCCCTGCCCCAAGATGAACACCATTTGCGGTCAAACCGGATGGAAGTTTGTATTGTTTCACTCTTGTTTGCAAGCAATTCCCGGGATAGGAATCAGAAATGAAGACCGTGTTTGCACATTTGGTTTTACTCAGCTGTAGGATGTAAAGCTGAACAACACTGGTGGCAGAGGCGCCAGCTGGCCTCTCTCTCCCTGCCGAGGTTTCTCTCTCCTTGAAAAGTACACTCTGAAGGTAGTCAGACCAGGTTCCCAGGCTTCCTGTCTTTGCCCTTGATGGGTATTATTGTGCCCTCTGAGTTGTTCGGCTGAAACTGTGGTCTGCTGCCCCTGTGTGCATTGCTATGCTGGTGGTAGAAGAATGAGGTGCCTGGGTAGTGACCCATCACCTCACTGTAGGTCGGGGGTGGCCCTTCCATCCTCCCGTTACTGCTACAGGTAGCTGCACTGATGCCCGAGTGGCTGCTTGGTGGGCATGGTCCCCCGTTGTACATAGAAATGTCTATCAAGTCACTGTCAAACACGGTTCGGTTGGGTGGGGCCCTCACGGACTCTCGGTTGAGTTCCATCTGCTGCTCTGGGTCCCGGAGCTGCAGGGTGCAGGGTCCCTGGTAAGGAGGTGGCTCTTCCCCGTCTGACAGGGAGATGGTGGGAGGCAAGTCAATCTCGTGCTGCACATAGGGGTAGGTGGGCTGGAAACGACTGAACGGATCCCGCTGGATGAAGGATGGGGTGGTAAACCTATCCCTGCCCCGTGGGGCACACATGATCTGGAAGGGAAAGAAAAGAAGCCTGAGGACATTCTCAGTATAACAGTGACCAACAATGGGACAGGCTCAGGGAAGTTCAAGCTTGTTCTGTGTTCACACCAGTTTTCACACCCCCTCTCACACCATTTCCCATGCAAAACAGAAAAGAACTCAGCCAGAATTGGTTTCTTGTTATTGCTGTTGTTTTGGTTTTGTTTTGAGAGTGGCCTGGGTTAAACTCAATGTGTATTGGTGTATCTCAGAAGGCTAAACTTTGGTGGGGAATGGTAGCTAACTGAAGACTTGGACGTAAATGGAGTTATTTGGGCAGGCAACAAAGATTCAAATGGGACCTTATGGAGTGGAAAGTGCAGGGGACAGAGATGGGGCAAGGAGCATGGTGTGGTGGTGCAGCCCTCTGGGAACCGGTCACAGGTAACCTCATCCAAGTCTTAGTGGCTTTACCATAAAATAGAAAATAAGACAGTGCAAGCCTCTTGCTTTTTTGGGACTGGACAGTCTGGAATCCATGAGTTAGCAAAGTGAGGTAGAGTCCCTGAGGTTACTTTTGTAAATAAATAACTCAGAAAAGTGACTTTCTTTTGGATTTCTACACTTTTACAGTTATTTCAATAAACATTTACTACAGTTATTTTTAGTTATTAATGTGAAAAATATGTCTTTCAAAGTAAAAAGGATTGTACATTTTCCTCCAAAGTGAACTCAAAGCATGCTATTTCTTTAATATAGCTCTCTTGGGGTCTTCTCGGTAAAATGGCAGAGACAGGCTGCCTCTGTGTGAGCTGGTGAAAGAGAAAGTCCGCATAAGGTAAAATAGACATTATTGCAAAGACAGAAAACACCTCAGAAATCCCCAAGAGATGTCTAAAGAGGGAGCGGGATGGGGGTGGGGGCAACGTAGAGAAGTAAGCTGAACACGGCCTCAGCTACTCGGCTCCCTGGCTGGCTGGAAGGGAAGCAGAAATTATTTTCAAAAGGTAAGCAGGAGAAAGACTGGTAGTCCTAACCCTCAGGATGAACCCTCAGCCCTCCAGTCACAGGTTTTGATGGGCAGGCATTTCCTCAAGTGAGCAGATCATCGTCAGAGAGAAAGCCAGTCTGTCACCCTTTATAACCCTGAGGGCAGCACTGGGCACCACACTGAGACGGGATCTATTGTTGAAAACTCAACTATCCCAAGGAACAGCTGCAGGCCAGCAAACCTCAGCTGGGTCTGACATGGGCCCTGGATAAGAGAAGACACAGAGAAGTAGTTGTGGGCCGCAGGAGGGATAGAAACTGATAGATAGGCCAAAGGGGGTGGCAACATGAGGTTTGGCTCATGCTACGACGGTGTATATAGAGACTGTCTCTCCCTGGGTGGTGGGAAACAGACATCTTGGATTGAGAACAACCTTGGAATTTAATAGTTCTGAACGTGTAGTAAATGGATAAAATTCTGGAGCCACCTCTCTGCCCTTCGCTGCTGGAAAGGTGGAGAACTCTGAAGTTCCAGGGATGTGGTTGATACTACAAGCTGCAACCCTCCAGTGGTGTGGTAAATAGATTTCACACCCGTGCCAACCTCAGTACTGTTGCCTGCTTGCCTCACTTTCAAAGCACTGGGGAGACAGCCTGGCTAAACCATTAGCAGCCCTAGGATTATGATCAGGGAGTCTTGGAAGAGTGGTACAACCTGCCCAGCCCTCCACTGCAAAGCCAAGTATAGCCACCAGAGATGCTAGCAAGTATAGGAAAACTGGCAAGATAAAGATAGCTCTGTCAGACAACATACACTTGTACCACACAGACTCAGCAATGGGAGACACAAGTCCACAGATGTGACAGCCCCATTCCAGGCATTTGACAGGCAATCTCCAGTTTCCAAGGGCCCAGAAACATGCTCCAACATCACATCTCTTTTTCACACACACACACACCACCTCCACCACCGCCGCCACCACCACTACATAAATGCACACACATATGGTCTTTTTTTTTTTTTCTTAAACAGGGTCTCTCTTCATAACCCTGGCTCTCCCAGAACTCACTTTGTAGACCAGACTAGCGACAGACTCACAGAGATCCAACTGCCTCTGCCTCCTAAGTGCTAGGATTAAAGGCATGCAGCAGCACACCTAGCTTATATATGGTCTTCTTGGTGATATATTAATGAGATGTCATTGATGTTAGGTGTATTTCTATATCATGAACAGCTTGTTGTTACTGCTGTTATAACAGTTTTCTATTTATGCATGGTGCTAGGAATTGAGCTCCCTACAATGGAATTGATATCCAAACCAACATACATGTACACTGCAACAAAGACAAAACAGAACATGATTCCACAGAAGATTATATAATTCAGGAACTGCTAAACTCAAAGATATAAGACAATATGTAAAATGCTAGATGAAGATTTCAAGTTTTTTTCTGGTAGGACAGATACAAGAAGATAATTCATCTGTGTCCTTTGCCTTACAGAAACTTCTCCTCAGTTTGAGGAGGTCCCATTTATTAAATGTCGATCTCAGTGTCTGTGCTACTAGAGTTATGTTCAGGAAGTGGTTTCCTAAACCAATTTGTTCAAGGGCACCTCCCACTTTCTCTTCTAAGAGGTTCAGTGTGGTTGGATTTATGTTGAGGTCTCTGATCCATTTGGACTTGAGTTTTGTGCATGGTGATAGACATGGGTCTATCTGCAGTCTTCTACACACCATTGTCCAGTTGTGCCAGTTTGTTGAAGATGCTTTCCTACTTCCATTGTATACTTTTAGCTGTTTTGTCAAAAATCAGGTGTTCTTAGGTGTTAATATCAGGATTTTCTATTCGATTCCATTGGTCTACCTGTCTATTTTTGTGCCTATACCAAGCTGTTTTCAGGACTATAGCTCCATGTAGAGCTTGAAGTCAGGGATGATGATGCCTCCTGAAGTTCCTTTATTGTACTGGGTTGTTTCTATCCTGGACACAGTTGACAAGACCAAATGGGAGCCCATAGATTGGGAAAAGATCTTCACCAATCCTACATCTGACAGAGGGCTGATCTCCAAAATATACAAAGAACTCAAGAATCTAGTCACCAAAACACCAAATAACCCTATTACAAAAAAAATGGGGTCCAGAACTAAAGAGCGAATTCTCAATAGAGAAAATCAAAGGAGCTGAAAGACACTTAAGAAAGTGTTCATCATTCTTAGCTATCAGGGAAACGCAAATCAAAACAACTCTGAGATACCATCTCACTCCTGCCAGAATGTCTAAAATTAGAAACACCAATGACAACTCATCCTGGAGAGGACGTGGAGAAAGGGGACACTACTCCACTGCTGGTGGGAGTGCACACTTGTACAGCCATTTTGGAGATCAATATGGCAGTTCCTCAGGAATATGGGAATCAGTCTACCACAGAACCCGGCAATCCCACTCTTAGGCATATCCAAATGAGCCACATCCATGCAACAAAGACATCTGTTCAGCTATATTTGTAGCAGCATTATTTGTAATAGCAAGAATCTGGAAGCAACCTAGATGCCCCTCAACTGAAGAATGGATAAAGAAAATGTGGCACATTTACACAATGGAATACTACTCTGGGGAAAAAACCAATGGAATCTTGATTTGCAAGCAGATGGATGGCACTTGAAGAAACCATTCTGAATGAGGTAACCCAGTCACAAAAAGAGAAACATGGTATGTGCTCACTCATATATAGATTTTAGACATAGAGCAAAGGATCACTAGCCTATAATTCACACTTCCAAAGAAACTAGAATACAAGGAGAAATCTAAGAGATTCATACAAGGTCCCACACAGAAGGGGAAGGAACAAGATCTCCTGAGCATATTGGGGGGGCAGTGAGTGGAGAGGGAGCTAGGAGAAAGAGAAGGGGAGGAGAGGAAAGCACGTGGGACCAGGAAGACTGAGTCAGGAGAGGAATAGAGAGGAATAGAGGAGAGAAAAAAAAAAGGAGAGAGAGATACCATAAGAAAGGGAGCCACTATAGGTTTGAAGAGAAAACTGACTCTAGAGAAATGTCCAGAGACCTACAAGACTGACCCCAACTAACAATTTGAGCAACAATGGAAAGGCTACATAAAATCCCTTCCCGGATAATGAGACTGATGACTAACTTATCCACCATCATAGAGCCCTCATCTAGTAGCTGATGGAAACAGAAGCAGACACCCACAGCTAAACACTGAGCTGAACTGGAATTCAGATGTAGAGAGGGAGGACAAAACCAGGCTACAGAAACTCATAGAGACAGCTGATCTGAACAAGGAGGAGCTAATGGGCATCCAGACTGATAGCTGGGAATCCAGCATTGGACCGACTCAGACCCCCTGAATATGGGTCTCAGTTAGAAGGCCTGGGCAGTAAGGGACCTCTGACAGTGGAACCAGGATGTATCCCTGGTACACAAAAGGACTTTGGGAGCACATTTCCCATTGAGGGATACTCCCTAACTTAGAGGCAGGAGGGAAGGCCTAGTCCCTACTCCAAATGACAGGTTTTGTTGACCCCTCCTGGAAGGCACCACCCTCCCTGTGGAGTGGGGCAGGGAATGGGATGGGAGGGTGGTCAGGGGCATGGGAGGGAGGGAGAAAGGGAAGAAGGGAGAAGGAACTGGGATCGATATGTAAAATAAGAAAAAAAAAGGGGGGGGAAGAAAAAAGATAATTCATTCCAAAACCTAGAGAGGAAAGTGAACAAGGAAATAACTCACAAATGATAAAAGTGCAAAATTCAAGACATCAAAAACAAACAAACACAGTAGACATCTTCACCAATAAACTCACCCAAGCACCCCCCCCCAAAAAAAGTATCAGGACAAAGTTGACAAAGCACTACATTGAAACATAAATAAGAGGGGAAAAAATGAACAAGAATGATGATGGCTAAGAACTTTAGGACACAATCAGGAATCCTGGGGGGGGGGGTAGGGGAGGATGACAAAACATTAAGATAAACACTAAAGGCAGAGACTATTCAAAGAAGCAGAAATTGTCCTAATTCCAGAGAATGAGACAGACATTTAAATAGCACAGGCATTAAGAATGCAAAACAGGTATTACCAGAGAGCATTTTACAGTCAAGACAAAATGCAAAGCAAAGAAACAATATTAAAAGCTATAAGGGAAAAATACAAACTCACCTACAAAGGCAGGAACATCAGACTAACATCAGACCTCTCCAGCAACCCTACAAGCCAAGAGATCATGGATGATATATTTCAATCCCTGAAAGTAAAGAATTGCTGGTTTGTATATCTAGAAGAGCTGTTTTAAGATTGCCAGAGAAATAAGTACATCTCAAGACAAGCACAAGCCAAAGCAGTTCTGATCAGTAAGCCAAAACCACAGAAGAGACTTACAATGAATGTTATGGACAGAGGAGGAAGAAAACACAGGAAAGAACAGATAAACAAGGGAAGGCCAACAATAGCCAGCTAGATTAACAACTAGCAAAAGTGGTAGCAAGAGATTAGTAAATATCTCCTAACAATAACCTTAAATGTAAATGGCTTCAACTAACCCAATAAAGAGTACAGACTGGAATACTAATATATATATTAGTATTTTTTCCATCTCCAAGAAACACACCTCACTAGTAAAGGCACCCACAAGCTGAAAATCAAGAAGCAGAAGTCAATTAAACATGCAAATGGAAATCAAAAGCTGGTATAGCTATTCTGATATGATAAAGCAGACTTCAAATCAAAATTAGAGATAAGGTCATACACATTCATAAAGGTATTATTAATCAATAAGATATTAAAGTATAAATATATAATCAACAAATATGGGAACTCCTAATTTCATAAAACAAAAAAGTCATGGATGATGATACAATGTTGGATGATTGATTTGCACTCCATCCCTAGATAGGGAATCTAAGCTGAATATCAACCAAGAAATTTCAGAGTAAAAGCACACCACAAGCCAAATGATAATTGACTTGACAGACAATATAGAATAGCCTATGCAACAGATACAAAATAGACACTATTCTCAGGAGTCCATGAAATCTTGTCTGAAAAGACCACATTGGAGGCTACAAACATTAAAGAGTTGAAATAATTTGTTTTTTTATTAGATAATAGTGTAATGAAAATAGAAAGCAATAGCAAGAACAACTATAAAACCCACAAAATACATGAAAATCTGTTTCTTTCCTCTCGCTTTCTTCCTTCTCTTCCCTCCCTCCTTCTCCCCCCTTCCCATCTCTTCTTCTCTGCCTCTGCAGGCTGACCATCAAGGGTCAAGTTCGCTATGCAGCCTTGCAATTCTGACTTTCCTCCCACTCTACCTCTGAGTGCTGAGATCACATGTGTGTGCCACAGCACCTGGACTATGCACTGCTGAGAACCAAATGCAGAGCTTGGTGCATGTGAGGCATGCCCTCTACCAATTGAGCCACATCTCCAGCCCTAAATAGCATACTCTCGAATGGGCCATTTTAAGAAATCAAGAAGGCAATTTTTAAGCTCCAAAAATCATTTGAAAATGAAAGCACAAGTTAACTTTTACATGCAGTATACAGAGAGGCAGTTCTAGGCAGAAATGTTATTAACTATGAGTGCTTACATTAAAAAAAAAAGAAAGAAAGAAAGAAAGAAAGAAACTCAAATAACCCAATGATGTACCTTCAAGTCCTTAGAAAATAAGAACAACACAAGCCAATACAAAGCAGTAATAAATAAATAAATAAATAAATAAATAAATAAATAAATAAATAAAGGAGAAGGAGGAGGAGGAAAAAGAGAAATAGCAATGAAAAATGCAGACTCAGTAAAATTAAGAGCTGTTTAAAAATAATAATAAACAAGATTGACAAATCCTTCACTAAACAACTTGGACATATAACAGCCAAGGAAATTGATGCAGTAACATAATTTCTCCCAACAAAGACAATCCCAGGACTAGATGGGCTTACTGTCAAATCCTACAAAACATTCAAAGAAAAGCCAACATCAGTGCTCTTTAAACTATTCTATAAAACAGAAAAGGAAGGAACACTACCAACCTCATCCTCCAAAGGCAAGGAATAAGCAAAAGTGTATAAGGACATAACAGAGAAAGAAAACTATAGACCAATTTCCCTGAAGAACATGGATGTAAGAATTCTCAATGAAATTCTGACAAACCAAATTCAAGAATGTATCAACAAGACCAAGTTGATTCCATGCCAGGGATACAAAATTGGATCAACAAATGCAAATCATGACATATAATTCAACACATAACAGATTTGAGGAAAGATTTACATGACCAACTCAGTAGATGCAGAAAAAGCCTTTAACAAGGTCAATATCTCTTCATGGCAAAAGCCCTGAAAAAACTAGAAATGGAAGGAGTATACCTCAATAAATTAAAGACTATGTAAGGCAAACCTACAACCTCAAAACAAACCTCAAGTCTTACATGCCCCTCCCACTACCACAGCAACTCCAACCCTAGGACCACCTGCAGAACTGAGTGAGCCTTTCCCAGATTTTGGAGAACCTACTGCGGTGAGGACTTTCTAACTCTAATGAAGGCTAGCTCCTGTGCTCCATAGCCCTAGCCTCGGGTGATCTGGGACCCTATTCACACAACCACCTAGTGCTTCCAAGACTGAACATAAAACACCATTCTGCTGGTCCATAACCTGACAATTTGGGGTAACACCAAACAGAGATCCATGTATCTACTCAACAAAGGTAGGGCAGATATCCATACCAGAAAACACAAAACAAAACAACACAAAACAAACAAACAAACAACAACAAAAATAATGACCCAACTTTAGGTGCCTAGAGCCCATTGAAAAGCAAAAATACCAGAAATAAACAAGATAGTATGTCTCCCCCCAAAAATAGTACTCCTATACTTATGTCCCCTTAGAAAGGCAATTTAATTATTCCAAAATATTAATTATAAACATGTTCAAGCATATCAAAGAGGATATGCAAAAATGCCAGACTATGGGCCCCAGATCCCCCTGCTCATGTGTCCTGTCCCCATTGAGAGCTCTCTTGGAGCTCTGATACAACCCCACCCACCCCCACCGCGAGCCTGCCCCCCCACCCAGTGCCCTACCCTGCCCACTGTCCCGCCACTCTGGTTGAGCACTGGGATAGAAGGTGGAGCCAACAGTCCACACAACTTTGGGGGACTTCTCGGAGAGACTCTGAACACAGGAGACCTGCCTATCCACGGGGGACCACCCGTAATTTCCACCTGCTTGGTCTCCGAACCCCACCGCCAGTCCTCTGTTGGAGTCCCGGGCCCCTCCCAGAGATCTGCCTATCTCTGCGGGACCACTCTGAGTTCCTGCCGGCATCTTCTACTGGATCCTGATCGCTGACCCCATCCTCGGGCCCCTGTCTGTGGAGAGACCTCCTAGAGAGCTTGAACCACCCAGAGCTACAGATATTGAACCTCTGACCCACATAAGCCCACCGGGGAAGTACCATAGAGAGAGGGAGAGACCCCAACACCTACTGGAAGAAGCTATGGGAAGACGGAAATACAAGAAAACACCTAACAACAGAAAGACAAGCATGACACCACCAGGATCTAGGGAATCTACTCCAACTAGAATGGAACACACCAACAAAGCAGATGAAGCAGAAGGGAATGACTTAAAAATTACCGTCATAAAAATGATAGAGGCCCTCAAAGAAGATGTGAGAAAATCCCTTAAAGAAATGGAAGAAAAAACAAACAAAAAAGTGAAAGAAATGAACAAATTTCTTAAGGAAAATAAAGAAAGTACAGAAAGCCAAGAAAAAACAATTAAGCAGGTGTAGGAAATGGTTCAAGACTTGAAAACTGAAATAGAGAAAATAAAGGCAACACAAACCGAAGGACTGCTAGAAATAGAAAAACTGGACAAAAGATCGGGAACTACAGACGCAAGCATAACCAACAGAATTCAAGAGTTGGAAGAGAGAATCTGAGGTGCAAAAGATAAACTAGAAGAAATAGATTCATCGACCAAAGAAAAGCATAAATCCAACAAATCCTTAACACAAAACATCCAGGAAATGTAGGACACCGTGAAAAGGCCAAACCTAAGAATAATAGGCATAGAGGAAGGTGAGGAAGCCCAGCTCAAAGGCGCCGAAAATATATTCAACAAAATCATCGAGGAAAACTTTCCCAATCTGAAGAAGGACATGACCATGAAAGTACAAGAAGCATATCAAACACCAAATAGGCTGGACCAAAGAAAAAAGACCCTTCAACATATAATATTCAAAACACCTAGCATACAGAATAAATAAAGAATATTAAGAGCAGCGAAGGAAAAAGGACAGGTAACATATAAAGGCAGACCTATCAAAATTACACCTGACTTCTCCATGGAAACCCTCAAGGCCAGAAGGTCCTGGATAGATGTTCTACAAGTATTAAGAGACCACGGATGCCAGCCCAGGCTACTATACCCAGCAAAACTCTCAATCACTATAGATGGAGAAAACAAAATATTTAATGACAAAACCAGATTTTCACAATACCTATCTCCAAATCCAGCCCTACAGAAAGTATTGGAAGAAAACTCCAACCCAAGGAAGGTAACTACACCCACAAAAATGTAGGAAACAGATAATCTAACTACACCAGAAACCAAGGGTAAAGCAGAACAAATATATTCACAATACCACTGCCAACAACAAACCTAAAACAAACAAGCATCAACAATCAATGGTCCTTACTCTCAACATTAATGGTCTTAACTCATCTATAAAAAGACACAGGCTAATAGAATGGATACGAAGACACAATCCAACCTTCTGCTGCATACATGAAACACATCTAAGCTTCAAAGACAGACATTACCTCAGGGTAAAGGGTTGGGAAAAGATCTTCCATTCAAATGGAACCAAGAAGCAAGCAGGTGTGGCTATCCTAATATCTAACAAGTTAGATTTCAAACCAAAATTAATCAAAAGAGATGAAGACGGTCATTTCGTATTCATCACAGGAGAAATCCATCAACACAAAATCTCAGTTCTGAACATCTATACCCCACATACAAAGGCACCCACATTCATAAAAGAAATTCTACTAAATCCCAAAGCTCATATAAACCTCACACACTTATAGTGGGAGACTTCAACACACCACTCTCAACACTAGACAGGACCACCAATCAGAAACTCAACAAAGAAACTAAAGAACTAACAGAAGTTATGTCTCAACAGGGTTTAACAGACATCTATAGAACATTCCATCCAAACACAAAAGAATATACCATCTTCTCTGCTCCACATGGAACCTTCTCTAAAATCAACCACATACTAGGTGACATAACAAACCTCAATAGATACAAGAGAATTGGAATAGTTCCTGTATCTTATCAGATCACAATGCTTTAAAATTGGAATTCAACAACAACACAAATAGCAGAAAATCTGCAAACTCATGGAAACTGAACAATGTGCAATTGCACCACACCTGGGTCAAAGAAGAAATAAAGAAATTAAGGACTTTCTAATATTCAACGAGAATGAGGACACAACATACCCGAACTTATGGGACACCTTGAAAGCAGTGCTACGAGGGAAGTTCATTGCACTAAGTGCCCATATAAAGAAAACAGAGGATAGTCACATAAGAGAACAGCACAACTGAAAGCCTTAGAACAGAGAGAAGCAAACTAACCCTGTAGGAGTAGACGCCAGGAAATAATCAACTTGAGGTCTGAAATCAACAAAATAGAAACCAGGAAAACAATACAAAAAAATCAATGCAACAAAGAATTGGTTTTTTGAGAAAATCAACAAGATAGACAAACCTTTATCCAAACTAATGAAAAAGCAAAGAGAGAACATGCAAATTAACAAAATCAGAAACGAAAAGGGGAACATAACAATGGACACAGAGGAAATCCAGACAATTTTCAGGTCATACTTTGAAAAACTGTATTCCACAAAAATTGAAAATTCAAAGGAAATGAACAAATTTCTGGATAAGTATCACTTACCAAAATTAAATCAAGAACATACAAACAACTTAAATAGACCTATAACCCGCAATGAAATAGAAGCAGTCATCGAAAGCCTTCCAACCAAAAAAAAAGTCCAGGGCCAGATGGCTTCAGTGCAGAATTCTACCAGACATTCAAGGAAGAACTAATACCAATACTCCTCAAATTGTTCCACAAAATAGAAACAGAAGGTTCATTGCCAAACTCTTTTCATGAGGCCACAATATCCTTGGTACCCAAGCCTCACAAAGACACAACTAAAAAAGAAAACTACAGACCAATATCCCTGATGAACATCGATGCAAAAATACTCAATAAAATACTGGCAAACCGAATTCAAGAATACATTAGAGAAATCATCCACCATGACCAAGTAGGCTTCATCCCTGGATTGCAGGGATGGTTTAACATGTGAAAATCTATCAACGTGATCCACCATATAAACAAACTGAAAAAGAAAAACCATATGATTATCTCCCTAGATGCTGAAAAAGCCTTCGACAAAATTCAACACCCTTTCATGATAAAGGTCTTGGAGAGATCAGGGATAACAGGAACATACCTAAACATAATAGGAGCAAACCAACTGCCAACATCAAACTGAATGGAGAGAAACTTAAGCCAATTCCTCTAAAATCAGGAACAAGACAAGGCTGCCCTCTCTCCATAGCTCTTCAATATTGTACTTGAAGTTCTAGCTAAAGCTATAAGACAACAAAAGGAGATCAAGGGGATCCAAATTGGAAAGGAAGAAGTCAAATTGTCTCTATTTGCAGATGATATGATACTTTACATAAGCGACCCAATAAACTCTACCAGGGAACTCCTACAGCTGATAAACACCTTCAGCAAACTAGCAGGATACAAGATAAACTCAAAAAAATCAATAGTCCTACTTTTTTCAGACGACAAAGAGGCAGAAAAATAAATCAGAGAAACATCACCATTTACAATAGCCACAAGCAGCATAAAGTATCTTGGGGCAATGCTTACCAAACAAGTAAAAGATCTACATAGTAAGAACTTTATGGCTCTAAAGAAAGAAATTAAGGAAGATACCAGAAAATGGAAAGATCTCCCATGCTCTTGGATAGGTAGGATAAACATAGTAAAAATGGCAATTTTGCCAAAAGCAATCTACAGATTCAATGCAATCCCCATTAAAATCCCATCACAATTCTTCACTGACATTGAAAGGATAATAATCAACTTTATATGGAAAAACAAAAGACCCAGGATAGCCAAAACAACCCTATACAATAAAAGAACTTCAGGAGGCATCACCATTCCTGACTTTAAGCTCTACTACAGAGCTATAGTTCTGAAAACAACCTGGTACTGGCACAAAAATAGATAGGTAGACCAATGGAATCGAATTGAAAATCCTGATATTAACGCACGCACCTATGAACACCTGATTTTCAAAAACCAGCTAAAATTATACAATGGGGCAAGGACAGCATCTTCAACAAATGGTGCTGGCACAATTGGATGAGGGTGTGTAAAAGACTGCAGATAGACCCATGTCTGTCGCCATACACAAAACTCAAGTCCAAATGGATCAAAGACCTCAACATCAATCCAGCCACATTGAACCTCTTAGAAGAGAAAGTAGGAGGTACCCTTGAACACCCTAACCCCATGGAGGGATAACTGCCTTAACCTAGAGACAGGAGAGAAGCCCTAGTCCCTACTTCACATGACCTGTCAGATCTACATGACCCCAACTGGATGGCATTCCCCTACATATGGATTTGGGGTGGGAGGATGGGAGGGGAGGGTGGTTAGAGTGCATGTGAGAGGGCAGAAAGGGAAAAATGGAGGGAGGGAGGGAAAAAAGTCAAGACACAGCAATACAATGTAGTAAAGAGCATTTCTGAAGATCCAGATGAAATTAAGTGTGAAATGAAAAATTAAATTAGACAGATAAAAAGAATGATTGGTGGAAAAGTCTGAAGACCCAAATTAAGCCTGTACTACCACAGCCACCTGACTTTTGACAGACCATCCATACACACTATGGAAAAGACAGTATCTTCAACACATGAGGCTCAGTAAACTGGATAGCTTCTTGTAGAAGGATTACAGCAGACCCTTATCATTCATCCTACACAAAACTAAACTCCAAATGGATCAAGGACCTCAACATAACACTTGATACCCTGAAACTGCTAATGAACAGAGCACAAACTATGTTTCAAATTATAGACACAGGAAAGAATTTTCTGACAGGACTCCAGTAGTGTAGACATTAAGACCAACAATTGAGGAATGAAACCAAAGAGCTGCACAGCAAAGGACAACCATCCAAATAAAGAGGCACCTTACAGAATGGGAAAAACATCTTTACTAGCCATATATCTGACAGTGTTGAAACAAACGACCAAATTAAAACTGGGACATGGAACTAAGTAGAGTTCTCAAAAGAAGGAAAACTAATAGTTGTGAGGCATTTAAAAAAAAACAAAACTGTTTGATGTCTTTAGCCATCAGGAAAATGCAAACTACTTTTGAGATACCATCTTACCCACCTGTGAACTCTGAGAGCTACAAGAGCAAGTGGTGTGGAAAGACACTCCAACTGGTACAATAGTGGTGTGGATATTAAGCAGATAACCAACTACTGTCTGACTGAATTTAAGGCCTGCTCCAAAGACAGGACTTGTGGACACAGGTATAGAAGAAACAGAACCAAATTTCCCAGTATACTACTCTTACAAATATGTACAAAATACTCTAGGAAATACTTATATATACAACCATATTTGTTGTTATCTTATTCATAAATCCAGGGACTGGAACCAGCCTAGGTATCCATCAACAGATGGATGTATTAAAAAATGTTGAATGTGCACACAAGTTTTGTCAAGATAAGAAGAAAAATCAAATTGTGACATTTGCAGGAAAATGGATGGAGGAATCATTGTTAGGTAGAATAAACCAAACTCAGGAACTATATATAGTTTTCTCTTATATGAAGAACCTAGTTTAAAATGGGAGAGAGGGAAAGGGACGGGGGAGGAGAGGTGTAGGAGAAAGGAATTATGAGGCTAAAAAGGGAACATGAGGGGGTAGAAAAATCCTAATGCAAGAGAAGTAGAGGGTGTAGAATATATGTGGTGAGAAGAGAAGAGGCACTTGGGGGAAGAAAGGGAGACAGTCAGAGAAGAGAAACAGAAGACGGTGGGGAGGGAACCAAATGAGAACAAGTGTGACACATTATGCACGAAAATGACACAATAAAGCCATTGCTTCTAATGCTAATGGCAAAAATTCATTACATAAATAAATCTCCCCTTCTTACAATTATCTTCTAGAAGACAAATATTACATGCATGAGCGTATCTACATATACAGACCCATATTCATATAAGTACATATGGCCACTGATTGGTGTCAAGCCATATTTCTTTTTGTACTTAAAGGCAAAACATACTATTTTAAAACTTCAATACATGACAAATTAAAAAACAAATGGAGTTTTGTTTACTGTAGAATCAAATATAAAACTTGACTTAGAATGGAAAGAAAGATGTTGGTGAAATTGTGGCAACATGAGAACACTAATTGAGTATTTGTAGGTAAAATTTCTCCATTGACCCTCTTAGTGAAAGTTAGACAATGTCTTACTCCTAAAGTTTATTCCAAACCCAACTCCACTGAACACTCTCTGTGAGCTAGTCATATGTTAAATAAACCTAGCTTACATCTGCATTTTACTCCTATTCTCTAGCATATAGATATTTGTGTCTGTCTCATTAAGGAAGACTGACATGGATTCTGTGTAGGCCACAGAGTTCTAGAGGCCAGGAGGGTGACCACCACACTTCTTTATCTTTCTACAGGTGAATACTAAGAAACTCTGACTGCCTATACCTACATCCACAAAGTTCATTGTTTCATGATCTTTTACATCCAAGTTTTGTTATTTTTACATTTATATAGAAATTCTTTAAAAATTCAGATAATTGATAAGCATTATGGGACAAACCTTTAACCCCTGCTTGGGAGACTGAAGCTGATGGGTCTCTGAGTTCAAGACTGGCCTAATCCACATAGCAAGTTCCAGGCCAACCAGGGCTATGTGTTCAGACCCTTGAATTTTATTATTATTATTATTAAACTAGACATGTGAGAAGAATCCATGCTATTTCATATGTACAAATTATGCCTACATTTGTAAAGTTCAGTTGGTAGCTCTAAGATAATCCAATGTTTAGCAATTTTCATCCTATTCTCTGCATTAGCTTAGACACATGACTCTAAGAGGGAATCCCTTCTTGCCCCTTTTAAACAAACAATGGCTTCATCTTAAAGTTCATCTCAAAGCCAAGGCTGTGGCCATGGTTTCTCCCCCAGCCTGCACCTTACCTCTGAAGCCCCTGGCCGCTGCACGGAGCTGTCAGAAGGCCACAGACACCCTTCCTGGAGGCAGGGAGGAGAAAAGTGAGGAACAAGAGATAAGAAAATCATTTGTTTCATAGAATAGCAGCAGCAGCCCCCGCCCCCCCAAAAAGCTTCAAACCTGAGTTTTTGAAACAAGAATCACTTTGTTCTTTGGGCAATGGCTGACTTGTCTAAATCATGGACAGGAAAGCACCGACCCCCTTGTATGTCTCTCAGATAAGAGAAAGGTTGCAAACCAACAGAAATATTGGAGTGCTTAGATCCTGGACACAATGGATTTGAAGTCAAATACACATTCATATAACTATGTGCTTCAAATGACCATCTAGCTACACTCAGTCAGTGTCTACACTTGGAGAAACCCTGGGCTAGAAAAGCTGTGAGAAGCCTCCCCAAAAGAAAGCATCATCATGTCCCATGAGGACCAAGTGCCACCATCCCCCTCATCACCACAATCTGAAGTCCATGGCGGCCACAGAGACACTACCCACATGCAGGTCGGTTCTCAACACCAGTGGAGATTTCCAAAGCCTAAATAATCTTCTGAAGTCTTCTACTGAGTTTATCCTTCAGCTGGAATATTCATAGCTATAATGCGATAACTAGAAGCTATCTCTTCAAGAATGTTTGGCAAGAACCAGCAAGATAGATAACACAGCATTTTCTGTCAAGCTTGAGGACCTGCGTCTGGTCCCCAGCATCTAAATGATAGCAAGAGAAAGGTGACTTCCACACATGCACCAGGGCACACAAACAAACATGCATACATGCATACATACATAAATACATACATACATACAGAACTGAAAAAAAAAATTTGAAACAGAGTTTCTCTGTGTAACAGCCCTGGTTGTCCTAGAACTCGTTCTATAGACCAGGGCTGGCTTCCAACTCACAGCAATCCACCTGCCTCTTCTTCCTGAATGCTGGGATTAAAGACATGTGCCACCACTGCCTGGCTCATAAATGAAAATTTTAAAAACGGTTCGGTTAGACTATCAAGGTGACAAGCAAACAGTTGCACTATTGGGGCAGCCATTCCCGCTGTTTACATCACTCCACAGTGATAAGCCATTTGAGTTCAGATCATTGGGTGTTTGCAAAGGACTCCTGGGCCATTGGCATCGTTAGTGACGCAGTAAGATCTGCTGAGCAAGGAGACACCTGCACTTTTGGACTTCTGGGAATATGTATATTTGGCCTCTGGAGATGCCTGATTTCCCCCCAAACTGCAAAGTCCACAGTGAAAAAACCCAGGCCCCCAGGTGCAAGCCCACACTGTGGCTGGCATTATAATAGAAATACTAACTTTGTTGTTTTGTACAATACATACAACCCAAGATACTCACAGGACATCATGGACTCAGTAGCAAAACTATCAGCTGCCCTGGCTGTTCAGAAGAAGTGTGGGCATAAGGGTCTGACTATAAAATTATGCAATGAACCATTACAGCCTGTGACTGACAACAGGTGAAGGACCAAACTTAAATCAAATGGTGTGACTGATCCCCTCCCAAGTACAACAGAGTGGCAGCATCCCTTCTAAACTCCTGCCTGCTCACCAACTGAGGACTAGCACCAGACTCCAGAAACCAAGTCTCCTGGTATTTCTGAGATTTTCTCGCCATCCTGCCATCAGGCACTGTTGCTACTCTTCTCTCCTACAGCCCCTAGTGTCCAGCTCCAGTCATTTAACTGTACCATCAAGAACCCAGGAATGAGGGGTTCATTGTCTCAATGGAATGATTATTCCTAGTGGCTCCATTTCCCTCCAAATGGACAGACAGATCAAGCAAAATAGCTTGCGGGAGCTCCCAGCAGCCTCTCGGACACCCACTTTCCTTGGTCTGTTATGCCTTTCCTGGAAATGCTGCACTGGGATTACTTAGGGTGGTCACTCCCTGGGGCTACTGCTCTGTGCACCTCAGTGGGTGCCAAGGCCGAGTCCTTGGAATCTTGTCTAGACTTTTCCTCTGTTCACCCAGCCTTACCTTCTGCAAACATGACCCCCTTTAATCTGGAGATATGGCCTGTCTAATATGGAGAACTCAATGATGTCTTCCCATTTAGGCATTCCTGGATGATCTCATATTAACACATTAGTTATTGATGGTCGCGAGGGGTATCATAGAAGTTGTAGGGTGGATTTTTTTTTTTTTTTTGAATTTCTGCAAAAAGCATCACTAGTTTGTAGATGTCTGTGGACAGTAATGACTTTCTAAAAATATTAGGATGTCAATATTTTATTCATGTATATAGGATGTCTTTCCATTTTGGTGTCTCCTGTAAATTTTTGGCAGTGTTTTATGGTTTCTGATGAATAAGTTTTTAGTCTCTTCAGTTAATTTTACTTTGAACTATTTTTAAGTCTATTGTAAATGGAAATGCTTTCTAAAATTCCTTATAAAATACCCATTGTTAGTTAAAAAAAAAAAAAGCAGCTGATTTCTGAGCACTGATTTTGTAGCTTGCTACTTTGGGGCTCTTATTTATTAGTTATAACACTTTTCTCTTTGTTTTAGAAGGCTCCTAAGATCTTGTCACCTGCTAACAGGTAATCTTCCTTCATCCTTTTCCACAGGGAACCTGTGCCCCCTAGTATTGTCAACTTGACACAAGCTAGAGCCATCTGAGAGGAGGGAACCTCAACTGAGAAACCATCTCCAGCCTATAGGGCTTTTCACAATTAGTGATTGATGTGGGCGGGCCCAGCTTGCTGTGGGTGGGACCAACTCCAGATGCTATGAGAAAGCAGGCTGAGCAAGCCATGAGGAAGAAGCCAGGAAAACAGCCTCCATGGGCTCTGCAGCATTTCCTGCTCCCAGGTGCTTGCCTTGCTTGAGTGCCTGCCCTGACTTCCTGATCACGCGTGTACTCTTCCCTATCTCTTCATTCTGTTCATGGGGTGTATAATGTTGACTTATTTTATATTCTGAGCCAGCACTCCATTCCAGAAATATGTCTCATTTGGTTATGGTTTATCATTCTTTTGAAATACTGAAATAAAGTTTCTATCATTTTATTTCAGTCTTCAGACTTTTATGTCAATATCCATAAAGGATGCTGGTTTGTGGCTTTCTCTTTGCTTTCTGTTTTCTTTGTCCTTCCTTGGTACTGGGAATCCTGGCCTCTTGTCAAGAAACTTCCCCATCTCTCCAGTTATTGGGAAAGATTTGAGGAGGGGTATCAACTCATATTCTGTAGGCTCCCCATTTCAGCCACCTGAATTCCATGGTTGGGGGAGTATCTTAAGAGTTTCTATTGATGAAATTTAAACAATTACCAAAGGCAACTTAGGGAGAAAAAGGGTTATTTCAGCTTATGGTTCCACATCACAGTCTATCACTGAGGGGAGAAGGCATATACTCAAGGCAGGCGTCCAGAGGCAGGAACTGATGCAGAGGACATGGAGAAGTGCTTCTTGCCCATCGTGTCTCAGCCTGCTTTCTTGTACATCCAGCACCACCAGTCAGGAATGGCACTGCTCACAGTGAGCTGGGACCTCCCAAATCAATCATCAATCAAAGAAATGTACCACAGGCTTACCTGCAGGCCAATCTGATGGGGACATTTTCTTAATCGAGGTTCCCTCTTCCTAAATGACCCCAGAGTGTGACAAGTTGACATAAAATTAACCAGCATAGAAGTGTATTAGTTACCCTTCTTGGGCAAAGAAAGTTATGGGAGGAAAGAGGTATTTTGGCTCATAGCAGGGCTGCTATGGCAACAGGATCAGCCCATGCCTATGACAGTGGGAGCTGGCTCATACCTAGGAAGCTCAGGGAAGGGCCAGAAGCAGGTGTGAGCTATTAACATTCAAGAACAACCCCTAGTAGTCCACTTCTCCCATCTAGATCTCACCTACTAAGGATTTTACAGCCTTCTGGAACAATGCACTAGGTAGGGGCCAAGTACTCAAATATAGTAAGCAAACACATCTGTTCAACCCCCTTACTAGTTAAAGGCATGTTAAGATTTCTATTTCTTCTCAAGTCAGTTTTAAGTAAGGTGTTTCTTTCTCTAGATTGTTCAACTTGTTATCCATCATCCCTTGCTATCTCCTTCATTTCTATGTATCTTGGATAAGGTTTTAAATCAAGAGAAGACTGTCTGTAATTATGACTTGCTGATAGCTGTAGACCATAGTCTGCTGCTTGTGTCCATGCGTACTGTGACCACATGTGAGGACGTCCTCATAGCTTGGATTTCCTTGTACTTTTGATTTCAGCTAAACCCTCCTTACCACTTGTAGAGAAATGGGAATCACCAGTGAGTCCACTGCTTGGCATCCTGGCTTCATCTCGGTGCTTCTTTCAGTGACCACGTGTCTCCTATGGCTTCATCATTGCATGTCTATTTTTTATTTGCTCCATGGGGATAATTTCAAAATAGAGATAGAAGTGGTTTTTCAGATGTTCAGCAACATCTTGACTTTCTGATAAGATAAATGCTCTTTTCTGCCTTTTCCCTCCATATACCTTTCTACCATCTAGATACTAGCATACTATCTTTTCCACACTAGGTGGCAGTAACAGCTTAGAAATAGTCAGTCCCACTATGTAGTCACACATCCACTGGCAGCCACACATCCTTCTTTATTCCTCCTTGGGAATCTATCATCAGATTTCTTAAGACTCTCAGCTCTACTCATCTAGGGCACATCCCTTAAGAGGCAGACAAATTTTCCAGGAAGATCTGGGAACGAGAGAATGGGAATCCTGTCCATTTGAGAAGTAAAGCAGTTTATTGAGAAAAGAAGTTCTCAGGGTCTTCCCTGAGCAGGAAGAGGAGCACGCGCACATGCTCGTGTGTGTGTGTGTGTGTGTGTGTGTGTGTGTGTGTGTGTGTGTGTGTGTGTTGAACATACTCCAATAAAATCCAGCCAGAACTAAGATAGCTTAGAGGGCAGGAAGACTTTGCAGTCATGGCTGGCACCATCCTGCTACCAGATCCAGTCCCTTCTTTGCTCAAAACAGAATGCTTTACTCATGGCAGAGAGTTCGCAAAGGATTAACATCTAGCCAGAAACCAGCCCTGGAATGGAGGCTCTCCAGTAAAGGCCACCCAGAATTTCAGAATAATTCAGGAAACTTTGAAACTTTTACTATAAACATACCAAGGAAAAAAATACCAAATACCATTCGATTAATACGAATGCCTTCAAACTTAAAAGGTTACTAAAATTTGGGGGCCTGAAGTGGCTCAGTGTGTAAATGTGCTTGCTGTGCAAGTCTGAGGACCTGAGTTCTAACTCTGAAACACACAGTGCTAGGAGAGAACCCACTCCTGAGAACTGTCCTCTGACCTCCACGCATGTGCTGTGGCATATGACCCTGTCTATAATAAGAAGTAAACTTTTAAATATTCATGTTATTTTAACACTTATTTTTACATGTTTTTGCACCAATACAAACCATTCTCAAATTAATTCCCTGGAGTTGAAGGACGATCAGATTTACCATCGTCTCTTGTCATGTAAAATGAAGATTTTTAATTTTTAAAAGACAGGGTCTCAGTGTGGAACATGAGTTGGTCTAGAATTCCCCATGTACACATTCTCATAAGGGTAGGTTCAGTTTCAGATTTCTTCTTACTTTTATTTATGTGTCTGGGTGTTGGGGGAGGTGCAGACCCTGTGCATGCGGGTAAGCAGGTACCTGAGAAGGGCATCGGATCCCCAGGAAGCAGAGTTACAGGCAATGTTGAGGTACCCAATGTGAGTACCGGCAACAGAACTCAGGTCCTCTGAAGAGCACCCAGAATCCACTGAGCCATCTCTCCAGCGCCTCATCATGGGAGTTTTAATGAGGCAGCTAAGGTGTTGCTGCCTACATTTCCTTCCAGAAGCAGCATCAGATTGTTGTGGGTCCTTTCTGATATTGGTATGGCTCGGTTTGTGAGTTGGCTAGCACCCATTTTCCGCAGTCACCAGGCTTTGCACCAACCTGCTGTTCTAACTATATCACTCAATCATCCACAGGATTTCACTCTAAATGGGTTTCAGATAATACCAAAGCTCAAATCTATGCTCAGGAAGTGAATGAAGATTGCCATCAAGAAGGAGGAGGAGGGGGAGGAGGAGAAGCACCATCACCACTACCACCAATTACCTGTAAGGTAATTCTAAATGATGAGCAATGGTGGCATTAAGGAGACCATGTGAGTCACAGGACTTTAAAGATGAACTTGGCTATTAAGAATGCCCATAGATGCTGCCTCAGATGGGAATTGGCTGCATCCCCTCCAGATTCTGTTTCTTCCCATACTTGAAATGATACATACATTCTGATTTTGCAATAATCTGTCTTCGAGAGCTTCTGACAGATATATCAATGGGTAAAACCCTTTCAATGACCACCTGACAGCTGAAGCTCTTCCTGCCAAGGCAGGGAGGCAGACAGTGTAACTGGCAACAGGAAGCCAGTGTTGAAAGTATGGGGATAAGCACTGCCCCGCCCCCACTGTCTGCTCGGCACTTAGAGATGTGGTTTCTGCATCTTTTAAATTAGGGAGAATGGTGACTGGACAATATGGACAACTCCAAGGGTGCAAAGATATCACTGACAAGAAAGCTACCCCATGACATCATCTTCCATCCCTCAACTCTGCCAGGCAATCCTCTGCCACACTTATTTTTAGTTCAGAGTGTCAGAAACAGGACTGTGACAATGCCATCACTTAGCAAAGACCCTACTGAAAATAGTTTTTTTCCATTATTTTACACGTACTTTTCTAAACACAGTTTAAGTGGGTAGATATGAAAAGAAGTAGCCATTCTTCAGTCACTTTGGAAGAAACCAGAGATGTAGTGGCCACCCCCCTACCCCACTCCCTACTCCCTTCCCTGGACCAGAACATGGTCTGTGGGTCTCCAATATTCCTATGGGTGTGGGGCCCATCTCAAAGCCTTTGCCTGGAAAGGGATGTTGAAGGCACAAGCAGGCTGATAAAGGCACCTGCCACATTTAGCATGTCCTGGAAGGTACAGCCACCAGTGACTGCTGAGCCCCAGTGCTTTCAGAAGGATCCAGGCTGTTACCTGCTGCCCAAAGCCTGCTGCCCTCCAGATGCCTTTACTTCTAAGGCTGCTGGTGATTGTACCGGGCTGTAGACAGCTAGGGAGTCCACAACCAAGGCCTTGTTCTCAGTCACAGGCTTTAGCCACAGAGGGGACAGTCCTGTCCCAGGGAGATGATTGGACAGCCTGCCAGGCCAGTCACAGGACATGCTGCTCTGTGTTCTCTCTCACACAACCTTCACTCCCAATGAGCAGAAACCATCTTTGATTTCACAGTGGTATTTTCTCCCTTTTTGTCTGTTTGCTGTTGTGTTTATTTTCTGGAAACCAGAGCCCTCCTAATTTATTTTTGCTTTCTTCCTGTCCTTTGAGTCCCAAGTGCTAAACAATATTTTCTTTAAAAAACAACTCTCATGCCAGTTGTGGTGACTCACACCAGAGTCCATCACTTGGGAGGCTGAGGCAGGGATTGTGAGTTCAAGACCAGGCCAGACTACAGAGTGAGATGCTGTAAACAAATGAGAGCTGAGGGCCTGGAGAGATGGCTCAGTCATTCAGAGCACTTGATGCTCTTGCAGAGGAACAGGGTTCAGTTTCCAGCACCCACATGGTGGCTCACAACCATCCATAACTCCAGTTCCAAGGAAACTGACACCACGCTCTTCTGACCTCCATCAGCACCAGACATGCATGGGCATACATAACACACAGGCAAATATTCATACACATAAATAAAAATAAATCTTTTAAAAATACTTTAAACAACCCCCCAGACACACACACACACACACACCTACCAAACGCTGCAAACCAGTAGGTAACAATGGCACTGCTTTGGGACTGAGGATCCCAAAAGGAAATAGGATTACAACCACAGTTGTACACTGGCCTGTCTCCTGGGGCTTCTGCTCTATGGCCCAGTCTGAGTGGCCAGGGTAGCTCAATGTGCTAGAGAAGATGTAAGTTCTAAAATTGGGACAATATCCCCTAATTCTCAACTTTTGTCAGTGGGGAAAATGACAGGCACTGGTCATGTTGCAGGTCACATCTATAATTTCTTCAGACCTGCCCCACACCAAGGCACTCTGGGTCTGAGGAGCCCAAGTCTCTGCGTTGGCAGAGGAAACAACCACAGAGGTCTGGTTCTCTTTCCCAATATCTAGGTGGACAAATAAGATGGCCTTGAGACTCCCATGGACTGGTAGGCAAATGCTTGTCTTCCCCAAGCAGCTGGTGCGGAGTGTCTGTGGGCAGCCCAGACACCTGGCTCCCCACAACTGATCAGTTCCCGAAGCAGCTGGTGATGAAGAAATGTCTGCGGTGACTCTTTTCGTTAACTTTTAAATTGAAACGTCTGCTTTTACAAGTCAAAAGTGACTCTGTGTCTACTATCTCATGCAGTTCACACTGAGGAAAAACTCTTTCCCTCTCAGTCCTGCGCAGAGGCCAGCCACCTCTGCATGCCCCCTGGCCACAAACCCTGTGCTGTCCAGATGTCATCATCGGTAGGACCCACCTGGTTGAGGTGCTGCTTTCAGAAAGGACTTTTCAGGCCTTCCAGTAGGACAACCCTAGACCAGTGGTCCCCAACTTGTGGGTCACCACCCCTTTGGAGGATGTACATCAGATATCCTGCATATCAGATCTTTACATTACAATTCATAATGGTAGCAAAATTACAGTTATGAAGTAGCAATATAATAATGATTTTATGGTTGGGGATCACCACAACATGAAAAACTATATTAAAGGGTTGCAGTATCAGGGAGGTTGAGAACCACTGGCCTAGGCCTTTCTGGCAAATATCCATTAGAGTTGTGTCTGGAACACTTAGGCCCTTTTGTAGTTTTCCCATTATTTGGTAATTTAAAATAAAGGAAAGAAATCTAGGTGGTCTCAAAGCTCTAAGCCATGGAAACAAAGACACTTATAAATAAGTTGAGAGTACCTCAAGAAAAACAAAAGGGTTTATGTCACAAATACATCTTCTGTTGGTCATGGTGTGAGCCTTTCCTTTTCCTTTGATGAAGGGCTAGGGTACCATTTTTCATTTTTTGTTCAGTGACTTCCACTGGTCAACCCTGGTACACATATTTCAGAGGGAGGGTGACTGGAACCATCCTCAAACTTCAAACCTACATTTCCCAACCAAAAAATGAAGGGACAGGGACGAGGGTTGTTGGCACTGTGAGAAAGGGTAGCAGTAGGGCAGCATGTCTGCTCTCTGCGAAGCTCCTCCAGGTTGTACTGTCTGGAGGAGGGACATGCAGTAAGAGCAGCTGGAATACAAGTGTCTGTTCACAGGACTGTCCCCAGTCCCCAAGGCCAGCCAAGCTTTTGAGACCCTGTTCTATGAATTTTCTTGTATGATTTCTGCTGCTGTGATAAAAAAAAAAAAAAAAAAAAAAAAACACTGTGACCCAAAGCAACAAGGTGAAGGGCAGGACTTACTCACTTTCCATTTCCAAGACACAAGCCATCATTGAGGGAAGTGATAGGGCAGGAACTCAAGTAGGAGCTTGAAGCTTGAAGCTTGGTTGTTACACAACCCAGGACCACCTACTTAGGAATGGTACCACCCACCATGGGCTGGACCCTGCAGCACCAATTAATAATCAAGACAACCCCTCTACTCCTCCACAACAAATCTTGACAATTCCTCAGTCCAGGCTTTCCTCTCAGACCCTAGGCTGTCCAACTGACTCTAACTAGGGCAAGTAACTTCATTCTGACTTTTCCTTTTGATCAAAGCAAGATGCCCCACAATAACACTCTCTCAACCAGTTTAAGATTAACACAACATTACAACCACACTAGAGATCTTGCATGGATCTGTAATAAGTAGGCAAAAGACTCTAAACATTAAACATCTCTGAAACACTCAAGCTCAGCACAGGGAGAGGTTCCCCACTGAAAGACTGGCAGGGACCTCCTGCACCTACATGCTGCCAAGTGCTAAGGCACTTGCCCTCGCTACTAGGGGAGGTGAGCCTGGGACTTGGGTGCGAGCTAAATAAAGGCACTTAGGAACAGAGCTGGGATAACAGATACAAGACCAGTTGAAAGAGGCATAGTGGACATGCACATTCATCCTCACTTGTCACTCTGCCCCAAGTTCTACAAATCAACATCCCTTCCAGGGGCAATCTGGCTGGCCAAGGAATGTGAACAGGAGCAGGGCATCCTCTCTTTCCATGATATGTCTGCCCAGCTCTTGCTAGTTCTTTTCTAGGAAGATGGTGAACACAGACTATCATCTTGAGAGGCTAAGGGAGGCAACCTGAAAAATCAGCCAGAAGCTGTCGAGACTGGGACAATCACTTGAAGTAGAGGAGACTTCATAAACACAATGGGATGTCAAGACCTAAACATTCACAGTAGGATCAAAAGGGTGGTAACTGAACCTTGACCTCAGTCAGGTAGGGTAAGAGCTGGCTGCTCTTTCCTGGTGAAGATGAGATCCAGCCAATGGGTGGGATGAGCAGAGGCAGGAAGAAATGGCTAGGGCAAGTGTCTACCATAGAGAGACTCAAAACAGCTATGTCTCCTGTGATACACGGAAGTATGTCCTTCTATTTGCAGAAGCATCAAAGCAGCCAGGAGAACTGTGCTTGTGATGACAGTGGCCTCTTCCTTGTCAACAGTGTGATTGGGCAGGTGGCACTCAGCACTAAGGAGACAGTTTACTCTCTGGGGTCCCCTGTGCACTGTGGGGTGATCAGACTATTTCTAAATAACTGCATCTTCAACTGTACCACAATCCCAGCCTCTACAGAGTATCCCACTTATCTGAGAGTCAAACAGATAAGTGAATGATGTGACTTCTAGCGCTAGTAATGGAGCAATATCCCATGGAAGGAGCTAGGGAGGAGAGTAAAGGACAGGAACTCAGGTGTGTGCAGCAGGGAAGGAAGGTTAGCTTTGTCTTCTTCCACTTTCTCCCTGTTTTAGAACCATAAGCTATGCTAATAGTCCTGCTCAGGAATTCAAGTCATGGTCTAAGATCAGAGTACCCCTGGTCATACTCCTTGAATTTTATGAAACATAGACCACAGCCCATTCCTAAAATGGGCAATGTCTACAGTTGGGATTAACAGAGAAAGAATATGTAAACCCTGGGGAGGGATGGCATGCAGCTCTGGGCCACTCAGAGAAAAACATGAGAAAGAGCTACAGAGTAGCTTAGGAGTGAAAGACAACGCTGTTCTCATGCCCACTTCATAAACACAGGTACAGAAGGCCTGCCTCTCTATGGGCTCCAGCTCAGCAGCCAAACCCAGATCTCTACACATGGCTTACAAACATCTACTAACAGAACTACCCTCAGCAGAGAAAACTCATGAGCTACTGACTGTCTTTGTTGCTACTAAACATGCATCCTCGAGGGCTGCTCAAAGTCACCTTCCCAACTTCGAGAAAGAGAAGTCCTGCTAGCCAGCATGTCAGCACTTCCTGGCCTATGGCCTACATGCTCCAAGAGATGCCAGTGCAGGACAGACCACCAGGTAAAGGAGAAGCACCTTTCCAGGTAAAATCACATGAGACCTTTGCTTCTTTACCCTCTCAGACTGTCTTCCTGCTGTGCCTCTTGGTTGATAAATACACGACCGTGGTGCATATGGCCAGGACAGAACAGCTAAGGGTAGTGTTGCATGGCAAGAGGACACAGGGCGGGGTCTGCACTGTGGAGACATAGACACTTGGAAGCTGGTCTAGGCAAGTCCAAGAAGAAGACAAAGAGCCCAGGCAAGGGACTAAAAAAGCCTGTCATCCATATAGGAACTCGGAGTATCTGGGGACTCCTGGAGCACAAAGTGCAAGACAGAAAAGACAGGTGGGTAAATTTTAGAAGAAGAAACTATGCTGAGTCCTACTTAGGGAGTAGAACTTACACCCAAGACCAAGCACCCCTGGCAATGGGTGAAACCCCGAGTGTTGATGCCTATTGCTAATGGCAAATGTGAAAGAATTATACTACATCTGCCAAGGAGTAGCTGGCATCCACGGCCCTTATTTTAAGACAAAGCAAAGATCCCGTATGGTTCTAAAATGGCTGCTATAACAAGATTTTCCTTGTTCTTTTTAAGCTCAGGACTTTGGAAGAATTTGTTCTCCTTTTCAAAATCTGAGCCGTCTTTGTACAATGACCTGTAATGTCAGGGGTGGATGGTTGGATACTAGGTGACAAGGCACAGAAAGCCATTGTGTTATTTATTATATATGTAATCAACCAAGAGGCCCAGAGGAACTGGTGGGGGAAACTGGGGACTAGGAGAGACCGACAAAGGCAGCAAGAGAAGATGCTGGAAGTCAAAAAGGGAGAGGGACTGCTAGGCCAAATCATGTCTGCATTCAGAAACACATACTTTTCCTAACCCCTCGTGCTCTTACCTGTTCACACAAGGACTACCAAGCCATTAGGCTCTCCCTGGTTCCAACTCTGTGGTCCCAATGAAGCAAGACCCTGCCCTGTTGAGAGGGTATGCAGCTGCCACTCAACACTACCCATGACAGTGGTTACACTACAAACCCACAACAGCCTCTGCTAAGTAAGCCCCCTCCTCTTAGGCAGTGGCCAGGAATCTCTGATCCCAATAAACAACACTCCATAAAGTATGTCTCTCCTGCTACTAAGAAAAGAATGAATGATGAATACTAGATGTCTCCTATGTGTTACATTGTCATTAAGAATTTACACTCACTTGAATGCACTATTTCCAAGTATCTTGCTAAAAGTCACCAAAATTACAGATTATAAAACAAGCTGAGGACATGCCCAGCATCCCCTGACGACTTCCCAAGTTTGGTTATGGGTCAGGTTAGCCATATATCACACTGTTTTTACTAAGAGAGGGAAGATGTTTGGGGCAAGAAACAGAAACTAAAAAAGCCCAAATGACGGCTAATAGCATCCTACACCTCTAGTTCACCTCATCCCATCTATCTAAAAAGGCATACACTGTCTCCTTCAGCTTACTCAGATCCAAGAACTACAGACACATTTGATGATATATGGGGACATTACTAATCCCTAGACCAACTCCAGGACTAAATTCAAACAAAAGTCTATATATAACCTAATACTTTATGGATGAAGCTAGACACAAGAGAAACAGCGTGAGTATGAGGGCCACAGATAGCAAAACTAATTGGGGATAGTGAGCAACAAACAGAGACTTTCACAGATGGAGGACCTGGGCGAGCTTTTGAAGGGCTTTATGCCACTTTGCTGACTCGGTATAAGTGAGAATCCACTGAGTTCTATGCATACAGTATTCACACTTTTCCATGTTAACCATCAACCCGAAGTCCTTGATACCTCTGCACTGTGGTGAGCAGACAGGTGGACTCCCCCCACTGTCTAGCTTTCACCATCCCCTTCTCAGGGTTTGCAACTCCAGAATGGGACCCGGAAGCACTCCAGATGGCCCAGGCTCACACTTACCGGCTGCAGCCCGTCCTCTTGTCTCTGGCTCTGGTTGGGGCGATTGATAAAGGAGCGTGTGGAGACTTTGTAGTGGTTCAGCAGGCACACAACAACCACTACCATCACCGTGACCACCACGACAATGATGAGGACCTGTGCGAACTCCAACTCCGCTGCAAGGAAGAAGAGGGATGATGAGTGATGGCCCTGGCGCCTGCATTCTTTCCAGGCTCTACCGACCGACGGACCATTCCGGCAGCTGCAGGCAGTTGCGACCCTGCAGATCCAGTCCCACAGAGGACGCAGAAACTATGACTTCACTTTGGGAAAGGAAGGAGAAAATGCAGTCATGAAGCTATGTGTGGCTGGGCCAGGCGTGACACCTGAGCTCTGCCTGCAGATGCTGTGGGTCAGTCAGTCACTCGCAGGGCTTTGGGATTGTAACTTTTTGAACAGATGGAGATTCTGGGAGGGTTCTGTCCCTAGTTGTCTGCTGCTCAGCTTGACAAAGTTCTAAGAGCTGGTCTTCGAACATAAAGCCTTAAGAAAATATTTTGCTGGCCCTACCAGGCCTCCAGGATTTGGGCTACAACTTTCCTCACCGACACAATGGAGTTCAGCCCGGTGAGTTCACCACAGACAGCTGCAAAATGGGCACCTGTGTACACTGGGCCAACCTCAGGACAGCTCAGACTGTCTCCACTCCCTTCCTGCCAGGTGTCAGGCGACACCCATCATCTATCTCTCCACTCCAGCAGAGTGGTGGAAGTCTCTCTGAACTGAGGCTTCACATCTAGAAAATGAATATCTCCCTGGTTGAGTAAAATTTCTCAGAGCTCAACTCACAGGAGCTGTGCATTAAAGAGAACATAAATATTAAGAGACCAACTTCAAGCTTCTGGTCCTGAGAGGATTTGCCTTTGTAAGTGACTTAGAAAACATATCTCCATCCAGCAGGCTCAGTGTCTGAGTGCTAAGGTTAAGGTAGGTCTCTAGCACTAACATTACAAATGACTTCTCACAGTCATTAATATGACATGCACGTGCATGTGCGTACACACACACACACACACACACACACACACGTCTGGAGTCCCACCCCTCCTTGGTTCGGCATTTCTGACCTGATATCGAGCTGAGTGTACATGCAGTGATTTTCATGAAACTGTGATCGTGAGTCTGTTGTGGCTTACAATGCATTCTCAGTGTCTAGCACACAGTAGTGACAGGTAGTTAAGTGGCTACAACAGTAAGAGAAAGACTCGGGAACATACTCAGGCCTGGAGAAGGTGCTCATACACACAGCTCCAAGCTGGCCTTCCCTGAGGACAGCAATTGCTGGCAAGACAGGCCTACACAGGCTGCAGAAGGCAATGAAAACACCTGCAGAGCCCTGAGGACCTGTGCCAGAGTCACAAATCCAAGAACGGATGCCTTTGTATGGAGCATGAAGGAGGCAGGAAGCTAGTTCTACTTAGGCCAAAGGAAGTGAGCTTTCTCTAGACATGAAGGCTGATCTTAAGGAACACCCTGTTTGACTAACTTCTTATTTCTTCAGAGGAATAGCAGAGTCATTACAAACTGCCCTCCAGGTTAAATTCTCCCCTAGCATTTGTCAGAGTCCCCTTTTGCAAGAAGATCATATTGCTGCTCAGATATGGCGGGGAAAGGAAGCAATGTCAGCAATAAGACAGTGCATGGACCTCAGTTCTTCCTAGATTATCTTCTCCTCGTGTAGAAGGCTATGGAGATGCAATGAAGATTATCAAGTCATGTGTTCATAATCCTACAGACCTTTCTGAATTAGGGAATTTCATCTGAAGAGGATTTCATTACTGAAAACTTAAACACTACAGAAGGAAACAGTCAAGTTCCACTGAGGCCCCACAGCCCCTCCTGCCTGTAACCACCTCATGCCTTTCTGGTGAGGAGTTGAATCACTGGTGTGCATGCCTACTAAACAAATACCTCCTCCTCCTCTTAATTATGACCAAAACATTGGGGGGAGGGCAAGGAGAGGGAAGGAGGAAATGAGAGAAAGAGATTGAGTATATGTATTGTAAGACCCGCGGAGGGCATGGACCCTCATGCCCCAACTCAGGAAAGGCAGCCCCTCCCCCAAATCACTCCTGAGAAGCGGTCTTGATGCAAAAGCATGAGGTCTTTTATATTCCAGTGTACTGGGGTCCACAGCCATACTCCACGTGGAGTAGAGGACTGGGAACTCTGGGTACAGGGTTTAGACAGATTTTATAGGGTTACAACAAAGCCCGCACATCATAAACCAATCATCTCATAGCATCCAGTACAGACCAATCAATTTGAACTATCCAAGCTCGCACTTAGCCCAGGAAGTCTGCTTTCGCTAGGGCTTCTGGATGGTGTGACAAGGCTCATTTTCTGTGTTCATTCACTCACAGGTGCTATCATAAACCACCCTGTCATAAACAGTCAAGAATGACCTTTTGCCTACTCACTGCTAGGGGGCAGAGTCTAGGGAGAGTTAGGCTAAATTTTTCATCCTTACAGTATAAATGTAGCTGCTGACACAAACTTGCCAGTAGACTATCAAGAAAGATTTCTTAAAAGTAAGATGTCATTTCCAAAGGACAACCATTTTCAGCTGGTGTGGTTTATGAGAGGCTACCTTGAGGTGTCTTGCAGAAGAGGGAATGTTATCTACACCCTATCCTCTCAATATCACTGGAGACTCAGATGTGTGTGTGGCTATGTGCCTGTGAGGACAGGTGCTCCTGGAGATCAGAAGAGTGCATTGGATACCCTGGAGCTGAAATGACAGGTAGCTGTGAGCTGCACAATGTGAGTGCTGAGGAATGGGACTTTGGGCCTCTACAAAAGCTTGGTCATTTGATGGCCAAGCCAACCTTCCAGCCCCCTGCCATTTACACCAGTTTAATAGGCAGAGCCTTGCAAAGTGATCAAACTGGGTACAAACCTGCTCAGCACTGGGGAGGACAAGGCAGGATGATGGTGAGCTGAAGCTAGCCTCCACTACTGTAGTCAGGCTTTGTACAAAACAGGCATTAAAAATATGTACCTTATTTATTTACTTTCATTTTGTATTGTATCTCCCCCGTTGCTGGCAATTTCTGATCTTTTCCCAGAGTTATGGTAATTTATGCTTACCTTTCTCATAATTAATTCATATTAGTCTATATGTAGGTTTCTTAATAACTTCTTAGTTATTTGTGAGAAAAATTTACATATTGTGGCTACAAGTTTTTGTTCCATGTGTTGCAAATATCTCCCCTTGCCTCTCATTTCTGTAAAATCTTCTCTGAATTTCTCCACAGAGGATATTTCTCACGGCATAAATGGATCACTCATGTCTTTCTTTGTGGCTAAGCTAACATACCAAAAGCATTTTTCCCCCTAAGAACTTCCACTCCATTCTTTCATGTTTAGATCTTTATTTGTGTTGTATTTTATAGTTTGGATTCAAGACAGCACAAGGCAATCTGAATCAAATGATCTAATGCATTACCTAAAAATCCAAGCAAGGGTGAGAAAGATCCCCATTGCATAAACAGTGCATAGCATGGCTCCCTTTAAACAGAGTCGCCACCATCCTTCTTTTCATGAGGGGGACTGATGCATCTGAATCTCCATCTCGAGCTCTCCTGGAAACCTGCCATGTATACTCACTGGAACACCCTGCCCTTGCCGAGCTGTTTGCAGCTATACAGCTGCCCTGAAGTTTCATGCATAGTAAGTGCAGAGCCCTGACAGGGACATCGATGGCACAAAAGCTTACCGGCAACATTAGGAATCACATATGGAGGTCAGAAGACAACTTGGAGTGGGGGGGGGGGCATCATTTCTCCACTCCAGGGAATCAAACTCAAGATACTCAGTCTTTTGTTGAGCCATCTTTCCTGCCCTAGCTCTGTAGGCTGTGGTGCTCTGCTCTGGGTACTATATGTAGAGACCCTGATGTGAAGGCCCGACAGGGTGGGGCTTCAAGAAGCAACACAGGGATCCCAACATGCACTGCCATGACTTGTTAAGATTCTGGCCTTAGAGATCAGACACCCTGGATTTCATTCTTGTTTGCTCAAAGAGCTGCCTCTCATGCCTGGGCTGAGTGGCTCAGGATCTCATCGGTTTACTGCCACCCCAGGGTGCCACTGGGTATTACTGTAAGGCTGATTTCCTTGGCCAATGCCCCACCCTATTTATGCGTCTAAAGCCCTTGAGTAAACCTGTTATCTCACCCTGCCCCATGTCTCAGCTTCCCGATAGTCTGGTACCTGTGATTCCTAATGTTGTCTTCTGACCTCCATGTGTGTATCGTGGCACATACATGCTGACATGGACATCCACATCATACATATGCATGCACATGCTCACATCAAATTAAGAAATTTTAAAGTCTATCTACATTTTGGACTTGGGGCAAAACAGTCAATGAGAACAGATCATTTTCTCATTTAAGTTGCAAGAAACTGAAAACAAAAATAAAAAACATGAAGAATAAAAACATCCAGCTCTAGGGGGATTCTCTATGTAAAAACCATTCAACAGAGGGTGGATGGTCCCCAGGGATAAGCAGATCCCAGGATCTGTGGAAAGGCCCTCCTGCTCAACCCTCCATCCCCCACATGTCTGTTCTTTCATTTATTTTAATTAGGAGACTGCCCCAAATCTGAACAGCTTGTTTTTATGTGGTGGGGGGGATGAAGAGCGCAAGGCAATACAGGGAGCCTGGGGGACACGTGAAAGATGTTTTCGTTTTGCTTTTGAGGGGTAGGTTAGGAAAGGAACATTAGGAAAAGAATGAATTTTGAGAGAAATATTAAGTTGGGAATACTTGTGAAGCCCACAGGAATAGCAGCATTTTAAAAGGGTAATTGGATGCATTTGAGGTTTCCAAATTTTCATGTAACTCACTATGGATTCTGAACACAGCCCACCAGTGAGGTTTCCTTGTTTTCAATAGTTCAGGATGTCAGCAGCAGTAAGGCAAAAAGCTGCCATGCAAGAGAAGGATTTGAGGCCAAACTGAGTACGCAAGCTCCTGTGCCAACCACACACCAGAAATTTTACGATAAATTTATAAAGCTTACAGGAAGGGATCACAGTGCCTCACTTTATTATTGTAAAACAGTGATGATGACGACGACGGTGATGATGGCATCTCTACCTTTATAGAAACATCTCCAAGAAATTCTGAGCTGTATGGCGGGCAACCACAAGAACAGAACTGTGTGAGCCAGCTGGTCCCTTCCTTGGTCCAATGAGACCTGACCTGAGTCCTACTGGAGGCAACGAATGTCTGAACAATTTTTAATGAACTCTAGGGAGTTGTGTTTGTACCACCCCTGGGATCCTTTCACTTCTATTTGTGGGATGGCTAGTGCCATCTTCCATCTAGCCTTTCCTCATCTGCAGAATTTGAGGTTCTCAATGTTCAATCAGTTTTAAGTTCCAGATGTGTCTTGTGTTTCCCTTACAGAAACCCAATCATGGAGGAACATAGCGTGGGCCCCATAAGCCCTTCCTTTCACCAGCAAAACAAACACTTTGACTACATGTGGGAAAGCTGCCATGTAAAACACTTACGTCATCATCATCAGGACCAGCCACTCCTCACAGACCTCTGAGTGAGTCACCTCCCACTCTTACCAAGAGAGCCCCTCTACCTCATCCCCCTTCATGTTACAGTCTGGGAACACAGAGACTGGAAGAACATCACTAGACCCTGCCACAGAATCCCACCCTCTCCCCAGCAAACCCTTCCTACTCACTACCACAGCTGAGAGAGAAGCCAACTTTGTGATATCGGGTTGGTTTTATTTGGCTTCTACATGCTGAACTTGTGTCTGAGTTTCCTTCCTGTCTCTGTCCTACTCAGCAGAAACAGGTGTAGTGATAGAATGACAGCCATGGGGGTGGGTGACTTTTTATTTATGGGTCTGTGACACTTTTAAATTGCTGCATGTTCCTATAGTCTGGCAAATTCTTTCCAAAATCCCAGAACTAAGCTGCCATGGGAGCAGGAAGGCAGGAACTGGAATCTACTTAGCCTATAATAGCCTTAAGCTTGAGAACTATTAGTATAAAAATACTCTTGGAGATTGTAATGGTTGAATGAAAATTCACACTCATTAAACACCAGAGTTGAGGGTGATATTCAGCCTCCGCAACAAAAGATGACTTCAGAGATAAAAGTTAAGAAGGCAAACAATAAGGGCTATAGTTTATGATTATATTAAAATTTTTGTTGTGTTTTCCTTTGTGGTCAGTTGGTTACTCCAATTTATTTGTTAATGAGTAGAACAAAATAGAGAAAGAAAAAAAATAGACTACACCAACAGCCAGGTTTTTGCAATGGTTGGCTGTATGTTCCTTTATAAATTCTTCTCTGGCCTCTTGAGAACAGGTTCCTAACCCTTACATTGCTTCCTATAGGCATGGAGTCCATTCCCTACTGACACTCCTTTGTAGTGTTTGTCCTCTGTCCTCCTTTCACAGGCTGAGCCCTGAGCTGGGCCATCCATAGTTTCCTGATGTGAACTTGGTATATGTTACATACCAGTTGATCAGGTCCTCCAAATTCCGTTCCCTAATTTGTTTGTACACTGTCTAGTATGGAACCGGATTCTGGCAATCACTCACCAACAACTTTAATAATGCTAACATTTTACCAAAGGTTTTCTTATTTTGTACCAATTATCCAGCATTCCTATTTAAAGGAAGTGCAAATTGTTACCAGAAAAGAAAGCTCCTGTTTGCTGTAAATTATCTGCTTCTATACTCCTATTGCATTCCTATATTTGCATAAGGCAGCTCACATAGTAACAACATTGGAAGTGTTACCTTATGAGAATATGAAGGCACATCACCCCAACTTTGGTCCCAACCAGGCCCCTCCTCCCACGGCACTGGTAGGCCAGTAGCAGTCAGCAAGGGTTAGACTGACTGAGGAATCTCTAGAATACAGACTCTGCAAATTTCTCCAGCCCAGGTAACACTAAAGGCTGAAGCACCCCCCAATACTTCACAATCTAGACTTTCCTGATCTCTTTAGAAAAAACAAAATTGACCTGAACATGTTCCAATCAAAGATGACTGACAGAATTGTCTTTTAAAAAGCAAAAAGAAAACCAGCGGAGGAGTAGCAGAGTATTTACAAACCTTTAAAAGTCCATCCCCTGCCGAGCTATAAATGGGAACTATACTAAGATCACAATCCCCACCCCTTATTGGAGTCATTTTAAATCCCTCACTTCACCTCCACATTAAGGAGGTGTCAGAAGAAATACAGCTGCACGGGGAGCTGTCACAGCCCCGAGCAGTGGCTTCTCAGTGCTTGCTAGCTGGCAGTCTGTTTGCCTCTCACTTTCCCTAGCTCTCCATCCATCATCCTTGGAGTCAATCTCTGCTTCCCAATATCTCCCATTACCTTAATAACCTGAAAAACTAGTCAATGATCCAACCCCATTGAAAGAAATACATATTTTTCTTTCAAATGTTTTCAACAACTTGGTTGAAAAAAAGGAAAAAACACTATTAGTCAAAGGGGAATGCTTAGGGCTTTTGAAGAGGGGGAGGGACTAACTATATTTATATATAACATCTATGAACAGAACAAGCTAATTGAAAACCAAAGAAGATAGAGAAAGCTCCCTAAGATTTCCACCTGAGAAAGCTGACAGACCGACAGGCAAAACAAACTTTTTTTTTCTCTTGAGACAGGGCCTCCTGTATCCCAGGCTGACCTCCAACTCACAAAACTTACTATGCAGTTGAGGAAAACCTTAAACTTCTGATCCTCCTGCCTCCACATCTCGATTTGATGGGATACACCACTATTGCCAGGTTTAAGAACAGATTTCCTGGGCAGGACTTAACTGCTCTGCTCAGCTCTACTCAGACCAAAGTCCAAGGGGGGGGGGGAGGAAAAAACAAACAACAAACAAAAAACCCACCACAAGCCCCAAAGACCATGCATCACCACAGCTGCCCTCTGCAAATGTACCTTTTGTAAAGAATAGGTCTTTAAATTGGACCTCCTCCAGTGTGCTGTTGTTCAGCTGGTCGATGGACATAATCAAGTCCTTTTCGAGGGAGAATCCAACTGTGGTACAGCCCACCCAGTTCAAACCATCCTTCAACTTCAGGCAAGCTCCTCTCCAGGCAGCTCAGAGCTGTCAGTGATAGCCGGTGTGGGAGGGGGGGGGGGCGTTGTTCTTATGTCTCTTTCTACTCTATCAGCAGGGGCCCAGCCCAGGTGCTAGACTCAAACACTGTGGCTCCGACCACAGACTGTGACTACCAATTATCAACTGCCATCAACAGAAATCAGGAGGTCTGTGGCAGGAAGCTGGCAATGTCACAGAGAGTAAGCCCGTCTCCAATCCCAAGAGCACTCAGTGTTGTTGACGACAACATATATCAATGGTTAGTCTGCATGTCTCTGGGTTTGGCCTCACACCCAGACAGTTCACATCCAGACATGTCACAACCCCAACACGTCACACACACAGGCAAGCAGAATGCAGCTAGACAGTTCATCTTATCCTATTACAGTCAATAATCTTTTTTATAACAGGCAAATAACAAATCAGACTCCACAGAAAGAGAAAGAGGGGATCTGAAAAATCTCAATATAGCATTTTTGCCTTTTCTCTCTGTGGGAAGCTTTTACAGTTAAGGAACTAGGACGTGTGCTTACCGAGACAACACGGCAAGCAGGAATGCCAGCCTCATGTATCCAGCTGCCAGCTCCCACCACATCCCTCCTTCTGGGATAGGCTACAGGCTATCTTTCTTGAGCCTCCCCACAAAGTCCCCGATGGCTTACCCTAGCTCTCCCAGCACTGACAGCTGGCAATGCCTTACCACAGCAAGTGCTCATATTCATGTTCTCTCTTATCTTGTGATCATGGCATAGCAGCACAAATACAGCAGAGAGAGAACCCTTAAAAAAAAAAACCCTCTCAACCTTACTATGCAGTTTTTAGTTCAAACAGTTCTGAAATTACAGAAAAACAGCCCCAGGTGATACAAAGGGGCCATTCAAACAGGAAAGCAGAGACCTATCTCAGGAGAACACGTCCCTGGGTTCCCTTTGTACAAGCAGCCCCTTTCTCTAGAGGTCTAGACAGTGTTTTTCAAATGTTCATAGAAATCTCTCTCGTGCATTCTGATGGCCCGAGGCTGTGTATGTTGTGTATGTGGAGAAGCTTCATATAAGACTGCATGTCTGTTACAGTTTTCAGAAAAGAAAAAGAAAAAAGAAAAAAAAATCACCTGGCAGCCACAGTAGAAAGGGCAGAGTGCCAGGGTCACACTGCAAATAACCGAGACCACAGGCACTGCACTCTGCCGAGAATAGCTTTTGTTTTTCCTTATTTAGGGTAAATAGGAATGACATGTGGGCCACAACAACGGTGTTGGCTGTAGGAAGAGTTGTCAAAGCAAAACTAAACTGTTGGTTACTACCAGTCAGAAATAAGGACAATCTGACGTCAGCAGTCAGTCACCTGGGGCATGACAGCATGGTCCAGGCACTGAGGACATCACTCTCTCCTGCTCTAATTATTGGAAGCAGACAAGAGACAAGAGAGCCACCAAGAAGACTTTTGGGACGGTTTCCATAGCTGGAAGAAGAGGAAGTTCAGCACCAAAACTTATGTTTGATCACATGGTCAAACCAAGTGACTGATCTTCAGTCATTTCTAAATTCAAAACGTAGCTCCCTTCCTTAGTGATACTTGTCTTGAATTTTCTCAGGGTTATACTGCTCAATGGATATGGGGGTGGAGTTTCAGGGAGATTTACAGAGTCCCTGGCTCATGGAATGCTCTGGAAGAGCCCCGGGCTGCAAGAAGAATTAGCAACTATTTCCACTTCAAGTCAGCTTCCCTGGTGGTTAGCTACTGATTGTTTCTAGAGCCCGGGATCCTATCAGACCCCAGATAGCAGCTCCCGGTCAAAGGTGGTACACATGATGGATCACTGTGACACCACTCTCCACAGGAGAGGATATGATTGTCTTCTAAGTCTCTTGTAATATCGGGGATTTGGCCAGTTTCATGGGCTCTGAAACCCATTCCATTCTTCTCTACTGCACACATTTGCATTTAGAGATAGTCATGGATGACCTACTTTGAATTTTACATTTTTAGAATATTATAAACACCACATATCTAAAGATCTGCTGGGTATAAGGGCACGTGGCAGGTGGATCTCTGTGAGTTTGAAGTCACCCTGGTCTACATAGCAAGCTCCAGGCTAGCCAGGGCTACACAGCAAGACCCTGTCTCGAATAAAACAAAAACAGACAGAAAAAAAATCAACATAGCTTTCCTTTTAATGGTTACACATTTATGTTTACTTGCCTTTCTTAGCACTTGGTATTTTGGTCACTGGAACCAATTTTAATTAGGGCCTAATCATTCTGTTGAAAAATGAAGTTCAAAGCAGGGTGATGGTGGAACGTGCCTTCAATTCCAGCACTCAAGAGGCGGAGACAGGCTGATCTCTGAGTTTGAGGCCAGCCTGGTCTACAGAGCAAGTTCTACTACAGCCAGGGCTACACAGAGAAACCTTGTCCCCCCCCCAAAAAAAAATAATTACATTTAAGAACCTTTGACCTCATAAATGAAAGTTAAGCTTTTGAAAACACACACACACACACATGCACGCATGCAAATGCAGCCTTGTATTCCCTTGTATTCCCAAGAGCTAGTCACTGTAGGTGCAGAGTCTAGTGTCTGCAGAAACAGACTATGTCTGTGGTGTGCACAGCATGCAGCCTGCTTAATGATGCCCAGTCTCCCCACCCCCACCCCCAGCATTTGCTGAGGGGCTGTCTGGGTTGGTTCCAAAGGTGAAGTCCTTATTTGTTGTTCTTACTCCCTTTAACACACCTAAGGTGGTTGCTTCTGGAAGAGAGTTCAAAAGTCAAACCATACAAACCATAATATAGGGGTTTAGCCCATGACAAACATCTCATTCTGGCTACAGTATGTAAATATTAGCCTTTTAAAAAGAGTTGCATCTTAGTTTTGTAATTACTTGTTTTTGAGATTACAATATAATTAATCATTTCTCCCTTCTTGTTTCTCCCTCCAAATTCTCCCATCTACCCCTCCTCTCTTTCAAATTCATGGCCTCCTTTTTCATTCATTCTTTTCATACATACTTATATGTATAGGTGTATATACACATCTATTCCCAAATACCCAAATGCTACATGCTCCATCCATATAATGCTACTTGTACGTATGATTTCAGGCTGTCCATTTGGATAACCAGCTGGTGTGCTTTGTTAGCTGCCTATAGCTCTTTGTGTAGCATCAAGGCCTCCTGAGCTTTCCCTCATCCACTTTGGCGTGTCTGTTTGTATGGCCCTTATTCAGCTCATGTTTAGACAGTCATATTGGCAAGATTTTACGGGAGTTGTTTAACTGGTAAGTGTCAATGTCTCCTTTCTCCTGATTCAGAGAAAACGACAGCACATGAAGCTGAAGGGCATGGGAAAGACTAGTGTGACAGACAAAAGGACACAGTGTAAAAAACAATTGGAATCACATGCTCTTCTACTGTGTCTTAAAATGACATCTCTAAAATAAGTGCTCTGAAAGGCTTTACAAATAGACAGTAGTTTTCTAATAAACTTAGAGATAAGCCTCAAAGGTCTATGAGCTAGGGGCTGGAGAGATGGCTCAGAGGTTAAGAGCACTGACTGCTCTTCCAGAGGTTCTGAGTTCAATTCCCAGCAACCACATGGTGGCTTACAACCATCAATAATGAGACCTGGAGCCCTGTTCTGGAGTTCAGAAAACACTATGTACATAATAAATCAATGTTTTAAAAAAAAATTTAAGAGCCTTCCCTATGTACTGCAGAGCCCTGGGACATGACACCAGGTGGAGTTACCGCACAGACATTTCACAAGGTTTTGTTTGCAGCAGTGTAGACATAACAAAGCAGCACTAACAACAGCGCAGAAGCTTCCTCTAGAAAAGTCTTCAGTAAATTAATCCAGCAGACAAACACTGGCCAAGTATTTGCAGCCCTCGGGAGGAAATACATAGGCCTTGAATATAATCCTACAGATGTATATAGCTTTTGGAGGCATAGGTATTAGTTATTACATGGCAGAAGCACTGAACTTGTTTCAGATTCCATCTGTACATCACTGTGTCTTCAAGAACTGATCATACTCAGAGGATTGCCTTTCAGTCATGATCTGTATATGACAAACTAAAGGAGCTGGAAGCCTGGGGGTTTCCTGATGGCCAAAAGAGGCAGGGAGTTAGTAGTCTAAGCACTACAATTAATAGCTCAGAGCTGGGCCAGGGGAGTAAAGGGCATTCTTCCATGCAGGAATATTTGTTCATATAATCCCATTCAGCATGTAGCCTACCCAGCCTCTAATTTCTTCACCATGGGCTCCTTTGCCATAGCTGTTCTCTCCTCTACCCCAAACAGAAATTCTCATCATTAAAGATCATTTGAAGAGGTACAAATATCCTTCCAGCATCCATGCAACAGAAAGACAGCATTTATAAAACAAAACAAACAAACAAAAAACTATAAGGCTTTACTGCTTTACTGCTATATTCTAGAAACTTCCAAGTTCTGTGTATTTGTTTTCATCTTTAGACCAACCCTGAAAAGCATTTTTTTCTTCAAATTGGTTGATGAGGGATCTAAGACTCAGAGAGTGTGAATACTTAGTTCAAAATTAAATGGCTGGTAGAGGTGAGAGGGAGGTGGACTATGAATTTGGAACCTCCCACTGACCCATCATTTTGTTTGGTGAGCAGTAAAGCAAATATTGTCTGGCTACAAATGGACAAGTTTCTGAAGCTCACCAAAGGGACTAATGAGTACTTGCTTTGGCTTCTTCAGCCTGATTATCCATTTTGGACATTAAGGGATATATCAACTCACAAATCCATTTCCACGAGGTTCTTAGGACCATTTTGTGTTTCCAATGCTTGCAATCCTATTAAGAATCAATGGCTCTGTCAATTATCCATTTTGCTCTGGGATGGGTTTTTCCACATGAAAGGTATGTTTTGGAATTCTGTCTTTACAATCTGAAACAGTATGAGAGTTTGTTATGCTCAAAAGTTCAGACTGAAGTCTTTAAAGGAATATAAATACTATGTTCTTAGAGACTCAAAACAGTAATAATTTGATATTTGTGGGTATTAGCCTGCAACATAGAAAAATCTACTAATGTATCTTAGTGCTAAAATATGCAATACAGAGATGTCTTTATATAGAATTCTAGAGACTGCATCTGTGTTCAACTAGCTCTAGGTTGGTACAAATGTTAACAAATGTGAAGTTGTGAGACTATGAAACCAGTGAGCCAGCAAGACACATTCAAAGATTAAATAGCTTTAAGATAACCTCTTGATATGAAATGAATTCCATGTACTAACAGCTTTTAGAGTTTACTTTACATATTATCTATGCAACCACAGCACTATTTTTCATCTAAGGAAAAAAATATTCGATATTCCAGACTTGTATAACACCCAAGCCATCCCCAACTAAGGGTGATATACACCTTTGAAAACTGCAATTACTTTTCTGAATCCTGGTAGAAAACACACAGACAGTAGACCACTTAAGAGAGGGTAAATTCGGGTGTCATTGCAAATGTAAGTGGTGTTGCCTGACCTTAGTAGCTTGAGCTGGGTCCATTTTCTCCACGACTGGAAAATAAGGCTGAGAATACTTCCCACATATGGCGCTTGGGAGACTGAAATGCATTCACTAACCAGGGTGTGGCCAGGAATCTATAGCATCCCTTGAATTTCATTAGAAATCCAGAATCTGGGACTGCATTTTAACAAGGTCTTAGGCTGGGGCCCATAAGATGGTTTGGGGGTACAGGTCTTGCATGTAGGCTTGACAACCTGAGGGTCCACTTCCTGAAACCTACAAAATGGCATGTAAGGAGGGTTTCCATCTGACCTCTGCACTTACATATGCATGTGGGTATAACATGAATAATAAAAACCTAGAGACAGATATTGGGTTCAAGCTGAAGATCAGAGAAGCAAAGCAGCCAGCCACTACCAATGCTCAGACTGAAGGGGCAAATCACTGAACCTCAGATTTCACTGAATCTCCAGACTGCACTGTTCTCTGCCAGGCCTCAGAATCCTAGACTGCTCTCTGAGACTGCACTGAGCTCCTTCTATACTCTGTAGTGCTAGGATTAAAGGTGTGAGCTCTGTTTCTCTTTCAGACTGATTGACTCTCATGTAGCCCTGGGAGGCCTTGAATTCACAAAGATCCGTCTGCCTCTGTTTCCTGAGTCCTGAGATTAAAGGTGTGTGCCACCACTGCCCAGACTTTATAGCTAACTAGTGTGGCTGGCTTTGCATTCTGATCTCCAGTGGCTTTATTAGATCATAAACAATATATCACCACACATGAGCATGGAACTGTTAGGGCTATTTACTAAGGCATGGGCAACCTTCAAGCAGCCATACCCCTATAGGAGAGTGACTTTTCCTTCCACTAGCCACCATTAACTGCCAATACCTCTTCCACCAAAACTGTGGTCTCAAGGGCTCCTCCTCAATTCATGCAGGAATTTTGTCTGGCTTGGTCTTGTGCAGGTAACCACAGGTACTATGAGTTGATGTGTGCAACAGACATGTCACATAGAAGCACAAAGGAGGGACACACAACCCAAATAATATTAGTCACGGCTAACACCAAGACAGTACTGGTAAGGGACCAACTGTTTCGACAGAAAATGAAAAGCTGGATTCCTTCCAGACTAATATGGTTTGATGAAGCAAGACCCTCTGAAGCAGTGTCCCAGGTGATCCAATATTCAAAACAGCTAGGACAAGGCAGCCTTGCAGACCACTACAGCCAGGATTTCTGTGTCTTCTTAGGATCCCCAAGACAGCACCCCCTAACAGCAGGAAGTAGTTTGGAAAGAACAACACCCAAATATTGTTCATAAACGTTTGTTTTCATTTAAATGGGGTTGGTTATAAATGGTTAATGATCACAACCAATCTCTTTTAAAGGTTAAAAAGGGTAATAGGATATAGAAATGAATACTTTGTTTTGGGATGGATTTTCATTTATTGATACAAATTTGAGGTCAATTTTGTGACAAGTTTATTTCTCCTCTTGTTTGGGTATTGTGTTTATAGAGCTCATTTTAAAAACTGTAATGTATAATTAAGTACAAATTATAGATAGTTACCAATAATAGCCAAAACTTTTAGTTAGGTTTTCTAGATATACAGAGATGTATTTGAGGTGGATAAATATTCTTCAAACCTTTCAAAGATCTACAGAATATGGCATTTAAAATGGTTTAGGGTTTTTCTTAACTGAGGCACAACTGCTCCTGGTAACACCAACTGCGTCAGAAGGGAAGATGAACATCAAAGAAACTCGTTATGGAGTTTGCTTCCAATATGGTAAGACTAGCCATTTTGGAAAGATACTGCTCTTGTCTAGTCTTGCTTAACTATATGCTTTATAAAGTAGACATGCAGAACCCACAGGAAAATGACTGCTGATACAAGATGGACAGTGCTGCAGGGTTCCTGCTTCATGGAAGAATCTGCCAGACAGTGTGCAGGACACACAGAAAAATGACTGACAAACTGCCAACACAGGTGGGACAGTTTGAAACTTCCTGCTTTGCTGAGATACTGCCAGATACACTGTGGCCTCTAGGCTGAAGATGGATGTTCCAATTCACAGAAAAACTTTGGATGACTGTGCAGGTAGCAAGATGTCTCTGTCAATTCTAGAGTTTATATAACTATTCTTCTGTGGTCTTTGATGGAGTTGAAGATGGATAGTTATGGTACAGTTTTCCTTAGTTAGGATTAAAGATAAGTAACATATAAGACTTTAGACTCACAAAGATAGGGTAGATGATAGAATATTTTCTTAAATTCCTGATAATGTTAATGGACTAAATATTGTTAACTATAGTTCTTATTTGATAACTGTTTTGTCATATGTAATTTTACTATGTTAAAGTTAAAGCTCTTCTTTTTATTTTAGACAGAAAAGAGGAGATGATAGGAGATGTCATTCTGTAAATATGTTTCTCTTATGTTAATGGATAAAGCACAGCTGGCAAATGGGAAAGCAAGATAGGTAGGACTAGGAGACAAGGAGGATTCTGGGAGAGGAAATAAAGAGAAGTCAAGATGTAGGATGTGAGAAAAGTAAGGTGTCCAGACCCTTTCTCTGGTAACATAAGACCACATGGAAACACTTAGATTGATAGAAATGTGTTAATAGTTAGAGCTAGCAAATAAAAAGCTCTAGCCATTGGCCAACAGTTTTATAATTAATACAGTGTCTCTGCATGTTATTTGGGGCTGATGTGGCTATAGGACCAGGCTGGCAGGAAACTGCTAGTTAACATATTTGAGCTCATGTAACTAGCCCACTAAGTTCTTGTAACTACAACTGAATGAATACCAGATATTATAATCTTAAACATGAGCAAACTAATGGACAGAAAGGTGAAGTAGATTGGCTGAAGTCACACATCTTGTGAGCAGAAATGACTCTGGCCCTACCCTCTGTAATAAACACTTGATCAGATCATTATAAATATAGAGGGTCCCAGTATGACCCCTAAGCCAAACCCTATCTCTAGAAGGACTTTGATGCAGAAGTATTATTTAAAAGGAACAAAGAATGAATTATTTTTCTAGAACAAAGGCTCTTGGAAAGTGCAGGGGACATTAATGCCACAGTTTAGAAAAGTGACTATATATAGAAGACTCTGACCAAAAGGAACTTAGGGCTGAAAAGGTTTATTTTGGCTTATGAGTCCAGACCATCGTGGTGGGGAAGGTATGGCAGCGGGAGCATAAGTCTGCCTTGGCAGTCAGGAAGCTGAGTAATCGCATTACACCGCCACCCAGAAACAGAGAGAGAAAACAGGAAATGGGGCCAGGCTATGACCCTCCTCAAAGCCTGCCTCCAGTGACCTATTTCCCTTCATAAGGCGCTATCTCTTAAAGGTTCCAAAACCAACCCAAAGTTGTGCCACCAACCAGGGACCAAGTGTGCACATCCTTGAGCCTACTAGGGACATTTCATATTCAAGTCACAACAAAGGTTTCTTGATGGGACACAAGAATACATTAAAATATCCATTCAGAATCAATTTCCAGAATAAAACCTCCCCTTTTCTTTGGTATGATTTATAACTTATTATATCTGCAACCCTTCCCTCCCCTTCTTTCCCACCCTAAGTTTGGGCTCACTGGAACCTATCCCAGTATCAGCAATACCTAAGTGACTGTTCAAGTCCACTATTTAGTGAAGTGGGAAGTATGTACTGAAACCAAAGATAATTGTTAAACCACTATTACGTCAGACATCTTTAATATTTCTCCACGGCTGATGGATCAGCATGTAAAAACAGGAAAAATCTGGGTGTGTAAACACTCACCCCCTTCATGGACTCACAATGATATCCAGCCATAAAAAGTAAACACAAGCCAGGCTCATCGGATGTCTAGGTGTGTCTCTCATGTGGCAAAAGGAGGGTACTGTTCTTGTGTTTGTTACAAGTGACCTTAAGGCTGTTATTTTCAACCATACTCACAATTAAGACATAAATGAAGTGTGGCCGAATGGAGCAGCAATAATAAACTGGTTTCAACTATGTAAGGGAAATATAATTTGTCCAAATGTATTATAGAGTATTGGAAAATGAACATAAAAAATAGGCAAATTCACATATAGAAGATGACTGAGGAGGTTCCACGGACCTACTCTCCAAGAAAACAAACACAATTGGTAAAAAAAAATTTTAAGAAACCCTTTAAAATTTCTGAAATTTGTCTAAGTGAGTCAGCAGATTAATAAACACTAAAATTAATCTATTACATTTTCCTAAAGATAATGGGACCCCATGGCACAAGAACCATTCCCCTTCCCAATGTCTGCAAGACAGAGTCACCCCTGATGGCTATGGACACAAACCAGTCCTGCATTGCCCTTCATGCTCCCAGCTCCTGGGGGAGAGCTTGGTTCCTCCAGGAGAGACCAGGCATCAGCAGGCCTTTGACACAGAGGTGCATGTCAAGAGCGCTTCCTTTTTCTGCCCTTCTTCCTTTCCCCACCCTTAACAAAGGTCTTCACCAAGCATAGCACGCTGACAACATCAGAGACCCAACTGCACCCACTCCTATTCACCAGTCAGGTGGAAGTTCCATGTTAGGAAGGGCAAGCTCAAAATAACAGAAGCTACTTTTCCTGCCAGATCTCTACCTCATGAGGCAGGGCACAGAGTGGGGTTTAATCTGAGAGGGGTGGTCCAACATTCCTGTCACACAGGAGAGAGGGCTGCACCGCCTCTCCAAAAGACAATTATTTAGCAGAGACAAAGGGGCAAGTCAAGCATGACTGTAATTTAAAAAAATAGAAACTTCAGTAGTGAGTGACTGATAAGTAGCTTTAGCTCCCATGAGAGACATGCTACCTTGTAGCCGGCACATTCTACAGAGAATGAAGAAGAAAAAAGGAAAAAAAAAAAAAAAAAAAAACAAGAATTAAGGAAAGTTCTTCAGCGGTCAGACCACACCTCAAAGGCTATCACAAAAATGCTTCTGCAAAACAGGCCTGAATTTAACTGAAGCAGACTGGAACAATTTATGCCCACGCAGAGTGAAAAACAAAGCAATCAGCTAACAATTAGTGGAAATTATCAGCTGGGAATAATACCAACCAAGGCAGAGAGGGTAACAGGAATACGGAGTAAAAAAATATGGAAGACAGTTTTACTAAAATGACTGTGGTTTCTTGTGAATGTCTTGCCCAAGACTATGTCCTCTGGAGACCACAAGGCAGAGTTGAATAAAACAGTTCAGCCAAAGTCGTTAAGCAAACAAGAGAAAGACAGGTTCAGGAATGGGGTTGGAATTGAAAGTTAAAGAATCTATCATCAAAAAATGTCCCTGGCTAATTCTCAACAAAGTAAGTGAAATAACACTTTGTAGAGAGGCATATGCTAGTAATCCCAGCATTTGGAAGGCAGAGGTAAGAGGCTCGAGAGTTTGAAATTAGCCTGAACTTCATTCATGGTTATCGGCACAGGACTGAGCTGTTATATCCCCACCCTCAGCTGAGCGGCTCTTGATAGTCACTGGCTGCTCTGTGAAGTGGATTCATTTTTCTTCTGTGGTTTAGCCACTGGAGTTGCCCATGATTCAGTAAATAATCCCACAGCCACATGTGCATGTGACCCTAATTAAATGCAGTGCGTTATTAAAAACAAAGACATCAAGCAGGAGGGGGAAGTGATGGGAAGGAGAGGGGCCCCTTAAAGGAGAGGGGGATGGGGATGCCTCTGATTAAAAACATATTAAAACGTATTAAATCATTAGAGAATACATTTCTAAAAGCAGTTGAAAGAGTTTGGCCACCATTGACCTAAGGAGCGGTAGTGTTTCAATAATGGAGACAACTTCAAAAGAAAATAGATGCATGTATGCCTACCTGTTTTATTTTCCAAGATTCCTAAACAATTTGCTCTCTTCCAGGTTTTGCACGGCTCTGTGTTGAAATTTCTTTCTACTTTATTCACCTGGAGATACACTATGATGATACAAGGACACACACACTTGTAGATCTACCCTAATTTTGTTTTGTTTTGTTTTGTTTTGTTTTCAGACAGCATCTCACTATGCAGTCCTGGCTAGGCTAGAGCTCAATATGCAGACAAGGCTGGCCACAAACTAAGGAGATCTGCCTGTCTCTGCCTCCTGACTGAAAGTATTAAAGGTATGTACTGCCACACCTAGTTCTAGCTCTAACATAATTTTTAAGGTATCTAGATTCTTGATATGAACATTTCTAAACACTGAATACTAGAATATTTCATTCTGTGTACATAGATGTGTGTACAAGTTCCAAAATTTCTGAGGCTTTCCTTAAAATAAAGCGATCACAACCATGCTGTAACTTATTTGATTAGGAGAAGAAAGATAAAATATAGTGCAGAGTCCTTCTCAGTATCTATGCTTTAGTAGATATAGTTTCACCTTCTGAGTGGAAGGAATTTAAAGCCTGAAAGAGTTTACCACACCCCGTTGTAATTCAAGCAGTCCACTCACTGTCTGGCGTTAGGTAACATACACATTAAGAAATATGTCTGATATTTCTCTTTAAGGAAAGAAGTTGGGGAAACCTATTTGGGCTTTTTCTTAGCCCAATTAATTAATTAATTAATTGTGTATACGACCTCGCACATATGTCTGCACGCCAGAAGAAGGCACCAGATCTCATTAGAGATGGCTGTGAGCCACCATGTGGTTGCTGGGAATTGAACTCAGGACCTCTGGAAGAACAGGCAGTGCTGTAGTGCTGTTAACCTCTGAGCCATCTCTCCAGCCCCCCAAGACCTGTTGGTTTAAAAGCCAAGTTCACTTAAGAAAAAGTTCATAATTAGCTATGTTTCAGTTTTCCTTTTGATTTGTTTCCCTGGCTTCATTGATGAGTTTCTTTCTTTTATTTTTTTTTTCCCCTCCTAAAACATGCTTAATATTCTACAGTGTGTCTGTGTATAATGCGATTCCCATATAACTCTACACCAGCTTGTGTTAAGTAACAGATATTTTGTTTGATGGAGCAAGTGTGCTTACATTTGGAGAAAATCTGGGAAAGCAGTTGTCTGCATCAGTAAAAGTCATCATTATAATTAAATGCTTTAATTTTCCTAATGGGCTTCAAAGGCGGAGGGGAACCAAATGCATGCTAAAAGATAATCTCCTGGAAGAGGAAGTCTGGATGGAGGCTTAATCAAATCTGGGGCAGAAGTCACATTGCCAAAATCACTAATCATCAAAGAACTCCTTCTCATTGGTGCATCAGTGAATATGGACACCCTTTACCTGGGGCAGGCTGGTAATCCCCCTGGGTGGGCGTAATCTTCGTGTTCCTCAATATTAAAGGCTCTTTGCAGACCCCCATTTAAAAAAATAAAGCTCATGAAATAAACTCAGAACAACTACAAAACAAACAAACAAAAAATCAGAACATGCTGTTACCACCAAAGATAGCTTAGGGGTTCCAGTATTCACACAGGGCTGGAGAGAGAACTGGTAACAGATTTCTTTCTGATACGAAATGAACTCCAGTGATAAACTCCTGCTCTCTCCCTCCAGTAAAGCTGATGTGTTGACTAGACAGGTAGACATTAGGTACTCAGGCTGTCTGGATGCTATGGAAACCATATCGAGTGCATTTGACCATGGGTAACAGGGTCAGACAGGCATGAGGCTCATTCATATCCCATCCGGGAAGAGGCCTTATCTGAATTTGCTTTTTCTGCAGGGTTGCCATATTTGTCAGTTCTGATATAAAACAAGCTCTCTCCTCATTATCTGCTATTTTACCAAGCAGTGGAAACTATGGATAAAGACAGCCTCTTTTTGTCCTGCTTGGCCCAGCACAGCCTAAAGCCTGGACAAAGTAGTTTGTTACAGAAGGTAATCACTGCATTGGGAAGCTCTGAGGGGTTCAAACAAATATTTAGGGTTTGTTCTGGGCCCAGAGTGAATGGAGAGTCAGATACTAATGTACTCCCTGAAGGGCTATTTTCACACAACTTAACTTTCTTCACCATGACATACTCTGGCTTTAAATTTGCCCTATGTTTTAACACAATTAAAAGAAGTTATAGGGTGTAATTATTTGTCTAGCATTAGTGAGGAATGGGTGTGAAGAAGAAAGATGAGTTTTGAAGGCACAGCGCCACCTAACCACTCAAAGCATTCACTGCCTGCATAGAGAGTCACTGAGGGCAACAGGACAGATGAGTTCCTGCAACTGTTGTGGACAAAGAACCTGAGCCATAAACTCATATTTACCTACTGATCGGAAAGGACAACAATTCAGATATCACAGTTAGAGGGAGAGAGATCTGAGCTCTGGGAACTTGGCGATCACTGGTCCCACCACACACCAGAGTGGTGAATGGAGGTGTTCCAAAGGCTAATGGCAAAGTCAGACAACCATGATACCATGCTTCGGAGTACCTTTACTCAAAGATTGTATGTGGTCACTGTCACACTCATGGCATCTCAATCAGTGCTGGGCAGGTATGCAGTACTCCACAATCGACTGTTAGGTGCAGGAACTAATTAAAACTACATTGACAGTCAAGGGACCTAGCTTCTGACTGTGTAAAGGCTTTTCTTAGTGCAAATAAAAATTATCTAGAAAGTTAACTTCTCAGCGAGGTATAGTGGTGCATACCTGTAACCCCAGGACTCAGGAAGATACCACAAGCTCAAGGGCAGCCTGGGCTACATAGTTTTACAGACCAGCCTCAGCTACATAGACATATGTATCTGTCTCAAATTAAAAAAAAAATACAAAACTAGTCAGTTTCTCAGTTGAAAGTGGTGGTAGTAATGTGTTCTTTCAAAACTACTGGGAGCCAAATTATTTTCTTCCTCTTTGGAATATAAATAAACAAACAAAATGTTGGGCTCCTAGTTTAATGCTTTGTCATGTCATTAACTAGATTCCAAGTATTCAAAAACGCAGTGCAGAGATGGAGAATAGCTGGTTCAGTAGGTACAGGTGAATATTTTGCAAACAGGAAGACTTGAGTTTGAATCCCTAGCACCCATTCAAATAGCCAAGCATGGCTGTGCATGCCTGTGACATCAATATTAAGAGACAGGGATAATCTGATGCAGAGCACTCTCTGGCCACACAGCTTATCCCAAACAATGAGCTTCTAGGTCAGTGAAAGACCCTACTGCATGGCAATAATATGGAGAGCAATAAAGGAAAACACCCAACACCCTGCTTTGGCTTCTGCATTAGCAAGCATGTATACCTGCACACAAACGAGCATGTAACATACACACACACACACACACACACACACACACACACACACACGCATGGGCCTCATCCTTACCACAGGACACAGTAACAAAAAGCAATTACTAAGTACATAGAGATCATTAGAAAACTCAGGAGACCATACCCAGCTTGTCATCCCAGATTGGGCATCCTTGACCAGCCAGCCATCCTTTCTTTACCTATTGTCTTCTGAAAATTCACATTAACAATATCTGACCTACTTATTTCATAAAGCCGCTTTGGAAAAATGAAACAATATAAAAAATAATACTACAATATTAGACTATACATACTTGTATAATTCTGTGATAATATTACAATGCTATTAGTCTTTGGGTAGCCACTCTGGTCAGCTAATGTATAATGGTGTGAATAAAATAATGTGAACGACTGATAAAAGCAAGAAACCTTTTCTGCATAAAAACATTTCCAAGCATTGACTTAGATGTATATGAAAATAAAATAAAGCCTGCCGTCTATGTTGTGTCTGTTCTGGGCCCAGCAGGCAAGGGTACTGAAATCCAACTGTAGTCAACTATCTCACTCCATCCACTCAAAAACAACCACAGTGGACAAAGCAGAAGAACTTTACATCCTAGCCTGATCACTTTGCCTCGACTACCCTCTCCCACCTGGCCAGCCGTGATTGCTGGCCTCAGGTCACTGCCCTGAGAGAGAATTACATTTGCTCTAAAATAACATACTACCTCAAAGGCAATGCATGCCCAAAGAGCAGCTAGGATGCAATTCTTCAGTTAATGGTGTACTTACCATCATTCTGCATGGAATACTCATTGGGAGATCAATACAAATACTACAAATACACCTCCATCCCTTCCCTGTTCTCCTATGAGATGTAAACTATATGCCTTCATAACTCCTCTGTTCTCTTGGGAGACACTTGCCTTTCTAGGCAGTTCAAAGGTGAAGGACCTGGCCTTCACTGAATAACCTCTGGATCAGTTGCTTTTCTCTCAGTATGATAGAACATCATGACCAAAAGTGACTTATGAAAAACAAGAGTTTCTTATGACGTATAGTTCCAGAGAAAGAGTCCACACGGGTCAGGAAGACATGGCAGCCAGAGGCCAGAAGCTGAGAGATCTCATCTTCAACTGCACACATGATGTAGAGAACAAAATGGAAGCAGTGTGTGGCTGTGAACCCTCAAAGCCCACCTCCAGTGGTGTACTTCCTCCACCCTGTGGAACCCCCTAAAGGTTCCACAGGCTCCACAAACAGCATCCCCAACAGGGGGTCAAGTTCAAATACACGACATTTCTCATTCAAACCACCATTGGGCCTGGTGCTTTTAGTTTCCCTGGTGACATGAATCACTACGATTGTTTTTTACAAGAGAAAATACTGGGGCTGAATGGGAGAATGCCATTTGGTTAAGGATGCTCAGGTTCCAGTTCAGTTCAGTAAGGACTCAGAGGCCATGCTCATCTCACAGCTCAGTGAAGAATAAATCATGAGATGATATCTATTGTTTGAAGTCATAAACGATCAAATGCTGCAGTACACTTCCTGTCCATCCTGCACCACATAGCCACATGTACACAGACATGTTCACATGTGCACTGCCCCCCCCACACACACACATACACACAAATATGTGTACATATACAGTTCTGGTAAACATAGCTACTGAACTTAGAACACTCAGGTCTAGTCTTAGGCCCCTGTCTGTACATACAAAACCTGTAGCAGGCTTTTTTGGACTGCCAGCTCCCAAATCACGACACAGATTTGTTAATTATGAATGCTCAGCTTTAAATTAGTCTTGTTTCTAACTAGCTCTTTTTGTTTATTTATTTATTTATTTATTTATTTATTTATTTATTTATTTATTTATTTTTGAGACAGAGTTTCTCTGTATTGTTTTGGAGCCTGTCCTGGAACTCGCTTTGTAGAACAGGCTGGCCTCCAACTCAGAGATTTGCCTGCCTCTGTCTCCTGAGTGCTGGGATTAAAGATGTGTGCCATCAACGCCCTGCCTAACTAGCTCTTTTTTAAATTTAATTTATCCCATTTCTATGAATCCTTGTGCTATCCTAAGGCTTGTTTACCTCATTTACATACTACCCATCCTGCTTTCCTGCTTCCTCTGTGTCTGTCTGTCTAGGTCCCCCTTTCTCTCTACCTGACAGTTCCACCTATCCCTCCTCTGCCTGTCTATTATCCATTCAGCTTTATATCAGACCAAGCAAGCAAGCAAGCAAGCAAGATGAAACATCAATACATCTTTACATAGTTAAACAATTACTCTGCAAAACACACACATCACACACACAAAAATGCAACACATCTTCACACAGTTAATCAAATATTATATTCCACCAAGACAGGATCACAACTGATATTTTTAGCCACTGGTAAAGATGTGGGAGCCAATAGGAACTACAAAACTAAAATTACTAGGTTCAAGTTGCTGAACAAACTTTAAAAAAGGACAATTAGAAAATGAATTGCAGACAAAACAAGACCAATGCTTAGAAGCAGTTTTATAGTTGGATGATCGCTAGCTTCTTCTTATGACAGCATGAGTCCCCTTTTCCCATTCACAGAGAGAACTCTCCAAAGAATCCAGGGGAGTCTATCCAGGATGGAATGCAAGTAGCTCAGATGATTGAAATGGGTTAGACCATTTTCCAGACATCTTAGGAGGGAGATAGAAAACTGGGCAGGTCTCTGTAAAGACTGCATTATAAGAGCTACAGAGATGGCTCAGTTGTTAAGAGCAGTGGCTGCTCATCCAGAGGATGCAGGTTTGATTCCCAGCACCCACACAGTGGCTCACAAGCATCTGTAACTCTATTTCCATGGGATCTGATGCCCCCTTCTGGTCTCCATAGGCTTCAGTCATGTACATGGTGCACAGACAAGCACGTAAGCAAGCATTCATACTCATAAAAAGATGTCATTTTTCAGAAAGTAGAACCTATAACTAAATGATGCTGCTTTTCTTTATAGTCTTTTGCTTTTTAAGAAAGAAGGCAGGCTACATTTTTAAAACATCTTTACAGTTTCATAAACCAGGAAAACCCAGAATCCTGAACAGTCAAGCAGAAGAGGGGTGGTCCTCCAGGAGATGTCTGTGAGCAGGACACCAGTGCTTCTGGAAGAGTCCACCTAACAGAAGGAGGTAGGATCTTGGTATTGTCATTCACGATTAGTGGAGAAGGACATCCTCCCCCAGCAGCCTCTACCACTCAGAAAGGATCGTTTTTTCTTCTATGGGAGAGGCTGGAGGATCAAGCAGATTAGTTCAGACCCTGCCATACACCAAGAGAAGGCAGCCAGCAAGTGGCTCAGACAGAAAATGTAGGGGACAGAGATGACTACCAAGTTCAAGAGGACAGGCCACAGGAGACCAAGCAAGGAATTTGGAGGACAAAAAGCAATGTTCTGAGTTGGGATCACTTTCTAGAATGGCAAGAAGTTCATGCCTTGACCTGAGGCACTAGGGGCAGGGAACTGGAACCCTACCCTGTCGGCCAGGAAGAGCTGGGATACATGCATGAGGTACAGAGTGGAATGAAAAAACAGAATCTAGGAGACTAGGGAACTCTAAACACACTGTGTATTCTGTCTCACTATAATGGATAATGTGGATATCAACAGCAAGAGAACCTACAGAAAATACACAAAGTCATGGAGATTGATTAAACAGCGTATTAGTGAATGATGTATGGGTCACTGAAGAAATCAAGAGGGAGATTGAAGAAATGGCGGTTAAGAGCACTGGCTGCTCTTCCAGAGGACCCCAGTTCAATTCCCAGCACCTACATGGCAGCTCAGAACTGTCTATAACTCCAGTTTCAAGGGATCTGACACCCTCATACCAATGCATATAAAAATAAAATTAAATAATTAAAAAAATAACTTTCAACTTAAAAAAAAATCAAGGGAGGACTTGATTTTTATTTAAATTAAAAACATCTTATTTTGCATACCAATCCCAGTTCTCTCTCCCTCCTGTCCTCTCATTCCCCCCACCAACGCCCCCCATCTACTCCCCAGGGAGAGGGAAGCCTAAGGGAGAATTTTTGTTTTAAACCCTAGAATTGAATAAAAAGGAAAACGCAACATACCAAAATTTATGGGACACAAGGAAGGCTAAGAGAAAAGCAGACAGTACTAAGAATCTTTATTAAGTTTTTTTTTAAATGAGATTCACCTTAATTAACAAGAACAAACAGAGCCAAAATAATAGACAATAAGAAATAATCAACAACAATAACAACAAAAGAAGACCAGGAACTTGTGGCACATGCCTTTAATCCCAGGACTTGGGAGGTAGAGGCAGGAGGATCTCTGTGAGTTCAAGGTCAGCCTGGACTACAAAGCAAGTTCCAGGACAGGCTCCAAAGCTACACAGAGAAACCCTATCTTGAAAAACCAAAACCGACCAACAAACAACCAAACAAACAAAAATACCAAAATGAAAAATAAAACAAAACAACAACAAAAAATAGAGAGAGATTAAAAAAAAAAAAAAATTAGGGGGAGACAATCAAGCCAGGTGGTGGCAGCACTCAGTAGGCAATGGTGGGTGGGTCTCTGAGTTTGAGGCCAGCCCAGCCTGGTCTACAGAATGAATTAGTTCCAGGACAGCCAGGAGCACAGTAAAACCCTGTCTCAAAGAGAGAGAGAGTGAGAGTGAGAGTAAGAGGGGGGGGGGATGAAAGACCTCTACAATAAATATGTAAGGCACTGAAAATGGAATTTGAGGATGATGTTAGAAGATAGAAAGTTATCTTACACTCATGGACTGGAAGAATTAATCTTGTGAAAATGGCCATCCTACCCAAAACAACATACAACTTCAATGTAATCTCAACCAAAATCCACTCTTCACAGGAAAAAATCAAACACACAAAAAAACAATAACAACAAAAAACCCTATCCAAAGTCATATAAGGGGCACAAAAGACCAATAGCCAAAGTAGACCAGAGCAAAAAGAACACTAGGAAGTATCATCATACCTGATTTCAAATTATACTACAGAGTCACAGTAATAAAAACAGCATGGTCCAGGCACAAAGCAGAACAATCGATGATCGTCATAAAAATGATCCAAATGTATGCCCATGCAACTGAAGTTACCTGTGTCCAAAAATAGTTTCAACGTTTCTAAAAACAGACATTGGAGGAAAAGACATAATTTTAAACACATGGTGTTACGGAAAGTGGATTTCAACATTCAGAAAATGGAACTTGATCCCTCTTTCTCACCTTGCACAAAACTCAACTCTGAAAGGATCAAGAACCTTAACATATGACCTGATACCCTGAAATTGCTATAGGACAAAGTAGAGAGTGTGCTCAACTTACAGACATAGGCAAGGACACCCTGAAAATTATTCCAGTAGCATAGGAAATAACAGGTGACAAGTGGGGTCTCATGGACTAAGAAGCTCCTGAGTAACAAAGGGCACTGTCAGGTGATGAGGCAGCACACAGAATGAGAGGAGGTCTTTGTTAATTATTCATCTGAACATGGATTGGTGTGTAGAATATACAGCAAGCCCCACCCCAAAAGTTTAATAAATAAACAACCCAATTTAAAAACTGGCTGTAGAACTTGAAATTTCTCAAAAGAAGAAATGCAAATACAATTACCTGCAGAGGAGGGAACTGCAAATTTAAGCTACATTAGGATTCCATCTCACCCTAGTCAGAATGGCCATCATCAGGAATACAAATGTCAACAAAGGCTGATGTGGGTGTGACAAAATGGGAGCCCTATACACAGGGGCCACTAGTGCAGCCACTCTGGAAATCAATCTAGATTCTTGAAACACTGGTAATAAAACTGCTGTATGACATAGCTACACCACTCCTGGGCATATACCCAAAGGATTATATAGCCTATTATGTCAAACCATATGTCCATCAACAGCTGAAGGAATACATAAAGTGTGGTACATATACACAATGGAGTATTATTACACAATGGAGTATTATTTACCTGTTAAGACGAATGAAAGAATGAAAAATTCAAGTAAATGGACAGAACTGGAAAAATTACACTGAATTAGTTAACTCGGTCCCAGAAGAACAAACATCACATGTTCTCTTTCATATGTAGATCTGAACTTTGAATCTTTTGGGAGATTAACTTGGATATAAATGGAAACCAGAGAGGGACCTTGCAGATAAGAGGAACATATTAAAGAAAGAGGATAATAGATCATAGTCAAAACAAAAGTAAAGAATGGAAATATTGGGAATGGGAAGGCTTAAGCAGGGAGGGAAGCAGGAATATGAGAGAAATCAGGAGTTAGGGGGGGAAGGCAAACTAAAAGAAGGTATATGAAAAACCATTTGAGGGATCCCCATGTGTTCAAGGCCAGCAAAGCAGCCAAGGCTATAAAGAGAAGCCCTGTCTCAGGGGAAAAAAAAAAAAAAAAAAAGAAGGAAGGAAGGAAGGAAGGAAGGAAGGAAGGAAGGAAGGAAAAGTCACATGGAAGCCTACTATCTCAGAATTCAATTGAAAATACAACTGGAGAATCGTATAATACATAAGTGTATTAGTTATTTTTCTCTTGCTGTGGTCAACCATCATGACCAAAAGCGATTTAAGGAAGAAAAGAGTCCATTTGGGCTTACAGCTCCAGGACAGTCCATCCTGGCCTGGAGCCATGGCAGCAGGCAGTCAAAGCAGAAAGCTGACAGATCACATCTTCACAGGCAAACATGAAGCAGAGAGAGTGAGCGGGAAGAGGCATGAGGCTACAAACTCTCAAAGCTTGCTCCTTGTGACATGTGTCTCCAATAGGGCCATGCTTCCCTGCAACCTCCTCTGCACTTCCCTAGATAGTGCCACCAGCTAGGAAACAGAGTATGTGATCCCAACATCAAGGAAAGGCATTGGTCTTTTTTTTTTTCCAGAAAGAAGAGTCTTCCCCCATGCTTGTAACTAAGATGTGAACTGAGATACCGAGGCTTGTTCTTTTCAGAGTTAGTCTTCAGCCTGCACTAGATTCTCAAAGGCTAAGAAGCACTGGTAATCAGTGATCAGTTTTCTGCACTTGCCTCTCAGCCCTCCAAAAAGAAGTAGAAAGGCACATACCGCCCTTCTTTACCCCCATGCCAACCCTGATTTGGGTGTGGGAAATATGTGTCTGTTTTAAAGCTAGTCATCACAGCTCACCTTGAGAGGTAAAGCTAGACACCACTTCACTATAAAAATGTGTTACATTGTTGCCATCACAGCTCACCTGGAGAGGTAAAGCTAGACACCACTTCACTATAAAAATGTGTTACATTGTTGCCACTTTTCCACCTAGAGACTCTGAGTGTCTTTGTGTCTTTTCTGGTAAACCGTCTTTGTTTTCCTAAGAGACATGCCTCAAATAGGCACATGATATTAAATTAGCCCACCACAAATCAATCTGCAAATGAAAAAGTGGTGAGTAATTTTCCTTATTAAGGTTCCATTTATTCATTAGAGAGGAGTCGCATTGTGCTGAAATGAAGCACTTCAAAGGTCCCTACTCCTTTACTGCTGTTTTTTTGTTTGTTTGTTTGTTTTTGTTTTGTTTCCTGACGAACACCAAGGGGAAATCCATGTTTTAGGTTTTTGAGAATAAAAACATTTCCATTTACTTTACTTGTACCCTTTCCTAACTACAATCTCACAAGTCATGAGCCACCTTGCCTACCTCTGCAACATCAGCACATTAAGAAAGAGTGGCCTCTAATATGCCAGTTCTTGTCAAAACAGCATTTCAGGTGTTTCTTGGGAGCCTATAAACTGATTCTAGCAGGATCCCCTCTGAGTCTCCGGACTGTAATGCCAGAGTCTACACTCAGTTATCTCAAACACTTTTGTGCAATAACAAAAATGAGTCCCCAGGATAAATATTCCCATCAGAAATTCTGTTTCCAATTCTCGTTTATTTCCCTGTGGCTACTGGCTAAGTCTTGTAGAACCCAAGTCAAGACAAGCAAGCTCTTTGTGTCTAAAAATCTCATAAAGCAACAAAAACAAACAAAAAGCCTCTATAGTCATTTGTAAGACCATTCTGTGAACTCGGTATACCCTGGGACACCCCCTCTAAGCTGTGACACTTCTGGGGACTGAGAGAACTGGTGTATGAAGGGCTCATACTATTTACTGGGGCTCCAAGTGTCAAAGCTTGTGGTTCTAAGGCAACAAGGAAAGTTAGCCCAAGGCAGAGTAGCCAGGAAAACACATATCACCCTATGGTTCTGCATGCCATATGGCACAAGATGCTGGGGTCACACTGATCAACAGAACATCGTTATTGTTACAAAGGGGCTACTGTCATAGTAAGGAAGATGCCTAGGTGGCGAGGTTCAATGTGACAAGGAACTAACCTGGAGTTTGAACAGCATGTGTACACAGGGCTGCCATGTTAGAAACAGGGGCAGTGCAGAAAGGACATTCTGGTGGCATTTCCAAAGGGCCGTAGCCAAGTCATCTCATTCTTTTAAAAGCAGACTTTACCCCCACACCCAAAGAACTCAAATAACAGACAAAAATAATGTATGGCAGGATAGTCATTATTAAATTTGATAAGAGATATGCTCTTGCAGATCATGTTGTTCTATAGTTTTCTCTATGCTCAAGGAAGAGATGTGAACATTTGGAAGGATGGACTGAAAGCTTTGGACATCTATGAAGATACCAACAAATGCAGCTTTTCCTAGTGTTTTTATAAAAGCAAATACTCCATGTCATCCATCAACCCACAGGTCCACACTGCTGGCAGATACCAGCTTTGTCAATGTGACACACACCTAGACATATCTAGAAAGAAGGAATTACAATGGAGAAAATGCTGCCATAAGATTGACCTGTAAGCAAGGCCATGGGGTATTGTCTCCATTAACGATTGGTGTGGGAGGGAACTTAGCTTACACACTATATTTGCTTTGCCCACTATATTTGTTTCTCTCACATCAGCACTCGATACTTCCAATCTTTATTTTTTAAAATGTTTGAGAAAAACTTTACACGACAATTAGTGTGGAGCTAACCCTTCAGGGCAGCAATTCACTCCCACTGTCTATGAGCTCCTAGTGTGCACAAGGTAGCAACTGCAACCACACCAAGACCACTCACATCCCTGACTTCATGGGGGTCTGCACATCTGAGCTGGGTATTTCATGACTTTCATGGCTGCACTATTAGACTAAGACAATGCAGATCTTTCTGCTGCAACTCCAACCACTGTCATTAGTGAAAGTCTACTCTATGAGGGATCTACGTCCAGGGGAGTGTAGCAAACTTCCTACTTGTGGCAGGTCTCAGTGGCCCTAGAGCAGCTGAAACATTGTGAGCTTTAGGCATTTGGAAATGCTGTCAAGAGGCTTGAGTTAGGAATCATGAGACAACTGACTTCCTTCCGACTCTGTTTCCTTAGGAATTTCTCATTCAATGTGCGCTGAAGCATGATCAAACATTTGGGAGTTCTCTAGATGAGGGCAGAAGAATGCCTAACTCTAATACAAATGCAGAAATGAGCAAAAAGGCCCAAATGTCATCCTCTGCAATAAACCAGAGTATCTCTCTATTCCAAGCCCGCTACTGTCATCTGCAGTTCAGCTCATCACCAAGGAGAAAGGGAACTGAGAAAATCCCGTTAAATCTTCAGCAGCCACTTAACACCAGCCAGCTGAGACAGAGACAGCTCAATAGAGGGCCTGGCTTACGCTCTGGAAGCCATCATAAAGCAATGGGACCTTTAGCCCATCTTACCACTGCTGGCCTAGTCTGGATAGTTATCTAATATCTAATACTCTCCATTAACTAATTACCTAATAATGATTAATTGCTTATGGATAATTTTAGCAACCCCCTCAGTGCCTCCCCCCAATTCCTCTAAGCAACACTCACAATTCTTCTCCAACTACCAATGATAGCAGTGTTAGAGTGGTTTTACAAGAGGTACTGCTTCTTAGTTATCCCTTTACTGGGGTCCCAGATGGGAACAGCAGAAACATAACACATTAATGAAATAAATTCAACTTTCCATGTTTTATACAGAGCTTGGGAGCAATTTAGAAGCTAAAGAAATGACAGATCCATTTGAACTTAATTCTTCTCAACTTTTATTTTTTATTTTTTAATCACAAAGGGATAACTTGGAGCTTGAGAGATCATACATACCACATTTACATGCTTGCAAATAGAAATGCTGCATTTTTTTTATAAGGATGTACATCGTTAGAAGCAGATGTGAAAGGGGAAGGTATATTCACCACCACCTGCACAGTAGGACCCTGAGGTAACCAGGTAGAGTGCACCTGTAGTTCTGGGCACAGCAACTTGCTGGATGCTGGCTGAGATGCCCATGGCATCTCCCTGTCCAAGAGCAGCTCACTGTTTATCAACAAAATCATTATCGTGCCCTTTAAATACTTATGATGTGGCTCTTGTGCCTACCCTATAAGTAACTAAGGACACATTTGGCCTTAGTTTGAAGTATGCTCTTCCCAGCAGCACACAACTGTCTTTCTGGAAGGCACCAATGAGCCTGGTGAGCCTGGGTGGTACACCTACCCTCTTCTTGATGGAGTCTGCCTGGATCTCACAGACTGCATGGACCAGGATGTCAGAGCTCCCATGTGGCAGGAGTCCAGGCAAAGGGACAGGAATGTGACACACAGAGGCACACAGCAGCATCTTTGAGAGGATGGGCCCTATAGCAAGGCAGGGCTACAGTGTTCATGTCTGAAAGTCCTTGTTGCCCAACACAAAGTATGAGAGTCAGTTTGCTGAATAAATGAAAATGTCACCCATCAGTCTTCCAAAACTTAAGAAAAATACCATATGTAGAATGAGATTCTAACTCTACCCAGTGCAACCCCTAAGTTCACACACACACACACACACACACACACACACACACACACACACACGACTTGCTGCTATAATTATCAGTTTATATCAAAAGGTAAATTAACTCCCTGTAATGCTAATCACTAACACTACTTTGTTTAAAGGCTATTTTCCTCCCCAAAGACCCACAGAAGAAATTCCTTTTCCAACAGGTGAAGATAAGCAATCTCCATTTATGAATTAGTACAGTTCATTTATAAGTAATCTATCTTGTAACTAAAAGGTACTTCTTACAAAGACAAAGGTCTAGACAGTGGTATCTGTATTGGATACTGAGCTACTCCTTCAGTTCTGAGCCTGCCCTCCTAGGCCTGTAAGGAAGCAGGATAGTCGGGGGATGACAGAGTTAGGACTGAGCAGCATGAGTCAAAGATCCAAGGGCAGGAGCAGGGCAATGCCTTTTTTTGGTTTGTATGTTGTTCTAGACTCCTAGAAATTAAGACATCATCTAAGACAAGCATCTAAGAGAGTGTTAGATTGCTGTTAAAACTTTTCTTACCTCATCAAAGTATTTCATATTATGCATTTGCTCAGTCAGCACCCTGAAATCAGCTGATTCATATGTTTGTACACTAAGTACCCACAGCCAGAACCACAGTGAGAGGAATCACACTAGCAGGCAGCATTAGATGTGTGCAGGGCATGGCAGCCTTTCCATATGCCCTCAGGACAGTTATACAGACAAATGTGGTTATACTTCCTGGATGGATGAGCTGAAAAAAGATGCAAACTTAAACAAGTTGACTAAGGCAAGAGGCAATAGATATCAAGCCTAGACCTAGTTCTCTCCAAACACACCCTGTTCTAAAACACGGATCTTAAATCATAATTAAGAAGACATTATGTGGTAGAAACTTTATTGGTTTTAATTGCAACCTCCATTTCTCTTTATCAAGAATGGCCATTGTGTGGCCTCTCTTGTAGGTGGGTATGACTATATGGTAATGTTTGTGACTTGAGGTAGTGACAGCCATGGTGTGTTAGACTTCTAGGAAGGTCCTTTAAAAAAAATGGAAAGGCCTATCTATCATTTTGGACTTCTGTTTTTACTCTAGGTCCAGCTTACAATGTAGATGTTATGGCTAGAATGCCAGTGAGCCACTCTGGACCATGAAGCAGCTTCAAGTTTGGATGCCAAGTGCTAGGTGGCTAGAGACAAAGAGTAAGATCCTCCTGTGTCTCTGAGGATTGAGTAGAGTTACTGTGTCAGCCCATACTGCCTTTCCCCAGGCTGTGATGTGGGGGGATGCTCATGGCTTTAAGGGACAAGGCTCAGATGTTTGTGGCTCTCAATTGCTAATAGCTGTACCCAACCCAATAGCAATTCCACAGGGTTAGGGAACGCCATTATCTTTAACAAGCCATTTTCAAGATAGAGTATAAAAAGTGGAATTTATCATTGCTTTGTTCTATTTTTAAATGAAAAAATATTCCAATATTTTGTACAAAAAGAAAAAAAAGCCATTTCCACTTTGTGGCCCCTAAACTCATTGAATGCTTGGCCCACAGGGACTGGCACAATTAGGAGGTGTGGCCTTGTTGGCAGAAGTGTGGGCTTTGAGGTCTCATATGCTCAGGATATGCCCAGTGTGGTACACAGTTGCTTCTGCTGCTGCACATCAAGATGTAGAACCTTCAGCTCCTTCTCCAGCACCATGTCTGCCTGCATGCCACCATGCTTCCTGTCTTGATGAGAATGAACTAAACCTCTGAAACTATAAGCCAGCCCTAATTAAATGTTTTCCTTTATAAGAGTTGGCATGGTCATGGTCTCTCTTCACAACAAGAGAAATCCTAAGTGAGACACATCTTAAAGAGAAAACTTTGATTTTTACATAACAGGTATAATCTGTCAGATGATTAGCTACTGACAAGACAAGTTCATCTGCAACAAGGGGAAGCAGAAAAGTTGCCAAAGCAAACTCTTTCCTTGGTCTATCACTCTCAGACTTTCAGAGTTTAGCACTGAGAAATTAAACAAGCTGTCAACCGTTTGGGGATTTTTACTTTTATTTCAACAGTTAAGTCTTCAGAAAAAAAAGTTCAAATTCCTCAGAACTGCTACCATGGTGGATGCAGAGAGTGTTGCTGGGCACCGGTATAATGTTGGCAGCTGGATACACAAATCTAGAGCTAAGCAACATCAGGTACCAGCTCCCAGGCTAAGTTCCCACGAAAGCTTCACTGCTATTCCCGATATACCAGACCAGGGGATTTCAGGCTACCTAGGTACCTTCAGATTCAGAACACCCAAGACACACCCTCTGATTTCTTACATACCTTTGTCTTAGCAGCAAGTATCATGGTCCCTCCAAAGTTCTCATTACACCAAAAGTCGTGATCTGAAAGTGATCATTCCCAACCAAGACAGACCAAACCAACAATGAGGGGAAGGTCAGCAAAAATGGCTGTGTGGGCCATCACTTGGCTATGGAGTGTGGGTCCTGCTCCAGCTCAGCTTCTGACTGGGTATACATTAGTCCCTCTCCTTTTTTACAGGAGACTCATGTCAAGAGCAGCACAAAGTCATAAAACTGTGGCGTTAGCGCTTCTCATTGTGTCAAGACATGTCTGTAGTTATTTAATATGTGATAAGCACAGAAAGCACCTAACTTACTCTGTTGAAAATAGGAAGTAAACCTCAAGCGCGGTGTTCTGGGAGGAAGAGAAGGGTTAGTTTTTGCTCTCATGTATAGGGAAGAAAGTGCTGACCCTTGCCAGTGCCTCTCCCTCCCCAGTGTCTGATTCTGAGTGCAGATCTCAGGCTGAAGAGCTTTAGTTTTGTCATCATTCCTCACTAAATGGATGTAACTGCCACTGTCTTAGACACGTGTCCCCTCCAGTCAGGTACCATGCTCGTGGGGGCCGGTGCTACAAAAGGATATTTCTATATCCCACAATAAAGTTAGGCCTCAGGGGAAAAAAAAAAGAATATATCCCAGATGTGCTAAATAACCCAACCAATGGAACACATCAGAGGGTAGGCTTTTAGTGCTTGGCTTCAAGGCCTCAGAGAATATCACCACGTTGCTCGGTGTCAGTCTCCTCCAATAGAATGATTCCCCGTAACACAAACTCATTCCCACCAGTGCTCCACTCCAAATGCATGACTCTGTAAAGTCAGAAGGCTGTCTCAAAGTCAACGAAACTCTAAAACAACTCAAGTTCCTTCCTAACACAGGTAAGCCGTAGGCAAACGGTTCTTCTCTCAATGGGGAAGGGTTCTGTTCCCCCGAATGAACCATAATATCGCCCCTTTTGTTGATTGGCATGTTGAGATGCAGGGTTTGAGGACGAGAATAAAGAATGAGCGTTTCAGTACAGCTGGGCTGGTTCCTTTCCACAGGTCCAACTGGGCGCCAGCACGGTCCAGCTGTGTGGTGCTGCTCATGCCAATCTCACAACCCTGCCACTAAGAGGCTGTTATTTCCCATCACCCTGGTGAGTGGCAGTCCTTGGCTGAGAATCTGTGTCCCCTTTGCCCCACACCCTGGATGTCTGCCCAGGCTCCTCTGAGACCAGTACCGCCAGGCTCCGACCCAGCTTCTCTTGGGGACGCCTCTGTTCCTTGCTGACACTTGGCCCCTCTCAGTACAAAGGCCTGCCCCAGGAGCTGTCTGGAAGATACAGCTGTGGCTTCAGTCCCATTCTAAGATGTCCCCTGCCTACCTCTGTATTACAGACAATGGGGGAATGCATTATTGGTTTACAAAAGCCCCCAGAGATAGAACTGCCTGGAAAGTTTATGTCACATGGAAAGTCCTAACCTATTTGGTGGAACAGCTTCACTTTACATTGTTGTGTACAGATCACAGTGAGACCTGATAGCCATAGGGTTGATTAGAGCAGCCTCTAATGGCCATCTGTTATTTAAATGTCTCTGACAACATGGATGGGCCCTCTGACTTTGGGGGTCTCCCTTGGGGCCTGGCAACTACTAAGGACTTAGGTAGTCACTGGTACAGAGCAAGGTCATTTTGTGTATCAGCATCAGCAACTACATTAGTATTCCCCTGAAGATATGGGATGTCAGGCTCAGGGGGGCATTCTGTCAGGAAGTTGTGTGCCCTACATTTCTTCTATGGAATTGAAAGGAACCCTGTGAAAAATACACAGAAAAAAAAATGTGCAATTTTTTTGCTACTGAGCTACCTCCCCCAACTGAGGAATATCTTCCTTTCACTCCATTGCTCACATCACTGTCTCACCTTTTTGTGCAAAAAGACCGGAAGAAAGAATCAGGACACTCAATATTTGCTCTCAGCTGGCCCATGGACCAGCCCCGTTTACTGGTACCTGCAGTCACAGCTTGAAAGGGTTTCTTCTGAGGTGTCTGGGAGCCATCTCTAACACCCAGCTGGATCCAGCTACCTGTCTTTCAAAAGGATCTATGGATGTTGTTCTAAAGGTTAGTCACACATTGTGACCACATCCAGTCCCCTAAATCCATCGTTAACCCCCCACTCCCAAACAAAAATGTCAGCCATTCTTGCAGATTAAAAAAAAAAAAAGTTTTACTAAAAAGTAAAGAGAAACAAGAAAGCGGAACCTGGTCAACCATCAGGTCTGCCCACACCACCCTACCCCCAGCAGTTAGACTTGGGAGACAGAGAGGGCGAGGGTGTTAGATTTCCTGCCTCTCCCGACAGGCTGAGTGTAGAGGGCACAGTTGCTTCGTTCTGCCTCCCTTTCTCAGTCTGTTCTATTTTAAGTCAGCAGCACAGGCTCTTGGCAACTGAATGTTTCCAAGTTAGTATGCCATCTCCCCTACTCCAGATCACGTGTGAGGCACAGACTGGGGAGGCCAGGGATTCCTAGGAGGAAGGAGGATTCTCATGTCCCAAAACCTCATGGGCTCCCTCTCAGGTGCCTTTATGAAGACTGTTATTTTTGTTTTGTTTTGTTTTTAAATCTCTTTTATATATGGAATCTCAATAAGCCAAGTATATAGAGTATGGAACTGGTTACAAGGGGCTGGTGCCTAGGAAGAAAGTGGGGAGACATTGGTGGAAGGACTCAACTTTTCAGTTGTGAGTTGAACAATTCTTGACAATGAATGGACACAGCATGGGTGGCAACGAATGTGTTAATTAGGTGGACTGTGATCATATACAATCATATACAATATACACGGATATCAAATCATCTTGCATACCACAAATATGTAGTCTTTATTTGGAAAATCAAATACTTTCAAGTGTCCTTGAAAATATATTCACTGACAACAAATTTGAAAATAAAAGGCCTCATTAGGGGGCTGGTACAATAAAACAAACTGAGGTTTGGCTTGGGTCAGCAGAGCTGACAGAGGAGAATCTGGGCACAGGAGTCAAGGACATCAATCATTTCTATGATATCCACTCCACTAAACAAAACATTGCGTCTCACAACAAACACAATGTATAAAGGCAAGGCATGGAAACTTAGGGACATTAAGGGATGTCTTAATCTACTTGACCATAGGGTCCTCTGACTCTGCCAGCCCAGAGCTATGAGAGGTCTGTGGTGTTAGGTGGCTGTCTAAAATCAGGAAACTCTTTGATCCTTACTGGATCTTGCAGACTATCTATTTTACACCTTTTTTTTTTCATTTGTTTGTTTTTGATACTAGTTGTTCAACATCTGTTTTAGAAATGTTTTCTCTAACGTAAGTAAAACTATAACTGTAATCACTGGATGAGTCAACCATCAGAAAAACTTTTAGGTTCAACTTCTCCAAAACTAGGTTCAAATTCACACAGAATGTCCCACACTCGGTGAATCACTAAAGTGCGTGCTTGGTATCATCAGCTTCTGGAGCCATCAGTATAAACCCTGCATCAAACACAAGTGAAGATTCTGTGTACTTGTCTGTGAATGGGTATCGTCACAGCATTCTCCTTTGTTGGGACACGCTCACAGACTACAATCAAGACAACACTCACGATGATGAAGTACACTTCCAGCAAATGGCTGCTCATCAAGGACGTCAGCTGCCTCATTTAATCACACAGAAGAAACCGTTCATTTTCTCATACACGTCTCTTTCTAGTAATCTCTTAATTATCTCACTTACTCCCATATAAAAACTGTACTCCAATTTCAATTGAGTGGGAGATCTTAGGGAGCATTAAAGTGTGTGTGTATTTCTCGTTGATAATTTCCAAAAGTTCAAATGTCTGATGTCAGGAAAAGTATTATGGTAAAGGCCATTCAGATACATCATTGGAAGCCCACCGTGAAAAAGGAGCAAAAAAAAAAAGATTATGTGCCTATTGCCATCAAAATAATTTCATGTGTTTATTTCAGTGTAAAAAAAAAATCTTAAAATCTTTCAAAGCAAGGCTGAAGAGAGCACCTGAGTTTGTAGAGGACCCAGGTTTGCCTCCCATCAGTTAGCCGCTCACCACTTGTAACTCCAGCTCCAGTGGACTTAATGCCCGCTCTGGCTTCTGCCAACACCCACACGCATGCGTGCTTATACACAGGCAGGCATACACATACATTTTAAAAGTACCCTTTAAAACTATCTTTCTAACTTTAAAAAAAAAAAAAGGCCTGAAGAATAACTAGGGCAGAATCCTTAATACCTGCCCAGGACAGTGGCTGTCAACCCATGAGTCACAACCCCTTTGGGGGGTCACACAGCAGACATCCTGCATATCAGATATTTACATTACGATTCATAACCCTGAATCGCAGTAATGAAGCAGCAGTGAAATAATTATATGATTGAGGGTCACTACAGCATGAATGGTTGGATTAAAGTGTGGAAGCATTGGGAGGTTGAGGACCACCGGCTTAGGATGTTCCCTGTGACAGTGAGAGGAGGGATCAGCTTCTCACAACATTAAGGTCACATGACACAATCATAGATTTATTTTCCCACCATTGAGGAACATGAAAGCCACAGCTCTTGAATGGCTGCAGAGATTTCACAGGTTGGATATAGAAAACTCACGACTATGCTTGCTGTTCACCTCTCTCTCTCTCTCTCTCTCTCTCTCTCTCTCACACACACACACACACACACACACACACACACAAGGTTTTTCCTTTGAAAGAGCCACCACTGAGGCATCGACTAACTTGTAACTTACAGCTCTACAGCTCTTGCAGACTCTTCTATGGGCAGTTTTAACCAGGGCACTGCACTGTTGTCCCTAAACTCTTAGCGACCATATTAACAAGAGCTATAGCTGCTTGAATGCTTGATGATGACATAAAAACTGGAGTTCTTTTTTTATTATCCCTAACATAAAAGGTTAAAGCTGCAAGCAGTCAAGCTCACACACCCCTTCTCAGTGGGTCAAGGTGAGCCCTGATGTCTGCTCTCCACATTGAAAGATCACATTCATAAGTTCTAAACTTTAAACATTTAAAAATCAGAAGTTCAGATATTTTTTTACACTTTCTTAATGAGAAAAAGTGTTAAATTCTTGTCACTTTGCTGCTGTGAAGCTCTTTAAGTCTCTCACTGAGTAGTCTCAAACACAAGCCCAGGAAGCCCACTGCAAGAGATACCAGTCTCCATTCTTCCCTTACACTGAGGCTACTCTCTCACAGTGACAGGAACAACACCAGACAGCATTTATAGTCTAAATGGTGAGAATCCAGCAGTCAAGGAATAAGGTATCTACCAAGGTATATGTCACATCCAAACACCTTGTCAGAAGCCATAGAGGCAAGCCAAGCCAGCAGCCAGCCTGACCCACAGTGATGTGGGTTGTTATAGATGTCCCTTTAGTAACCTCACCTGTGGTATTTAGGAACTGTCTGACTCATGCAAATATTCCCCAAAGCAGAGGGACACTTTGCAATCATTTTACCTACTGAGGGCTTTATCACTTAAACAAATTACCCAGCTCCTTTATTTCTTTTAAATAATATATATTTAAAAAGAGTGAAAGCAAAGAACAAAGTGAGGATACATGTTTTCTTCAATTTTACATTGACTGTAAAATGAAAAAGAGAAAAAACAACAAACAAAATCAGTATGCGCCAACAAGTCGTGTTACTATAAATAATCAGAGTAAAGGACCTGGGCAAAGGAGTTTTTCTTGCTAGGTTTCAGATTATGAAACAGCAAGTAGGATGCCTCAGACCCAAGGCTGTGCATCCCTGTTAGAAGGCAAAGATACTGCCCAGGTCACACATAGCATCTTCACAAATTACATACTCTCAGAGCTGGAAGAGGCATCGCATATTTTTTTTTTAAATAACTTATTTTTATTTTGTGTTCACTGGTGTTTTGCCTGCATGCATGTTTGTGTGAGGGTGTCAGGTCTTGGAATTGTGGACAGTTGTGAGCTGCTGGGTGCTGGGAATTCAACCCAGGTCCTCTGGAAAAGCAGTCAGAGCTCTTAACGCATGAACCATCTCTCCAGCCCTGAGGCATTTCATATTTTAAGCCAACAGCTGTAATATGGAAGATGAGGTCAGAGGACATGGGCTGGCATACTTAATGTCACCAAAAAAGCCATTTTCAGACTTCAAGTGGTTCATTCTGAGAAAACAGGAAACAATATATAAATGTATGTGTGAACATACATCAAGCACAGACAAATATACTCAGATATACAAGTACATATACACATTTATAAAATGTTTATATTTTGACTCTAGAAAAATACAAGTGCTATCATGTCATGCTTTTTTAAAGATTAGTCATTATATGTAATTAACAAATTATAAAAATAGCTTGGTTTATGCATTGATTTTTCCATGAATTCTATTGTACCTTTTCCCAAAGAGCTAGCAACATTCCAGGAACCCCTGTGACCAAGTGGCCATGTAGCCATTGTTCTAGTCACTTAATGAAATACCCCTCCACTATCCATTAATCAACTATTATTTCTTCTTTTTTCAACTATTATTTCTTGAGGAAAAATAAGGTGAGAGCTCCTTTTTCCTTAAAATGCCAATGGCTTCTATATAGTCCCTAGTGATCAGTGACTACCAAGCTGTATGATTCATTTTTATCTAAAATGTTAGGGAGCTTGCATCGTTAGTCAGCCTATTGATAGTGAGAACTCCCTCTTATGCCTCTGGGGGAGAAATCAAAAAAATGCTATGTTTATCCTTGATTATCCTTGAGAAAGTATCAATGGTATATGTTATCAGTCCTGCATCGCACTATTACATATTTTTCTTAGTTCTTATATATTTAATGTAAAAACTATTTTGCATTTTCAAGCTAACAGTGCTGATACAGAGTATTACCCAGAAAGATATGAAGACTTTATGACAGCCCTCCAGCTGGCCAAACAGCATTGTTTATTAAAGTCTCTTATGTATCTAACCTACTAAAGATAAAACATTTGGTGTCATAGCAGTGAGTCCTGTCAGTTGATTAGTTTTCTCTATGTAGCTATCACTTTCCTTTTTGTTACCATGGCAATGCCCTATGAGTCAGCTGGGGTAACTGTGGCTGAGGTGTTAGGTCTCACACTAGCCTTCAGAGGTGTCTCCTTCCATGTTACTTTGACAGCTTGCTCCTGCTTGTCAGAAAAGCCAAATGAGAAGGTGGGGAATTGAGTGGCAAGGGGTGTAGGTGTGTGTGTGTGTGTGTGTGTGTGTGTGTGCAGGCAGGTGTCTCTCAAACTTGTGTCTTCCTTCTGGACAAAACCCACCAGCTAATGGTTTCCTCTGGCATAGTGACACCTACTGGGAAGTATGTGTGAATGCGGCCCATTACTGTACCATGATCCTGCCACATTCACCCTGGTCCATAAGCCTAAGACTTTCAACCAGTTTAGATAAATACACAAGTTAGACAACATGAAGATAAACTGTCATTGTCCATCTAGGAACTGACAGAATAACCAATAGGCAACCTCTTAGAGGGTTCTATTCCAACACATTTTAGACTGTCAACCTAAGGATGCAAAAAATACTACACATTCTAACGTGTAATATTCCATATGTGACATATCCTTATACTTAAAAAGAGATTACATTTACTTCTGTTTTCAATTTTCTTCTAATTCAAAGTGAAAATAGTAAGACTGACCATCAAGACTTCGGTATATTGGTGGCTGGCACCAGGGTGCTTCAGCTGGTCAAGTCCAAGTGGAATGATGAAGACAGCAGTACAGCAGCTGGGCATGCACAGCGGTTACCACAAGGCAGCTGCCAAGCAGCTCACACTTTAAAGCTCACTTCTTTCTAATATTTGGTCTCTACATAGGTTGGTTGGGCTGGCCTGAAACTCAAATTCCTCTAGCCTTGGTCTCTCCAGTTCTAGAATTACAGGCACGCACCACCATACCCAGCTAGAAAAATACCTTAGGTGCTAGTATTTTAAGATTGGGGTTAGATATCTTTCATAGTATAGACAAAGTCTAATATTTTATTATTTCCTTAAGCATGAAATAAAGTTTAGTGCTGTCTATGCTTGATAGCATATATTAACAGTACTTTAATAGGGTTGGGTTTTTTGGTTTTGTTTTGTTTTGTTTTGGGTTGGGTTTTGTTGTTTTGTTTTTTAAAGGATAAGGTATAACACCAAACCTGTAGCATTGTAAGGCCAGTCACAACAGTAATAAATCAGGCTGACAGGGTGTACCTTCAATATGGTAAGATGCTGAAATGGCAAGATGTAATCAACAACAACCTGTTCCCCATCAAGGAATATTCTATAAAATTTCAACACTCCCCTTTTCAGCTAAACAGCCCTTTCACTCAAACGTATCCTCTACTTCTGAAAACATGGTTGTTCTTCAAAGGAGGGCTTAACTGCAACATGATTCAAGAAGTGTCCTGTTCTCAAAGTAAAAAGTCATTTTCCCTTCTTCAGCCAGCATGGTTATTTGACCTAGGCTCATATACTTTCTTTGATTTTTAATAAAAATGTCTCCGAACTCAGGCAATGCCAAGCACCATCCCTTATTCTCACAATGCAAAGACCTTAATTCTCATGAATTTCACATTATTAAAGAGGCATATATGTTGACATAATCACATGTCATTCAATCTGAACACTTCAACGTTCTTTTCATCTGTACCTTTGTCTACATTGAATTCATTTCAGACATGTTTGGCTTGTCTAATAGGACAGGCTTGACATCCATAACTACAATTCATCGTGAAGAGAAAGACTTGGGCAAATCCAACATAAGAGAATTCTACAAAATTACCCAACCCTCAAGGTATTGGGTATATGAGAGGGTGACTGCAAAGGCGATGTGTCACATCATATCATGTCACCATAACATGTGTAGCTATTACCATCATTCAACATTTTGATGTGCTCTTTGATACCTACTTATCACAGATTCCCTTGTCAAGATTCCCTACTGTCAAGTTTACCATCCCCACTCCCCATCTCTTCCAATTCCATACACTTGGAAGGAAGTTGTACTGTAGAGTCCACTCCTAAAGCTAAGTTGTACTCCTCCCAGCACCCACTGTAATAGCAACATACATTTGAAACTTACAACTGCAGAAATTATCCACAGAGGTTCTACTACTAATGATTACAGTTATTGAATTTTAAATTCTATTATAGTATTCCTTAATGTATTGCTTTGTGCAAAAAAAGGAAAAAAAAGACAATTGAGTGGTAGTCATAGTAGCCCAAGATAACATAGATCAATCTGAAAACATATATGGATTCTGGGCCAGAATTTATCATACATAGATTCATGTGTAGATGGTGTCTACGTATTTTACACATGAACCCTTTAAGACCAGATTGATCACATGAAGACTTCATGGGAGAAAAGGTCCTACTTAAAGTCATACTTCAAATTAAATAATTAACACAACACTACTGAAATATACAACTACTTTATTTCACATTTCTGTACTCTTCATTTAAAAACATTAATAAAATGAACCAGTTATATATACTACTATAAGCTAATCTTGTACTTTGATCATAACTTGTAACAAAACAGTTGATCTTGAACAAATGGGGGAAAATGCAAAACCTTTTAAATGTTTTATGATTAATAAGTATTTACAGAGTGCCTACTATGTGTAAGACATCAAAGAAGAAGAGAAAATAGTATCATTTTATCTGTTCAGGCATAGAGCAGAAAACAAGCAAGATAAAGGCATTACACTCTACTATGTGACTAGAATATTCATAAGAAATAAAACGTTGAGGGAGAAAATCATAACTTCAGTAAAAAATATTGACTGTACTTTGTAAAAGTAGCAGTTCAGACTTTTTAATACAGCTTTTTATGTGTACTAATGCCCCCAATCATAACATTATTTCATTTCTATTTTGTATCTGTAATTTTGCTACTGTTATGAATCATAATGTGAATATTTGTGTTTTTTGATGGTCTTAGGTGACCCCTGTGAAAGGGTCATTTGATACTACAGGAGTCATGACCCCCCCCCAGGTTGAGAACCACTGCTTTAAGGTAAAGGAAGACACTTAAAAGACCAATCCTAGCTAGTTACCTCATGTGTTAACACCAAAGTAGAACATTTGCATTTATCACAAACCACAACATGCTGGTGGTGGGCCAAAGCTCTCATTTTCCTATGAATGGCAGGCAGACAGTATTATCAACAGGACTGAGATAATAAAGTTATCAAAGTACTAAATATTAATTAAGTCCCACCACCCTCTCCTGTTCTTGGCAGAGCTCAGGGAACATAATGTTTCAGCTTCTGATGAGGAAAAGCTGATGTTCAAGTTGTGAAAATGATTATTTTAAAAGAAACAAATTCTTTTAATTCAGAGGTTTTCTAGCTTTGTAACTTCACTGAATTCTGAGTGAAGAGTCTACAAACATATTCTGTGCCATTTTTAAAAGTCTCATCTCACATCTTCAGACATTTTGTGTCAGTATAACCAGTGTCTAGACACTCAAAGTAAGTACTGTAAACCCAGAAACAACCAAAATGGTCCCCCCTTCTGCTTTAGACGATGTGCACACAAGGTCACAAACATGCAAGTGTACAAATATTTCCATCATGCACTCAACAGGAGACTGTTATTTGCAGACAAAAATATTGATGTTGCTAAGTGATACTGAACAAATCACAAGCTGTCTTTTTTATTTTTTCCCCATCTATTTCTTGCTCATAAACAATTTTAACACCGTTCCAGGTCTGCTCATATTTTGTTGCAACTAAAATATTGAATTTACTACACATTCATAGTATCAAAAGGCTAGTTTGTTAACACTATTTAGATCCTTCCTAAAATCTTAACAGAGGGTGAGTGAAGTCTTAAGCAATATCTTAGAATAAATGGGAAAAATGATTATTAGCTATCTCCCCCCCCCCCGAGTTTGTCTCAGCAAAGGAGAAATAAAGTTAAGTAAATAAAACCCAAAAGATCCCAACTGGATTATTTAGTAAGCTACTACACACAGACACTTCTCATTGAACAGACACATGGAGTAAAAGCAACCAATTTTAGGTTTTGTCTCCATCTTTGCCCTTCTAAAAGAATATCATTTCAAACTGAGGTGTGGTGGTTTGAGTGTAAGTAGCCCCCATAAGATCATAAGCCACAGCGCTATTAAGAGGTGTGGCTTTGTTGGAGCGGTATTGGAGGAAGTGTGTCATTGTGGGGTGAGCTTTGAGATTTTCCATCCTCAAGCTACTTCCCAGTGTCTCACTCCACTTTTCTGTGGCCTTCTGATCAAGATATAGCCGGCAACATGTCTGCCTGCATGCTGCCATGCTCCCCACCATGATGACAATGGACTGGACCTCTGAAAATGCAAGTTGCCACCTCAATTAAATGCTTTCCTTTGCCGGAGTTGCCATGATCGTGGGGTCTCTTCTTTGCAGTAGAAACCCTACCTAAGGCAAGGTGCGATGAGTAAGAGAAGGAAAGAACTCAAAGGAGCTTCCAGCATTCACTCTTCTCTAGCCACAAGTAATTCCTGTCCAGGAGCATATGAAAATGAACTCGGCACTGTACAAACATAAAGCAGCTCTTTGGAGTAGGAAATACATCAGCAGTTACTTAATCCATGGGCCTTCATGAGGCAATCCTGAATGGTAGATCTGCCTCAGGGCTAGATGGGACACACTTCCTGCTGCTTTCCCCAGCAGGCCCCAGTATGGGATAAAAGACTGGTGGCATAGAATGACCCTGTTTTGTCATTAACTACTGGGGGTGAAATAAAAAAAAAAAAAAATAGGTCCTGCTAAGTAAGAGTTATATGATCTCAGTAGTGGGGAAAACAGAGACACACAGAATATTTATGGTGACATGTATGGGAGACAAGAAGTTTCAAGTGGAGAAAGGGCCCTGAACCTCACACCTGGGCAGAAGTGCAGAGCTGGCTCTGGTGAGGCAAGTGTGGCTGACCTGGATCTGGGGACCTGAGAGCAGGAGAACTAGCCCCAGTCCAAGCTAGGTGAGGCAGTGCTGGAGAGCTCATCCAGGTAGTAACAAAGAGGAAGAGCTGGCAGGCTGACCAATCCAACTACCACCCAGGCCCAGAACCAGGGCTATGAGTTTGCAAACCCCAACATCTACCTTGTGGACGAACTGTTGGAGCAGATGAAGGGAACAAACCTACAGATCCCAAACTGCAGGATCTCCATGACAACAACAACAGGATATCCAAGAGGAGCCCCAGTGAGAGGCCAGTATCCATGGTGTATCAGAAGCCAGAGGCCCCAAGCCTAATCAATGATTTTTGGCAATGAACACTTGCAAGTAAAGATGAGATGACTAAAGGGTAAATCGTGTGACTCAATGGGCCACACTACAGCTTCCACAATAAGGTTTCTCCCTCCCCCTCCCTTCCTCCCTCTCTTTCTTCTTCCCTCCCTCCCTCCAAATTTTGGTTTTATTTTGGGGGAAGGTTGTAAGGGCAGAGGATGGGTATGAGGGGATAGGGAAATTAAGTGGGATCAGAATGCATGATATGAAATGCACACAGAATCAATAAAAGTTTTCTTAAAAAGTGTCAAGTGCTTTAATCCAAAGGCTCTAATCCAAAGGCCGACCCCTGGGTTTGGGATGGATAAGATGGATAAGAACCAGTAGCCACATTAGGTAGCACCAGAGGGAGGCTTGATGGAAGGGCAGTGTGCCAGTGGTCTTGGCTCAGGGTGACAACATCTGTGTATATCACAGGAGACTGGAAGAAGGCAAAGAATGGAACATGCCAAAATGGAAAGCAATCCAGGCTGGATCTCTTATCTGGAACATTCCTTTTTGTTTCTCATAGCACATTTATAGCATTCAAGTCATTCTCCATGTTCTCAAGCCTTGAGTTATTCCAAGCATGTAGTAGCTCCTAGTGATGTGTTTTCACAGATTCATAACAAGCTCAAGAATCATGGGTTGTTTTTGTTACCCATCACAATTATCTAACACCTATCAGTTGAAGATTCTAGCTTTCTCTTCATCGCAGACACTAACAGATTCTATGAATGAAAACACTTACTTACTCAATTTGAAGAGTCTTTCTGCAGGATGATAAATGTCATAAATTCATTGTGAAGCTATTCATTGCTCTCCCTGGTAGAATGTTTTGTGACTCACCCCAAAACCAATGATAAATCTTTCTGAATTAAGAATACACAATCTGAGATAGAGGCTCAGAATGACCAGCGAGGCAGGGTTTTCATTTTGATTCTATAGACCTGGACCAGAGGAGTCAGGACTGTATGAGTTCTCCAGTTTCAACGTGCCAGTGCCTGGATTTGAACCCACTCAAGTTTAAGGGCAAAAACCATCCTCTTGATCACTTTGTTATTAGTTCCTGCAGCAAGAGGAGGGAAAGTCAGAAGCTGTGAAATTCACAACTGAAGACCCTTTGAGCCAATGCAAGTGTCTGTTGGCAGGGATAGCTTACATGCATGGATACTATTAGTTCCTCTACAATTATCTATGTTTCCTCTCTCTGGTCTCTGTCATCAGCCAATGGCTACCATCACAGACTCTTTAGTGTTTCATGTTACAGCCCAGCAGCCCGGCTGTAGTTCCCTTTCTTTGGGTATTTAAAGCAGAATTATGAATTACTAACTTTAAATGCTTAGTAAGTAAAATAATGTGGTTCTTTTGGTACCTCACGTGCAGCTCCTTCCCTGGAAACACTTAGCACCCTGTCGGGATGCCTCTCAGCATCTTCCCAATACTGAGCTGAGCTCCAGTCTGTGGTGAGGACTTACTCTTCCGCCCTATGCTAATTTGCCAACTGTGCATACTTTGGCTGTTCTTGAGGAGTGAAGTGAGATGTTTTCATTATGGTTTTAGCCTAAACAAAACTCCAACTTCTTATTAAGAATGTTTAATAAAATCAACAGGGTGTTAAAAAACTGTCAGCGGGGAGCAGAGTCAATTGGATGCTGCCACCATGCCTCCCTCTGTGCCTCAGTGCAAATATTTCTCATCTTCATAGCTTTTCTGAAACCCCCAGACTATCATCCCAATCAGCCCCACCCCAACTCCACAAAAGATGACATCACCGTAAACTCATACCAGTATCGGCCAAAGGAAGTGGAGGCTTGCTTTGGGAAGTTGGGAATGCAAACATTTGCTTTACGACTCATGTGGTAAAGAAGAGAGCCCCACCTTAAGATGTCTCTATTTCTTGCACCATAACAATATTTATTAGGTATTAATAAGGTGGACTCATACTGGTGCACACTAGTGAGCCTCCCAATAAACCGAAGACATTGTTCTTATCCTCAAGTGTCTTGTGCAAAAGCTTTCAAACAGCGTTAGCTTTAAAAATAACCTTAAGCGTTTCAGTCCTAACTTCCAGATATAATGAAGAATGATGGGATCTGAAGGATGCTACACAAGTATAGGAACAAGTGCCACATCTTTCCCCTTCCACTTCAGAGAATAAACCTCACAGAAATAAAGCTAGTAACAGAAACTGGTTCAGCAACAAAGAAGTACAATGTCTTAAGGCATGAGAACTTTAATCCTACAGCATGAATGATAAAAAAAAAAAAACCCAGATACAGATATTGGGGTTCAAGCTGAAGATCAGAGAAGTAAAGCAGCCAAACCAGAGAGCTCTTACCTCTTCCAGAGCTGAGGCGATCCTGACTTCGTTGTGGCTGGAGACTAATTACCCAAGACTACTGCTTGTTCCTGTCTTATATATCTCTCTAGTGCTGGGATCAAAGGTGTGAGCTCTGTTTCTCTTTTAGACAGATTCACTCTCATGTAGTCCTGGGTGACCTTGAACTCACAGAGATCCATCTGCCTCTGTCTCCTGAGTCCTGGGAGTAAAGGCTGGGCCACCACCGCCAAGTTTCTATGGCTGTGGCTGGCTTTATATTCTGATCTCCAAGCAAGCTTTATTAGATCATAAACAATATATTACCACAAAATCCCAACATCTGCCAGAGTCTGACATCAAAACATTTCAAGATGACAAAACAAACAGAAACAAAACAAAACAACAAAACTATAGTGGCACACAATTGTACCTCACCAACCAGAATTCCAGGTGTTCATTCTTCAGTGGTCTTCCCCAGGGGGAATCTAGCCAACAACAGCACCCCTGCTTAACTGACCCTGCATGGAGCTACTTCATCCCTCCATCCCCCCCCCCTAGCAAAACTAGCTTTATGGCATCCCAAGGTCCCTTCAGCCAAGTCCATCACTGAGTCAGGGAGAGAGTAGCAGTATCCTTTGCTAAGCTGAGTCAGCAGCTGTGCAGGAAGGGAATGACATGCCCCCATACATACCAAGGGTTTGCTCACTGATGGTGCAAACTAGTGAGAATGGTCAAAAGTATCACTTGTGCCAGATTGCCAAGTAAACCCACCAACCAGTACTGCTCAATTACATCAAATATCTGTGGGACTTGTATACTAAGAAAAAAAAATCACCAAATAAAAAACAATGGTATATAGTGATTGCATCTCTGCTCTGAGACAACACTGCTGTTAAATAATCCCAGAACGCCCTCCTCCCCAATTGCTGCTAACTTCCATCCCAGCTAGGTGTGATGCCTTGGAAATAGGCACAATGCTGAGTTTAGAATAACTTGGCTACTATGATTTTCCAAATGAAACCAATGCCCTCATCCTTATAGGGGCCACATCTGCCCAGTCTTACTTGTATAGCTTTCCCTACCTGCCAAGAGGTCTTTTCATTCCAAGTACCTCTCCATGTCTTCCTGACACTGTGACCTAAGTGCAACAGGCACTCAGTGGACATGATGCCATACTGTCTCTTTCCTCCCCCACCATTCTTCTCACCCTGGTCTACCCCTAAAACTCATTTAGTGGTTCACAGACGGCATTACTAGGAAGTCATGGAAAAGAGTTACAAATGTGGATTCTGGTAAGAATCGCATCACAAGAAAGAAAGATAAAGGAAGGGAAGGAGGGAAAAGAAGGGAGTGAGGGAAAGGAAGGCAGGCAGGCAGGGAAGGACAGAGGGAGGGAGGGAGGGAGGCCATTAAATTCCAACAGAAGTCAGGACTGTATAGAAGAATTCACTCACTAGGCTATATAGTGTCACTGAATAGTTCCTGATACACAAATTTAGTATGTAATCTCAACTCAGATTCACATTTTAGTTCTGGCAAAGTGGTTTGATCATCTAGAAGTTTACACTGAGGAACAAGGGCTCCAAAGAGTTCCCTTTCTTCTTTGTATATGAAGTAAAGTCCTTGTTCTCTGGCATCTAAGTTGATACTGAGGAAGCTTAGAAACAAGAGACTTTTCTGTAACCATGACCATCTTCCTTACCCTCTGTGGGCAGTGCCCAGAATAATGCATGGAGGCAATCGGTGGGTACCATTAGTAGAATGACATCAGCATCACTCTCTTCTCTCAGAAAAGGAAACTCTTTGGGTAAGCCTGAATTGTCTGGCCACTAAAACTCTGAGCTAAAAGAGTCTATATAGTCTAAGAAACTTGGATTAAAGTTTTGCCTCCTGATACCTTCCACTACCAAAGCAATGGTTGTGCAAACAGAAATTCAGAAAACACAAGAAGCACATAAAGATGCACAGACCGTCCACATTCTGAAGCATTTTGAGGGGGTACAACCTGGGTCTCAGGCAGCCTCTGAAGCTGCAGAACCAGTCCCTTTCTGTGGAGAATGTCACTACCACACACTACTCTCTGGCCCCTAGATGCTGTTCAGACATTAGCTAAAATGTCAGCTTGTCCCCTTAAGCTCTGACCACCCTTCCAGCTTCCAGTCAGCTCAAGAGAACAGTGTTTGGTTTTTGTTTTGTTTCTGTTTGTTTGTTTGTTTTTCTAGAGGTGCTTTGTTTGTAACTGCACATGAATTCCATTGCCACCATCTACAATCAATTCCCTCCAAGTGCCACTCAAGACAAAAATCCAACCTCTATGCCTACTGCTGGGCTGATTTCACAACTTTGTCTCCTGAAATCACGCCTTTGTTTTCTTTTCAGGTCTGTAACCATATTAAGCCCAAGGCTCTATTCCTTCTTCAAATATCTTCCTTACTCAGGAGGTGGGGTTGGGACACAGCTTTTGCTATTTATGGTGTCAAAGAAGTTTTGTTTACCCTATTAACAAAATCAACAACTGTACCATGGCACACTAAAAATGTCTCCAGCCCACTGCACCACCCTTGCAGGAGTGGGGTTCGGGGAGGGGAAGAACATGCCAGAAAAACAGGCCCAAGGCAGAACAGTGCCTCAGCAATAGCCATGTGTCCTAGTTAGGGTTTCCATTGCTATGATCAAACTCCATGACAGAAAACAAATTGGGGAGGAAAGGGTTTATTTGGCTTATACTTTTACATGTATCACTGAAGAAGTCAGATGGGAGCCCAAACAGGAATGGAACCTTATGACAGGAGCTGATGCAGAGGCCATGGAGGAGTACGGTTAATAGGCTTGCTCAGCCTACTTTCTTGTAGAGAAGCTAGGAACACCAGCCTATGAATGGTACCACTCACAATGGGCAGGGCCCTCCCTTACCAATCATGAATTAAGAAAATGCCCTGTAAGCTTGCCTATAGTCTGATCTTATGGAGTTATTTTCTCAATTTAGGCTCCATCGTCTCAAATGACTCTAGCTTTTGCCAAGTTGGCATAAAACTAGCTAGCACATAATGTTTTCACTAAATATATACAATATATAACTTTCTATAATATGCATGCCCAACTCTCATTGCTGGCACTCACCTAAATCCAAGTTTTCTGTATTACAACAACAAACCACTTTTAGGTCTTGTGCTTGACCCAGGCAGGTATTTAGGACGGAAGAGCTGATTGCTCACTGGTGTGCTTGTCACCCACACCTGTGCCAGTGAGCTTCCTTAAGAGTTTATCTCTGTGAGTTGGTCTAAATTTCTTAGTGGAATGGCATGTGCATGTTAACGTGGCCCCCAACATCTTTTTAAATGGTAGCACCAACTCAATGACCTGGCAGGGATGCCCATGGAAGTCTGACTCGTTTCAGAAGTGGGAGACAGGCACCTGATACATGCTTTCTGTCAGGACCATGGTAGAGATTCTATCATGCAAAGGGGAACATCTGTAACTCTAAACCCTGAAGTACTCCCCTCCATTCATGTACAATAGAACACACTCAGAAAAGGTTCCAGACATGAGCCTGCTCAGTCCCCACTCGGAGGTAAGAACAGGCAAACTTGCCAGCAATCACAAAAGATATGGGAAGGAAGCGCTACGGAAGGGTCTTCCTTCTTCACTGTTAACAACAGAGCCAGCAACTACTGGTGCAGATTAAGAAATAAGCACCGCTTAGATCCCAGAGAAAGATCCAAAAAGGCTATGAATGTATTTAACACTTTCAAAGAACTTACACATTTCCAGTTCACAACCAGGATTTGTTACTAAGAAACAAATCTGAAGAGGGGTTTCTCTATGGTGTATTTGGAGTGTGCACTTCCTCCCAAAACTATGTGTTCTGCTGCCTGTTTCCCTTGGCCCTGTCCTAACACCTGCAGACATCTACAAATACTAGCACCACACAATAGCAAATCACAAGCTTATTTTACCCAACCTCCGCTGCAGCCCACTGTGTACATTTCAACTACATATCTGTCGTCTTTGTTCCTGAGCCAGATGGAGCTTTAGCATGTTGGCGCTGCCTACTATCCAATCTTCCCCAACCCTCAGGAAGTCAGGACTTCCTGTCTCTCTCAAGGGGTGGGGGTGGGGGTGGGGGTGGGGGTGAGGGGGAAACTGACAGTAATTTCCAGGTTCCAGTTGCCCATGCTAGCCTAGGAAACAACCACTTGGCCCCATGGCAGGGTATTTATTTGTTTTTCTAGTTATAATTATTTTTCATGTACTAGGGGTTTTTGTTGATGTAAGAATCATTATTAAGCAATGAATATCCTTACCTATTGAACAAACTCTAGGCAATAAATAGGCAAATATTCAAATGTCAAATCTTTACATTAACCCTTAAATTTCTGGAACAACGTTTTCCCTTCCTCTGAGATGCAACTATTATGTTGCCCACTTCATTGATAATTTCATCTGGGCAAAGAAGAAAACACAAACATTATCTAACAGTAACAAATACTGAATAACACGAGGTTAGGGAATATTACAGATTACCTTGAAAAGGGTGGCAGAAAACAATGTTTGCTTATCTGCAACACATACTTAGGGACTTCATATAGTGAAGGAAACACAACAAAGAACTTGTGTCTGGCTTTTCTACTAGCAAAATAGAAATGTTCACTTCTGTAAGTTCTAGACTCTTTCTCGAAAAGATCAATTTTTGTGCACATTTTAAAAATGAAGCTGAACTTATTTACTGATAAGAAAATTACCCTAAAAAGTTAGCCGGTCTTTCAGGTAGCCGGTCTTCAAACACGTACACAGCTAACCCACAGCATGGGTCACTGTGTTCACTCAATCAGTTCTTGGACCTCAAGTCTCCTCCCAGGCCTCAGAGTAAAGTGGTTTCCCACAGAACATGATTTCCCAATAAGCTGCGAGTACCCCAGCAAGTGCTCCTGAGCACTTCCTCCACTTGAGGTGCTCTTGGCAGAGCCACTTGTCTTGGTTTGGTGTGTGTTGGGGTGTGTCTGTGTGTGTCTCTGTGTCTGTGTGTGTCTCTGTGTAATAGGGGGAGGGAAATTCAAGCCAAAATCAAAAGTTACAACAAAGGTAAACTTAATTTCTCATGAAGAAACAAAGAAGTGTAAAATCATCAGTCCCAATTTCGCTGCTAAGTTGAAAGATTACCCATTGTCCCTCCAAGACTTCACCAGCAGATCAACTCTACAGACTCAGACTCTAATCAGAACTGAACTTACTCAGAGAAGGTGTTTCACTCAACAACAAAAGGATTTATAAGAATTAGAATGTTCAAGGATACCCCATAAACTCAAGAAAAAATGACAGAAAATCTATGGATTTATACTATCCTGTCTTTAACATGGTTCTTGAGTGTTGACTTATGATACAAAAACACTAATATCCCCATTTTACAGATAAGGAAATCAAGATTAAGCATACTTTGATTGTTTATATTGACTGTCTAACTTGATGGTCTATAGAGTCAGCTTGGAGATAAATCCCTGGACATGCCCACAAATCTGTGAGAGAGTTTCTGTTAGGTTAACAGAGCTGGGGCAACACCCTAACCACCAACCAAACAAAAACAAACAGGGTAAGTTCTAGTATTTGTTGCTCTCTCCTTTGTGCTTGTGGACACAGCATGACCAGCAGCCTCAAAGTTCTTCAGCTGTGACTTCAAACTGTCTTCAACCTGGGAGCCAAATAACCTCTTCCTCTCCTAAACTGCTTTCATCAGGTAACTTTGTCCTAATGATGAGAAAAGTGATTACTGCAGATAGTAAATCCCTCAAGGCCTGGAGCAGCAGTTCTCAACCTTCCTGATGCTGTGACCCTTTAATTCAGTTTGTTATGTTGTGACCCCCAACCACAAAATTATTTTCATTGCTACTTTGTAATTGTAATTTTGCTACTGCTATTACTTGTAATATAAATATCTGATATTCAGGATATTTGACCCCTGTGAAAGGGTCATTCAATCCCAAAAGGGGTCATGATGCAGAGGTTGAGAACCACTAGCCTAGCGTATACTGCTTAAGAGACTTCATTTCTTGCTGCAGTATGGCCATATCTGCATAGATATGCAGAATTCTGATCACATTGCTGGTCCTTAGTTCCCTCAGGTTCAAGGCATATCCTTGCCCCTATTTCTAGAAGGTACTTTTTACTTTTTCTAGATTCCATCCAAATCTTTTACTAAACCTCAGAAATAGCTTCATAAAGGCAAATATACTATTAGGCCAGAAACTGAGAGAATATTACAGTCTTTGCAATGGTTCAAAACAACCTTTTTATCAATCCTTCAGGGAAGGCTGAAAAGTGGTTTCAGATCATTTTGTAAACTTTTCAAATCCCATTCCAATTAAAAGGCCTTTGTAGGTAAGAAGTAATAAACAAACAAACAAACAAGCAAACCTAGGAAATAAAGAAGAAAGACAGCCAGGCAAGCTGGCCAAATGATTATAGTTGGCCCGGTTTGAGTATAAATATATATGCTAACAGTAAATTGAAGTACATATGCAATGTAATGTTGCTTGGCCTTTTGGCTAAAATCCTGTGTAGAAAAGATACGAAGTGTAAGTAGTAAACATAAAAGAATAGGAGTAGCCAAAATCAGTATGAAACACAATAGATTTCATGGGGGAAATGTCTCACTAGGGATAAAAATGGATGACCAAACACAATGAAACAGTCAATGCCTCAAGAACACAGCAGTCATAAAGGCACATGTGTCTACAGACAGGACATTAAAATACAAAAGCAAAGCTAGTTAGACTCAAAGGAAGACATAAAATTTCCAACTACTACTAGAGGAGGATTTTATTCCCTCTCTTAGTAAGAACTATGACAACTTGAACAAAGGTCTACAACTTTTTCTGTAAGGGTCCAGTTATTAACATTGTAGCAAAACCAAAGCAAAACAAAACAACAACAACAAAAGTCCCAGTCATAGACAAAACATTAAAAGGTGAAGGAGGGACTATGTTCTAGTAAAATTTATTTATAAAAACTGGGAGCTTAGCTAACAATAGTAATGTAATGCTTTCTAACTAGAAAAGATATTAAGATATATGAAAAATACTGCCAGCCAACAAGAACTCACAAAATACTATATCCTCTATCATACCAATAGCATAATAGGCATTCATGTGAAGTTCATATGAAAGCCTAGGACTTAACATGAGTTGCAGAATATTGTCTGACCATAACAGAGTCAAATTTAAAATTAGCAATATCAAGATAGCTAAGAAACTACCAGATGTTTGGAAAGTAAATAAGCCTTTCCCAAGTAATGCAGGTGTCAAATAAGAAATCATGGGGAACCTAGGTAATATTTTGAACTGAGTAACAAATCAAATAGTATGAAGTCACAGCCAGTGCTTAAAGTGACTCTAATACTCTCAGTGTTCGATTGGGACAAAGGGATCAATGGCCTGACTCCTTCCTTACCTTAAGAAAGGGGACAAAGAAGAGCAAACTAAAGGTAAATAAATGGAAGGAAATAATGAAGAAAACATATCAACAGAAGTAGAAAAACACAAAGAGAAATGTCAACAAAGACAAAAGTTTGTTATTTCCAATAACCAGTAAAAGTATAAAGTATCTAGATAGACTATAAAGAAGAAAGCAGGAGACACCAACAGCACATCACCTAAGTTGGAATTAAAGAGGAATCATTGACAGAAACCCTACTAACATGAGATAATGGGTCTTGTAGATGCTTCTGTAAGCACAGGTTAAACAACTTAGGGAAAAATTAATAAATTCATTGAAAGACATAACTCACAATATTAATGAATGCAGGATGGAAAGTTGAAGACACCTATATTAATACATAACTTTGCCTCCCTCTATAAACATATAAAAATTCTAGACCTAGAAAAAAAACCAGTAACACCTTATGTAAATTATTCCAGAAAGTAGGGAGGAAAGACCACCGCTGAAGGAACCCCTAAAGCCAGTCTTAATCACCCCAAAGCCAAACATGATAAACATCTTGCAATAGAAGAGACATCAAATGCAAATGTAAGACTTTAACAAACAGAAGAAAACAGTATATAAATACATTATGGTCACTAGGATGAAACTTTAGTTATGTGAAACTTTAGTAATGTGATTCATCATAATTTTAGAATATATATATATATATATATACATATGTACATATATATGGACATGTGTGGATATATGAATGTATGGAGGAAGAAATGTAAAAAATGATGCTTCAACATATGTATACACTACATAATCATCAAATTAAACATACCAGTTTCCTCAAATATTATTTCTTTGAGGTCAGAACTTTTAAAATCCTTTCTTTTATGTTTGTGTAATAGACAGTACATTATCACCATCTATAGGAACTCTATAGCATCATCTATAGCAACAGAATACTAGAACTTAATTCTTCTATTTAGTTGTAACTAGTACCCACTGACTAACTTTCTGTTGACCTCTAACCTCTAGAATATCTCTTTTAAATACTATTGCCATTTCAATATATGCAGAAAAAAATATTTATCAAATTTCAATGCTCATTTTTTGTTGTTTTAAAACATTCATGGGTAAATAGAAAATTTTCTCAGTCTAAGCATAACTACAAAAAAGCAAACATCTAAAAATTAGTCATGAACATCTCCTGCTTTCTGCTTAAGATTAGGATCAGGTAAGAACATCCCTTATTGCTGCTGCTGTTATTGTTCAAGGCTGGACTTGAACTTGCATTGTACCTGAGGATGGTCTAGAATTCCTAATCTTCCTTTCCCTCCCACTTCAGGGACTAGAGGCATGTGCCACTATTCCTGTCCTTATGAATCTTTATTTTTTTCATTTTTCTTTTTCTTTTTAGAGTGGCCTGTCATGAAAATCATTCTCTGACAAATTAGAAAGGTCTTAAGATACAAGGCTAATGTATAATATTTATTTAAACTAGCAATAAAAATGAAAAAGCCATTTGTATCAGCAAAGGCTGTCTTGAGAATGCCTTTGTGTTAGGAACATGGGAAACGAAAATCAAAGAGAGCCTTGCAGCTACCTTTTCCTGAAAGGTCACTACTGTGGCACAATCGCCACCTGCCTAGTGCTGTGCTGGGTACCCAGATAGCTGGGGATGCCAAATGAAGGCAGGCAGAAGCAAGGGCTATCTACTCAAGAGACAGAATCCGACAATGTGCTCTTTAACCATTTACTTCCCATTCACCATTTGTTTCCACTGTTTCTAACCAGGGGTTTGAAGTTGTGGATGCTATGTTGATTGCCCATCATTCTAACCACAGCTGAGTCTCATGTTTTCTCTCTGCCTGTAATTCTAAGCACTGTAGAGCCAAGACAATGGTCAAGGGTCTCATCCTAACTACTCAAAGTGTGCTCCCAGGTCAGTAGGGGGAACATTAGCTGACAGCCTAATAGACAGACACTTGGGTTTCACCCAGGTCTCAAACGCAGAGCCTGAATCTTCACAAAATCTCTTGGAAATTGTATATTTGAAAAATGAAGTTTGGTTACACAAAGAGACAAAATTGAACTCAACAACAAACACTATCTTTGAGAAAACTGTTACTTTCTACATGGTCCATAGTTGCTGCTTATGTGTGGTAAGTTATATTACCCTTTTGATGAAGAGGTCTTAAAAGGTGCTGTGTGAGGACAACCTATGTAAAGGGTTCCCAGCCAAGTACCTGGCACATACAGAGTACTCTGCAGATGTTAGCTATGAGTTGTCTTCACTAGTGTGCTTTTAGACAGAGGGAGGGGATGGCATCCAGACCAAAATATCTGTGATTAGAGAAAGCCAAAGTAGGGTTGTTAAGAGCAGTACAATGAGCCATTAAGTAAAACACCAGGTGTGGAAGCTGTCTCTTCAAGCAGAAAGGCAAGTAGACAGTCATTAGGAAGCAGAGAGGGAGTGCACCAGCCTAGAAGGAGCAGCAGAGAGGGCTGCAGCTGGTGCCAGAGATCAACCAAAACAAAAGCAGAAGGCAAGCTCCAGGGCAGCTGGCCCAAGCAAGCGGCAGCAGTCTGAAAGATGGGGATGGTGGCAGCTGACCCTGGTCTACTTGTCTCTGTAGAGGCCACAGGCACCAGGCACACTCCTGGGACTTGGGCAGGGACTGAGGGTCATGTACCATTCCTTTTACCCGCCAATCTAAAGCTTTGGAATTGCTGACAATATTCTGTGTCCACCTTTGCTCTCTCTGCTGTATTCTGTCCCTTTCCCTGCTATGTGGGCTTTCTCTGCTGCTTCTTCCTCAGTAGTCATGGCTGAAGAAAGGCTACTACCAATTCAGGATGGCAAAGCCCTCTGAACCAAGCTGAGAAGACAGGCAGGCAGGCAGGCAGGCAGACAGACAGACAGACACTGCAGGCTGGAGAAATGGCCACCCATGGGAGCTTGGGAACTAGGCTGTGGCATAGAATTGTGAAAAGGTAAAAGGAATGTGCCTCCTTAAAAAAATACTAAAACAGTTTTAAACCATGACAGAGATTGTGTTTCTTTTCCTTTATTTGGTCAGAAGCTATGCAGAGTTGGATGGATGGATGGGTGGGTGGATGACTGATAAAAAGATATATAGATACATAGTCAGATATATAGACACATAGACAGATATATAGATACATAGACAGATATATAGATACATAGACACATAAATGGACATACAGACACATAGATAGATACATAGGTAAGAGAGACAGACAGGATAGGTTTAGTCATTTGCATGTCTTTAAGGAACTCAGAATCCCACTACTTTTAATAAAGATGCTAATGCACTGTTGACCATATTTTATTGCCTATATCTCAGGAAGAGTTTTCTTGTTGTTGCCAAACACTGGGGTATTACTGAGAGGCTCCATGAGCATCAGGTTCCCTCAACAAGGGGCCCAGTTCCTGAGCTGCCCTATATCCCAAGCTTGTGAAAGGCCAGATGAACTGAAGCCTTGGTTAGAAGCACACGTGTACATACAAGCACACCATTCCAGCTACATGCAGCCAAGAATCTACCACAGGCTTCTTGACAAAAGGGCCCTGAGAGGCTCTTATAGAAGTCCTGTGGCTCCAGGGAATACGTAGGAAACAAACACACAGAGATGTATCTTATATACTTCCCATGAAAATGTTTGCTTAGAACAGTACCCCTCAAATCCCACAGGAAATAAGCCCTTCAAAATAACACAAAATCCCTCAAACATGGTTGAATGCATGCCATTTCCTGCACCTTTAACCCTGCAGGAGTACGCTGGGATGGAGAAGGCTGCTCTACAATGGAGCAGAGTGACTATGGACAGTGTCAGGGTGTGCTGCTGTTAACACCAGTAAGGGTTCTGTTATCAATGCTGCCATGCTCTGGGTGGCCTCAGCATGAGACACTGGGGCAGAAACGGTCCCCAGATGGACTCAAGGTTAGGCAAGGTAGCAAGGTAGTGCTGATGGCTGTAGAACTTAGGGAACCTGGAGGAAGCCCCAATACCTGTCATGGCTGACAGGTACTGAATGAACTTGTTTGTGAACACGTGGGGAACAGCCCCAGGAAGTGCACTAAGATCTGAGAATATTCTATTTCAACAGTAAGTGGACTAAAACAGTCTCATTAACAGAAACTTCCAGTCTCTGTGTCACTTCCAGCTGACACAGCACTCTGTGCCCTCATGCTTTCTGCTCAAGGATTTCTGCTACTACCAGGTAGCATTTTGGACCATGTAAGCCTAATGCCAGCACCCTAAACACCCCTTAGTGCAGGGAGGGAGAAGACTGACTTCCTTTCCTTTTAGCCTACACTAGGGTAGACACAGCAGTGTCCAACATGGTCAGTCTTTGACAGCACCTTCAGTCTTTGGCAGCCTGGGATCCTCCCTGGGATATGGCCCCAGTCAACTGGAATCTGGTCTCTGTGTCTGGGATTCTTAACTGTTTTTTATTCTAGCCAAACTGGGATGGTGTTTTTACATTCTGTCCCACTAGCCATCAAGACCCTCCAGACACAATGCAGACCTGAAATTATACCCTTGTCAGCTGACACAATCAGACTTTCAGTGACATCAGTTAAACTTTTGTACAGCCCATCAAGGGTCCTGATGCTTCAGTTACCCAGGTATTATTACCAGGATAAAGAGATTGTTCTTGGGGGGGTCAGAATGCCAGAGACTAACTTGAACATGTTTAACAGAAGTTGAAAAAGATGGACTCAAAGGGCTCGGGCATGTTCCCCAAACACTATCAGTATGTCAAGGGCATCCTTCATTCTTCCAGCAAGTGTTTGATATTCATTTCTCCATTTTACAGTAGGGACACTGAAGCTCTTGGACATCAAATCACTTGCTGGAAATCAAAAACAAATAGTCAGGAGAAGAGTCAGGACGGAAATGCAGGCCTGCTAATTCCCAAGTCTTTTCACTCCCTGACACAATGCCGTTCTCCACAGGAACACAGCTTGGTGACTCTAGACCAGAGTGCACGTGTCTGAGCTTATGTGTGTGTGTACTCACACCCATGCAAAGAGACACACTCCCGACCAATCCTAGCAATTGTGTATAAACTCCCTACCACTCAGGCACTGTGAGAATAAGCAGCTTTAACTAGGTCATTCTTAATTTAGAACTGGGGCAAAATAGACATGGCACACGCCAACTTAATTGGCATTTTAATTCTTTTTAAGATAAAGTGACATAAAATTGAAGAAGCTGAGACTAAAACTGTGGGCTCAGCTCTGATCTGGGGGCGGGGTGGCCCTGCTTTAAGCACAGCTCCTTTGGTGGGGGCTGCAGCACGAGCCACATGGCCCAACTGCCACTTCTTTCAGTAGCACGAGCAGGCATGGGGGGGGGGCAAGTACTGGTGGCTATTGTTTCAAGCCACTGAGCTTCAGTGAGGTTTGTCACACAGTGTCACTAAGGTATTAGCTGATGGCTACAGCCATAACAGGACTGGGAGAATGACATCTTCCCTTAGACTCTTTTCACAGATAACAGACTAACTCCTCTGCTTATGTTTTTGTTTTTCTGTCTTCGAAGCCCCAGATGAAAAGAACTGGCTCTACTTAAAACTAGCCTTTTCCTGAGCAGGCTGTAAGGGCCTTTCTAGTTAGCACTAGCCAGCCCAGTACTCACTGGACTGACCTCCAATCAGTGGCAATTCTCCTGCCCCGTCTCTTGAGTGCTAAGATTATAAACACTTCATCATGCCTGGTTTAACTAACTTCACTTTTTAAAGATGTTAAGAAACAATACAGTCTGTTCATTTAGAGGGGAGAAAACATAGAATGTAAAATTCTAAGTTTCAAAAGAAGCATCTAATCACAGACTTTGAAGATTCCCCCATAGAAGGCCTCACCCTCCCTGGGGAGCAGAAAGGGGATGGGATAGGGTGTTGGTGAGGGGCAGAGGAGGGGAGAGGGAACTTGGATTTACATGTTTAAAAAAATAGCTTGTTTCTAATTTAAATTAAAAAAGAAAATCAATCAATAAATAAAAAGAAATTAAAAAATAAGAATAGCATTAGGATGATTCCAGAAATTAATAATATAAAATAGAACAAGAATCCAAAAGGAAGGGAGGGAGAGAGAGGGGGAGGGAGGGAGAGAGGAAGGGAGGGCAAGAAATTCATTTAGTTGTCAAAACTGTGTTTGAGGCTGGTGAGATGGCTCAGCAGGTAAATATGCTTGATGCCAAGCTTGACTGCCTTAGATGGATATCTAGAACTCACATGGCTAAAGGAGAGAGGTGAGTCGTCCCCCCCCCAAGGTGTCCTGGGAACCCCACACTCGCATGCATGCACGCACACACCTCACAATGAAAAATGATATTTAAAACTTAAAAAAAGAGAAGCATCATAAAATGCAATAAATGGGATGTAACAAAGCAAAGGTAGTCCTGAAGTGTGTACCATCAAAGAACAACATAATAGAAAACAAGCAGGCATCCAAAGACCCTTCAGTTCTGCAACTGAGTACAGAAGCCTCAGTGAAGGCTCCAGGGTGCTCTGAAGCTCACTCTTAGTCCTCATGAAAAAGAAAGGAGTCAGGGCACCCTGCAGTAACACCCGTGAGAAGCCACACCTCTTTCGTCTACACAATCAGACTCCCTAGGGTCCTGCTCCAGAGAACCTCAAGAAGAAGCTACTATGGGGCTGCTGTCCTGGATGAGAAGAGTTTCCCATGGTGGGCCAAAGCAGAGAATATGGGTGAGCAAGAGGACCCAATGGAGTCCGATGGAATGGGAGAGCAGACACATTGCAAAGCGAAGGGGTCTTTGGAGGAGATGGTTACTCTAACAAGAGGAAAAGTGACCAGGGTGTGTTGTGGGGGGGGGTGTCCCATGCAGACTGAGGAACCTGTGAAAGTCTATTCCCAGGTATGCCTGAAGAACTGGCTTTCTCTTGCTACATCATAACAAATCACCATGAACTCAGCAGCTTAAACACCATTCCAAATTATCTCCAGGTCCCTAAGTTAGAAATACAACAGAGGTTGAGAGATTGGCTTGGTTCAGTGCTCAAGGTCCTACATGGGTGAAATCCAGGTTTTTGTCTGGTGCTCTTTCCTCTGGGATTTGAGACTCTCTCCAACATCCATCCATTCTCTTGGCTAAACAGTGAAGCCTGGCTGTTATAATTTTCTTGTTATGTGTCCCAACCTTATCACAACATTGTAGTTTGTTTCTTCAAGGCCAACAGGGCCAACAATGTCTACAGGCTGCTGCATATAGCCTAAGGATGCAGTGGATTGAGACCTACCCAGGCAATCTCCCATTAGATTAAATGACAAGAAGCCTAAGTAACGGACAACTGCAAATGCCTTCATCTTTGTCCCCTGAAGCAATCTATAATGGAAGGGCCTGGCATAAGTGTCCCAAGATTTTTTCACCATAAGGATAGAGGACCGGCCAAGATAGACAAACAAAACAGTAGAAACCATATTCCAAATATGCTCAGAACTTCATGAAAACACCAAATGAAATCGGGAGAAAATTCCTGCCAAGATGAAATACTAGAGGCCCTCTTGCTGTGATACAGTGAAGAAAAGAAATGAACAGGATAAGAAACAACTGGCCTTGCTCCTATAAGGATAGGAAGAGAGCTTCCCCAAGAACCAGGCAAGGGCTGTCACTATTATCATTTTTGAATTTTCTTTTCCCATGGGAGTTTTTAGATGCTAAAAAAACCCAAAGCAAGTAGGGAACAAAGCTAAGGTATAATTTGCATGACTCCTTGTCATGTGTCCATTGAATGTACCCCAGGGCAATGATGGTTTCAAATCCAAAGTGGCAGCTGCTCTTTCCATCCTTCTCAAACCACCTACCTAATCTATAAAATGTGACCTGAGATGATTCAGCCTGCCAAACCTGATGACCTTTGTTCAATCCCGGGGATTCTCCTGACAGAAGAAGAGAGCCGATGCAGCATGGTGTCTTCTGACCTGCAAATGTCACACATGCCCAAACCCCCCCCCAAATCAATGTACTTTTAAAAAAAAAGAATAATGATGAATAACTTAATCTTGTGGCTTTCACACCACTCCTATTGACAGACTGTACAGCATGAGTTTTCACAGAGGCTATAAATAGAGGTAAACTGTCACAATTTGAAAATTCTCCTGGTATATTTTATTGTATCCCATCTGTAATGACAGCAAACACCCAAAGCTCTTAATGAACCTAGAAAATCTGGAATAATAGGACAATTTTTTTACACCAGGATCAAATCACAAAATAGTCTAATTATGTAAATATACTTAACAAGAAGATAATTAATCTTTTCAACCAATTTTTATAAACAATATTCATAGCTATGACTGAGAACAATACCATTTAGACTATTCCTGTTGATTAAACTAGAGTCTAAAATGTAGAGCCACACCTATCTGCATGAGCAGCACTCAAGGTAGATTAAGTGGGAAAAGGAAAGATGGCTGGAGGCAAGCAGAGGACAGCAGAATAGTTACCCCAAGTTGGGGTAAAATGGCAGGCAGTCCTTGTGAAATGTACGTGGGACTGAGTGAGTCACTGATACTCAAATTAACTTGCTCCTCATACTCAAATTCATAGACTGGTACTCATGTACCAGAACATTTTTTATGTCTGAATACTATTATTATTCACTAAAAACATCCCACAACTGTACAACTATAGAGACTGTCAAAAAGGTATTCTGACTTCCTACGGCATTAGTTAATGTGAACAGTAAGTCTTCAAGAAGAGGATGAATACAACTGGCAACTCTAAGAAGCACCTGGGGTTATGTAAACATCTTCCACCAGCAAGACACCCACCATATTCTTTGGCGAAGACCTTCTACAGCAGCTGAATCTCAAGCAAAGTTGTTATACACAGGTGCATTTTTAGTCTTTTTTTTTTTTTTTTTTTTTTTTTTTTTTTTTTTTGGCTGAAGGAAGAATGGCTGAAGTTAGTACAGAATATTCATCCTAAAGAGTATCTGACCCAAGACTTCCTGTGTGGACAGGAAACAGCTGAAGTTTTGCACACAATGTCCTCCCACTCTGTCTGGGTACAGAACTTCCTTTGTCTAATAATGTCTCCTTGTATCTCAGCAGAATGAACACTGCAGATGCATGGCATGCAGTGTAGAAAAGCTCAGACTAATGCTATTAAGGAGGTGGTTATACCTTTTATGTGCCACTGCTACTTGAGGCTCATGTCTCTCTTGGTGACAGAAAACTAGGTCCCTTTCCGATGATACTGCAATAAAGTTTTTAGTATACTTAGCAAGTTGTTCCTAGTCAAATAAGTATATAATGTAGATTTGTGTAGCTCTTCACCCAAGTCTCTACTGACTGCATTACCAGGAAAGAGCTATAAACTCTGCAGCCAATAGAGGATATACACTGGCTGTGACCTATCTATTCTTTGCAAGCACACACAGACACACACTTCCCTTATGTTTCCCATGTGTATTAATTATTTAAAGGCGATATAGCTAGTGCAGATTTTACCTAGTAAATTCCAACCTCTCAAAAGTAGCAGCACCTATTTTAAACAATAAGTACTGAGCTATAAATAGCCTTAGAATAATTTGGACCTAAGAAAATTGAAAAAAATGTGTGTGTATGAGATGTCAAAGTGGCAGTTTTTGAGTGTGTGCCAGGATAAGGTGAAGTATGGTAGAAAAAGTTCCTTTCTGTTAATGTTTAGATGGCTTTTTTTCTTATAAGATAAAAACCTGTGGAAATTAATCAAATTAAGGAAAATATATTGCAAAGAAGGAAAGAACTTGGTCACACCTCCCCCAGGACACCAGGAAAAACGAAGTATACCACCCCCACCCCTACTTCTGGAGAGGACGCGATCCATGTTTGAACACAGTGAAGGACATCCCTAGGGCACCACTCTCCTGGAAGCACCTCAAGTGTTAGGTAAAATAAACAATCTTCAAAGTGAGAGAGCAAGAAACACAAGAGAGCCAAAGTCAGATGAGAGCAAGAACTCAGAAGAGCACACTCTTGGAAAATATTTGCCAAAGCAATGAACATGAATTGCAGTGGAGATGTATACTTGCAGTCCTCAGGACAGGAGCAAAGCCCAAGGCCTTTCTGTTGTGGGTAAAGCACTGCTACTGGATAAGGCTTGGTCTGCCAAACAGTTATTTTCAATGGAACTAGGAAACAGAAATAAGCATGGCCTAATCTCTAATACCCAGTGCCCAGCAGTGAAAAGCACTATTCTTGAGGTCATGGGCAAACCATCTCCACTCTTGGGAATTTATAACAATATGCCTGTCCCTGGGCAGATTATCTAACCTAAATTCATACTGTTGGACAGTCAAATACACTCAATCCAGTATAGGCAATATAGAAAATGGCCAAGTCGAGGATGCTTCAGTTTATCTGATAAATGCATATATCCATTTTCACTGGAGGCCCAGGAACTCCTCCAATGCAATTCTATGGCAAGTGAGTTCACATGAAAAAAACAAAAAACAAAAATTAAATTAAAAACTTAACAGATATCATGAGTAAGATCCAGTAGGATCATAGAAAGTTAAATAAGACTTCAGAAAATTTCAGACACTAAAACTATCTGGTGCAGATGATAAAAATAAATATATTTACTAAAGAAAAAGAAAGGGTTGGAAATTTCCTATAAATAACAGCTGATCATATGGCTAGAATAGAGGAGATGTGGTGGAGATAATATTTAAAGAGGGAATAGCTGGGAAGTCTCTGAAACTGGTAAAAGATGCCAATATACAGAGTAGGAATTTCACAAAATACCAAAAAGAAGTCAAGAGAGGAAGGGAAGAAGAGAAACAAAGCTAGGCCTGCACATACAGAGAGAACTGAACGGTGTGAAGACCATAAGAGCAGCCTGAGAGAAACACAAAACTTCCCAGGGGTCCCACTACCTCCAGGGCTACACTCACAGTGGAATCCAGGCATTCACTAGAGCCCTCCAACCCCCACCCCAACACACCTAAGGGTGGTTTAGAAGACATTGAAATGTTTGAGGGGATGGCACATGGAGACTGTGTAACCCAGAAGCATCATGAGAACGTTCTCCAAAGTGAAGCTACACTTGATCCTTCATGGGACTCCTTGGAGGGAAAACTGACTCATTGCTTTACATGGGTGACTAGGCAGATGCCCCTAGTAGAGAAGTATCTTGTTAGCAAAGTTACTTTCTGTTCTTGGTGTTCGACAGTGCCACCACATCTCTGGGAAGCGTTCAGGCCAGCAACAACTCACCAGCCAAGGTTCATGTACAAATGAGGCTCACCCTGCGAGTCTTCCTTGCAGGTACACAGGGAGCAAAAGAATAGCTTGCATTTCCTGTAAGTGACCTGTGAAGAAGGTTTGCTACTCTCTTGACCTGGAAGCCCTACAAAATCCTGCAAATCAAGAGGTTAAATCTTCACGTTCACTTTAAGAACACTGTGAAACTGCCCAGGCCATCAAGGGTATGCATATCTAGAAAGGCACCAAGAATCTGAAAGATGTCACTTTAAAGACGAAATGTGCACCGTTCCATTCTAGAGGTGTAATGGTAGAGTTGGTAGGTTCACCCAGGCCAAACAGTGGAACAGTGGGCTGGACACAGGGTCGTTGACCAAAAAAAAAAGAGTGCTGGATTTCTGCTGCGCATGATTAAAACTGCAGGGAATAATGCTGAACTGAAGGGTTTAGATGTCAATTCTCCAGTCATCGAACTGGTGAAGAAAGCACCTGAGATGCAGCCACAAACTTACAGAATGCATGGCCAGATTAACTGGTACATGAGCTCTCCCTGTCTCATTGAGATGATCCTCACTGAAAAGGAACAAACTGTCCCAAAGCCAGAAGAGGATTTGCCCAGAAGAAAAAGAGGAGGAGGTTGCATAGAAGAGAAAGCTATTCCAGAAAAAAAAAATGAAGAAATGAAAACTTATGGCAGGGGAATAAATTCAGCATAAAATAGAGGCAGATAAAAATAAAGGGAGGAAAAGAGGAGAGGGAGGGAGGGGAGAAGAAAAAGAAGGGAGGGAGGGAGGGAGGGAGGAAAAAAGAAAGAGAAAGAGAGAGAGAAAGGGAAAGAGAAGGAAGGAATAAAAGAGAAAAAAGAAAATGGAAAGGAGAAAGAACAGCTGCAGGAGTCAGTCTTCAATCACACAGTTCCTCTTTCCCACCACGTGAATAAGTGAGCATTGAACTCAGGTCATCAGGCTTGGTGGCAAGCACCTTACCCACTGAGCCATCTTGTAGGCCTACTGCCTGACTTTCTAAGACATACCTCTATGGCATCTGGGATTTCCTCAGCTAGATCAGGTTCTGAACCCTGAGTCTGGGTAGGAATCATGGCAGAGGTCAATACTATAGGTTAGCCTTATTTGTTGGCGTTCTGTTGCTATCCACCTTTGTTAAAAGTATATAAGACAAACTGAGTGGATTTGCTCTCGGTCTGTCATGGGCAACAGAATGGTGAAGTTTTCCAGACACCAAGCCAGTGTTGAAACAAAAGGCAGCTATCATTGGTAGACAATGCTCCATGGGTTTCTTATTTTTGCACATCTTTTGTATTTTAATTTTTACATGTTTATGTAGTATGTATGTGCATGTGTATGCACCTATGCATATGTGTACAGACACATGCATATGCCACAGGCCGTATCTAGGGTTAGATAACAAGTTTCAGGAGTTAGTTCTTTCCTTCTACCCTGGGATCCCAAGAATCAAGCTCAGGTCATCAGGCTCTGGCAGCAAGTGCCTTTATTTGCTGAGCCGTCTTGCCAGTTGCCACTTCCCCGTTCCTTTTTTTTCTTGGGAGTCTGGAACGCAGACTGACCTGACATTGACTGTGCAGCCCAGCCTAGCATTGCTTGGATTATAGGTATGTGTTATAATGCCTGGCTCTGCACATCTTTAGGGAGAGGTTACACTTCCTGTCCTTCTGTTCAGGACTATTACTGTCTCCCTCTAGACCAAAACTGTAGTTTGTTTACTTCATCATAATTAAGACAATATACCTTCAAGAACAAAGACAGATATACTTACCAGCTACTTTTATAGGTTTCTGTCCCCTAAACATAGGGTTCCTGCCTAGAATTCAATCCACAAACATTCATTTGGACCCATCTGTATGCCAGGGGGACTGTGAAGCTAGGAGAATTTGAATCTAATCCAGGAATCTCACATATTCTTCCAACATCATAAAACTGTGACAGGCTAAATTCTTAGCTTGCAAGGAGGGTAAAATCTCAGATACTTCACAGTCCTTGACACAAACAACCTAAGAGAGATGGGCTAAAAAAAAAAAAAAAAAAAAAAAAAAAAAAACTTGAAGCAGTTCACAGAAAAAGACAACGTTCCATTCACTGCTTAGAAGAGCCTTCAACTTGTACTCATCCAAGCAGGATGCTGACATAGACCTCAATGGACCTCAGTGGAGACACTGTCAGGAGTGGTGGTTTTTGTGCAGCCCTGGAAGTCATCATGGGGCTCATTCTTGAGTCGGATATTAGTCTGCAATGCTCAAGTCTATGATTTTGGGGATGAGCTGAGAAGAATGAAGAAACACACTTCGAATTTGAACAGAGCCAATAGTAGTCAGTAAGGGATGCTTTGGCCATATAATATGAAACCTTGTTATTTCCTGGATTCTATTTAAGAACCTAGAATCTTGTCTGTCTGCCAGGCCCACATAACTTTTGTGTGTCAACTTGACACAAGCTAGAGTCATCAGAGAGGAAGGAGACTCAGCTGAGGAAATAGCTCCTTGAGATCCAGCTATTAGGCATTTTCTCAATTAGTGATCAGTGGAGAACACCCAGCCCATGGTGAGTGGTGCCATCCCTGGGCTGGTGGCCCTAGATTCTGTAAGAAAGCAGGCTGAGCAAGCCAGGGGAAGCAAGCCAGTAAGCAGCATCCCTCTATGGCCTCTGCATCAGCTCCTGCATCCAGGTTCCTGCCCTCTTTGAGTTCTTGTCCTGACTTTCTTTAGTAATGAACAGCAAGATGGAAGTGTAAGCCAAATAAACCCTTTCCTCCTCAGGTTGCTTTTGATCATGGTGCTTCATCATAGCAACAGAAATCCTGTCTAAGACAAATGTATTGTTTAATTCTGAGCTCTATACAAGGAATGAAGAAAAAAGAAGTACTATTGATTTGTCTATCATATGAAAGACACTGTACTAGGCGATTTCTTTGTATTTATTGAATTTTCACAGCAATTTGTTGTAAAGAAAAAAGTGAGCTTCAGAGAGCACAAATTACCTCTTCTAAACTCAGAGGGGAAAAAGTCAGAATTCAACATCTCAATAAGGACTCTGAAGTCTCTGAAAAGATAGGTAGGATGTAAATTTTGACCAAGAATTATGCTTCCTAGAAGTTAAGAGTTCAGACAGGCAGCAAACTACAAATGAAATTCAACAATAACCACTTCCAATCTTTCCAAGTTCCCACTTAGAGAATAAAATCTCGACTAGAGGGCTGGTCAGAAGCCACTTTGCTGGGACTCCTGGACCCCTCCCACCACCTCCTCCCTGCATCTATCTGTGATCATGCCCTGTGACCTTCCCTGCATTCTTTACTTTTCTCACCACCTTGACCAACTTAAGAAAGGCCTCTTTGTGGCTCATGCCAGCATGATAGGGGAGACTGGAATCCAGCCCACATACCTCATACCTTGCTAGGGAAGACAGCAAAGAGACAGAGTCGGGGGCAATACCAGACTGCTCACCACAAAAGCCTGCTTCCAGCGACTCGGCTCTACCAGGCCTCACAACCTGACCAAACAGTACTGCAGGCTGGCAACTAATGCTCAAAGACACAAGCCAATGGGGGAACAGTTTATATTTAAACGACAAGTGACTCCAGTAGGTTTACAGCCACCCTATAATGCAAGAGGCATTCACTCTAACTTTAGGAGTCCTCATACTTGTGAGAATACTAACACTGTAGAAGTTCAGAGTCTCTACTGAGACTTTAGGTAGTAAACTCTTAAGCTACTCAGCCTTGTAAAACAAAACAAAACAAACAAACAAACAAAAAAAAACAAATAAGCTATACACTCCCCATATACAATGGCACAGATAAACACTCCCACTCCATAAGAAAGGGATAGGAAAACAGCAAGGAAAGATTGAACCAATGAAAGATCAAATCTAGTAAGATGTAAGACACACATTAATTAAACTCTGTACCCCTATGTCCAGCATCTAGAGTCCAACAGGTTTGGCTAGCTCTGCAGTATTGGCCCTGTTACTTGCATCGTGTATGAGCTAAATTCTTGGGCCATCTCCAACTGAAGCCCGCAACTTCACCCAGCAGATGTTGAAGATCAGTCGGCTCAGGTTCACCTTCAAAGCTCCAAACACATTCGAGAGCTCCAGGAAAGAAATCTAATCTTGCTACACATTCCCCGACCTCAGCAGCTTTCTTCTGGAACCTTGGCACCACATGGCCCCATTTATGCATTCTGCATGTGTGCAAAACCAAAACAAACAATAAAAGCACCACATGAACAATGTCAGGTTCAGTCGGCAGCCTGCAGGGGCTCTGAGTACCTACAGGATCTAAATGGAATAAATATTTCCCTAGGTGGTCTTGGTCCAGGATGTCCATCTTCTCAGGTACTCTCTTAAAAAAGAAAAATAGTTTCTCAGTAGCTTTCACTTTATACCCTGGAGCCTTGAGTTGGTGAGGTGCTGTCCATAAGGCATCATTCCTGTAGTCCCAATACAAAGTTCTCCATTTCTCTCTCTTTTAATATAATATTTTAATTAATTGAAAATGTCATACATGCACACAATTATTTTGATTATAGTCACACTAATTACTGGATCTAATACACCCCTGCCCTCCCATATACCCAACTCCATGCCCTCTGTTTTTATTTATTTTTGTAATTTATACCTCACTGAACTCAGTTCTGTTAACCTTGCTAACCTCTTTAACAATCACTGCCACTTTGTCCTCACCTGTGTTTTCCACAGCTTCCAACTCAATCATGCCCCCTTTCCTCACCAAACTACAAAGTCTTCACGTTTTTCCCACTCCACCTTTGTCTTGGAAATCTCATTAAAGGCCACCAGCCAACCTAGATGCTGTATGGAATTTCTTGTACCAAACATATTAATCTGTTATCCTTTCAACCCTCAAAAATTCAGGAAACACCCAAGATATCACTACACGCCCATAACAGCCAGAGCAGTCACCACAAAGGAGCATGAATGGCCTCTCCCACAGTCCCTGCTGGTCCTCACTGCCGTCTGAAATCCCGGTGAGGCACAGCCTTTGCCATCCCCATCTGTCAGCACCCTGAGGCTCCACACTCTCAGCACAGTGGCCTATTACATCCTGCCCACAGCTCACTGGGGCTTCTTTAGCCTACAGTGAGAAACTCCTCCATATTCTCCCACAGTCCAGTTTTGAAAGCTCATGAACCAACCATCAGGTCATCACACCAAGGACCCCACTTCTCTGCATTAACTATTTGCCTCGGCTACTTTTTTTGATCAATGTTGAGCTGTAACTAAATGCCCGACAGAGGCAACTTAGAAGAAAGGTTTATTTTTGGCTCCTGGTTTCAGGGGATACAGTCCGCCATGGTGGGACAAATGGCAGCTAGGGCTGCCTCTTGCAGCATTGAAATGTGCAGTGCCAGCTCCTCCCGTCATGGCAGATCATGAAGCAGGAAGGATGATACCAGAGACAGAGAAAACGGAATGAGAAGCTGGACATGGCTGTCACTCAGAGACCAAGGGACAGTGAGAGAGGCAAGGGGTAATAAAACAGGCCAAAAGAATGTCATGGCTGCCAAATCCATTTTTAAGTCAGCATGACACCCCAAAACATTAAAAACAAATGGGGATGTAACTAATAACACCCAAAATATTTAAACCTAATAATGTCACAGCCTCAAAATCTCAAAGCGAATCAAAGCTGAATACAGTTCAGAAGTGGGAAGAGATAAAAGGATATACGGGAGAAAAGAATATCTCCAATTGTCTCAAATGACATGCAGTAGTCATTGGTGTTCTAGGAAGAATTAATCACATTGACTTAACACAAGACTACAAAACAGATGAAATTTGTTGATATACCTAAATAAGTATCAATCTAGCATGGGAGGAGCAAATGCAGCGAGGCTGTTAGGAATAGAAGATACACTAAAAAGGAACCCAGCACTGTGAGATGTTTACCCCACCCCAGATGCTCACAACAGGCTTTACAAAACCCATGTGGGGTGCTCTTTGGGGGTAGACATAAGAAACAAAGCGGTAGATAAGTGACTACTCATGTGGCGACCTACAAAGATAATTCATATACTATTACTTTAATAGAATTTCTTACTTTAATGAGGCAATTTTTGCCAGTAAAGATGTGCATGAGGGGTTTTAAAAAAAAATGGTAGAAATATGAAAACAGAAAGAAGGTTAGCAAGGAAGAGGAAGGAAATAAGTTGGGGGGAAAGGGGAAGAGAGGAAGTAACAAGGAGTAGAAATGATAAGAATAATTTTGTATGTGTATAAAGTTATCATAGTGAAACATATTATTTATAATTAACTTATTTATATAATCATTAATAATATATAATTAACATAATACAACATTAAATTTAATGATATAATATTAACTATTTTGTATTTATACTAATTTATAATATATATTAATAAAAACACTTTTCAATGGCATGGCTATAGATACCTTTGCTGTTAATTCTCTATGTACATCTTATAGGTACAGTGCAACACCCAACCACTAGGGTGAAAATTTTATTAAAAATAAAATTATAACTTGACTTCAAAATCTAGTCTTTCTCCAATCCCAGACAAACTAAGTAATACAAGCCCTCAATGTTATAAGCTTAATATCTATACACAAACTATAGCTTTGAATAGGCAAGCCATTGCAACATGTACAATCTTAGGTATTTTACGAATTCTTTGTAGTTCATAGAACATTTTTTTATTTTTACTAGAATCAATGACACTAAAAAAATCTAGAATTTTTGTGGGGGGGATTTCTTGATTCTTTAGGAGAATTAATTCGAACAATTAAAAAAAAAAAATCGGCAACTACACCTTTCTCATTAAGCCTAAGACGTTTATTCTTCAGAGGGGTAGATGAGAGGAAAGTTGTTGCTACAACGGATACACATCATGGGTCAAAACCAACTGTCAACTTTCTTTTCCCCAGATTTCCAAGTTGGTCCTTTAGGGAAGTACTTCCCCATTAGAAAAAGATTACAGAATTCATGGCATATACCCACTTTACTCACAATCTCCAAAGAACACTCCCATTTTGTAGCAAAATGCTAACCCGTAAGAATTTGTGACCATATTTTGCAGGGCTAAAAAAGCATGATGGGAAAGTGTTCCCCTAGTTTGCTCTGTTTCCTCCTCCGCCTTCAACAGGCTGCGCTCAGTCCCTGACAGTGAGGACACACACAACATCTGAGCATCTCCTGGGAAACCTAACCCAAGCCCAAAGGTCTTGCTCCCCCCCTCCCCCCCCCAATCATTCCCACCTTCCTAACTTCACTGAGTTAGTTTTTCTCTGCAAAACCTGAATTTAGTTTCTGTCTTTCTCCCAAGCAAATGGAATTATCAGCTCAGCACCACCTTGACCCTGTTTTCTATTGTTCGTCAGCCGTCCTCCTAAACCCATTCAAGACACATGAGTTCCGGAATCGCTTCTGACTCACTTCCCTTTTGTCCTGTAGGTGTTGCCCCTCCACCCCAATTCTCTCGAGTGGAGATGGTAAGTCCATCACCAGCTCTGCGCTGTTGGCGGCACCCAACAAGATCCCTAGGGGGCCAGTCTACATCAGGAAAGGAACCCAGGAGTCTTAGTCCTTCCTCATGTTTTCAGTATGCTGGTCGGCCTTACATTGTTCTTTGGGACCACCTCTCTGAAGTGCCTCCATGCCATACAAATACGCAGAGTGGCTAAGACACTTTGTTAAGGTTATCTGCTCTCTCACAGACAAGAACTGAGGCCTGAAGAGGCTGAGTGATGCGCAGAAAGTCTCTCCGCTCGTTATGGCGGAGTTTTAACTAGAAATCCCAGCACTCGTGAACACATCTGACTCTTCCACTCCAGTTCTAACCATGTATTATCCTTGTGTTAGCCAGTTGAGATTTTATGAGGATATTTTGGCTCCCATCACATTTCTTTCTTTTTGAAATATATTTTTTTTTTGAGATTAAACTCTAATTACATCAATTTCCCCTTTCCTTTCCTTCCTCAAAATCTTCTAATACACCCCCTTGCTCTGCTTCAAATTGCCAAGGATAGAACCCAGGGTTTTGCACACACTAAGCAAGCATTCTACCACAGCTCGGTTACTATGATTTAATTAACAAATGCCTCTCCTGAAGCACATGGTTTAAATTCCAGTTATCACTGTATATGGACTATGAGTAACTAAATGCACACTTGGCAGTCCGCCCTTCAGCCCACAGACCACATATAAGTAACAGATGCGCACCAGGTCATTTCTTTCAAAGTCTCCTGGCAATTGGACTCTGTGTGGTTGGGATTCATCTTCAGACAGCAAAGAGTAAGTATAGCTATATTGTTCCCTGTCTCCCTGACACATCATAAAGATGAATAATCAAAAGAGGACACTGGCCAACATAGATGTGAATGTAGCACAGTTAAGCTGTAACGCTGGAAACGGTCCATCAAGTCACTCTGACATAAATGTAACTGTAGAAACAGCTGCATCTGGGGCACAACCCTTGAGCTCTCTAAGTCATTCTGGAAGGAAGTGTGGTATAGCCAGTGAATGCTGAGACACTCTGGACCTGTGGTGTAGCCAGTGAATGCTGAGACACTCTGGAAGGAAGGGTGGTGTAGCCAGTGAATGCTAAGATAGATGCTCTGGACCTGTGGTGTAGCCAGTGAATGCTGAGACACTCTGGAAGGAAGTGTGGTGTAGCCAGTGAATGCTAAGATAGATGCTCTGGACCTGTGATGTAGCCAGCGAATGCTGAGACACTCTGGACCTGGTGTAGCCAGCGAATGCAAGCCAATCTAATAAAGAAGGAAGGTGCTGGTTACAACAGGGGTAAAGATGACCCAGAGGAACTGAGGCTGGTGTGTAAGTTCAAGGCATAAAATGTTGACAGTAGACCCAGTGTGGCAGTACATATCTTTAATCCCAGCATCCAGGAGGTGGAGGCAAGTGGATCTCCTCTGTGAGTTCCAGTCTACACAGTGAGTTCCAGGCCAGCCATGTGAGATCATGTCTCAAAAGAAAGAAAAACAAAACAAAACAAAACAAAACAAAAAAAAAACAAAAAAAAAAAAAACAAAACAAAAAACCAACCAAACTAAAAAAAAAAAAAAAAAAAAAAAAAAAAATTGGCAGCTCACCCAAACCAAGGAAGGCGTATAGATATTTATCAGGACCAGGAAACACATTTGTTCCATAGCAAGTGTCAGGAGGTACCCAACTAGCACAGCTCAAACTGCTTTTTAAATAACATTTTCTAAAAATATGATACTGGCTACTGACTCAGGGCCTGCATGTACTATGTGAGCATTCTACTACTGAACTATATACTCACTTCCCCCGAATCCCTCAGCTTTTGTTTGGTGTTAGGGACTGAAGCCAAGTCAATAGGCTACTACTCAAAGTATTTCCAGTAGGTTTTGGTGTCTAATGCTTTCAATCACAACATTCTAAATAAATATTAGCTTTACTTTTGTCATTTCCTATACATTTATAATCCTCAGGGGGGAAAAAAAAAACCAAAGTTTTAAAATGTTTGGTCAAAAAAATGTTTAAAATCTGGGGCATTTTCTTACTGATTCCTAAGATCACTTCATTTGCTTTCAAGTCACAAGTCTATTTTGGGGCCCCATATAAAGAGAGAGCCCTGAAAAACACTACAAGGTCACTAATAGAGTTCTTTTTTATAGCCATGTCTGCACTGGGGCTAATGCAAAACTTCTCTACTACCGCAGGTAGAACTGAGTAGAAACTCAGCTTTATGTGTCCCCACTCTCAGGGGGAAATTAAGAGAGTGTTTTACATTTATTTATTCAATTTATTTGAAAGAAATTACTATCCGTTTGGAGTCGTCCATGTGCCAGGGTGTATGCTACAGGGTACATGTCGGCCTTGGAGAGACATCAGATGCCTGTTTAGTTCACACCCAAAGTTGAAAATCAAAGTCAGTTTTCCCACCTCAGAGTCAAAGTCTCTGCCTACACCTTCACAGTGTCCTAGTGAGTTGGGCGGCGCCCCTCACTAACAATATCCCCAAACCAGAGTTTATCGCAAGCAGCTATAGCAAGTAATTGGCCAAAACAGGCCAATATGGGCCAATACACAGCAGGTTAAATCCACACTTGTGTCTTTTATAAAACAGGAACTATGTTCTAAAAATATTTGTTCTGGTTATTTTTTTTTTAAGTTTTCGAGGGTTCATTTTAAAACAATAGATATTCTTCTTTAAAGTTACAGCCTTTCTCCTCATCTACCTATCTGGTAGACACTTTGTGATACCGTCCCAGAGTAAAACAGAGCTGACTTCAGGAAGGTTAGCAAGAGGCTCAGGGCATAAAAGCTTCCTGTGCAAGCATGAAGATGGAAGTTAAGATTCCCCAGTACCCATGTAAAAGTTGTACAGTAGAAACAGCCGGCCTATGATCCCAGCACTTAGCAGAAAGTGACAGATCCCTGGGCCATGATGGCTCTCAAATCTAATTAGAGACCCTGCCTCAGTGAATAAAGTGAGAGTGATGAAGGGCAGCCATGTCAGCCTGAGTTCAACACACACACACATACACACACAGAGAGACAGAGAGAGATAATGAGAGAGAGACAGAGATAGAGATAGAGACACACAGAGAAACAGAGACAGAGATAGAGAGAGACACACAGAGAGACAGAGGTAGAGAAAGAGAGAATGAGAGACAGAGATAGAGATAGAGACACACACAGAGAAACAGAGACAGAGATAGAGAGAGACACACAGAGAGACAGAGGTAGAGAAAGAGAGAATGAGAGACAGAGATAGAGATAGAGACACACACAGAGAAACAGAGACAGAGATAAAGAGAATGAGAGAGAGACAGAGAGAGACACACACAGAAACAGAGAGACAGAGATAGAGAAAGAGAAAATGAGAGAGAGACAGAGATAGAGAAGGAGAGAATGAGAGAGACAGAGATAGAGAGAAACAGAGAGAATGAGAGACAGAGATAGAGAGAGACACACAGAGGGGAAACAGAGAGACAGAGAGACAGAGATAGAGGAGAGAATGAGAGAGAGACAGAGATAGAGAAAGAGAGAATGAGAGAGAGACAGAGATAGAGAAAGAGAGAGAGAGACTTTATCTAGATTTTGTTGCTGTTGCTTGAGACAGCATCTCTAACCAAAGCTGGCCTCACTCTCTATGGAACTAAGGATGACCTTGAGTTTCCTAATACTCATGCTTGAACCTCTTGAGTGTTGGGACTGTAGGCTTGCACTACTACCATGCTCAGCTTTATTCGGTTCTAGGAATCAAACCCAGAGCTTCATGTATACTAGGTAAGTACTCTGCCAACTGAGCTGCAGCCCATTTCTGTCTGGCTCCTGCCTGACAAGCCTATACTCACATTCCCTACACCTTCCATTTTATACTACTCTCCTTCAAATCCAACCCATAGGTCTCTTTTAGAGCAGAGAAGTCCCCTCTGATCCTTTTAATTTCCCCATTTCATATCCTTTTCACTTTTCCCCTATGTAAAGTCAAAAGAATAGGATTATCTGAGGTATTGCTTCACAATTAGGGTCCTTGGTGTGATTTTACTTAGAAGAGAACCATACATGCATCATGATTTGTTCTTGTATCTTCTGGGGAACATGTTGCCTGTTGGAAATGTTGGCACATTACCAACTATCTATAGGAAAGGAATTTTCAAAGGTTTTGTAGTGTTAATCCCAAAGCACCCCATTTTTCAATGATACTGTTTACTATAGTTCTTAAGACCCATCTTCCATATAACAAGACAGTCATGTGTTTAGGAGATACATTTTTAAATTCCCAGGTCCATAGTTATGGTCTCATGGCACTGTGTAAAGAAAAGTGTTAGGCTCCGTTTTCAAGTATGTATTTTTTAAAAATCTTTGATTTGGTGGCTGCCATACACGAACCACAGACAGAATGCACGCATCGCCCATGACCAGATTCTCAAATTGACATTACCAATGCTGCATAACCCCATCTCGTGAGACCAAGTCTGCTCTCTCTGACTCTTCATTATCAGGCATTTCCTCCCCCAAATTCCTCCGATCAACAGGTATTCATTGCATCTACTGACTTGTAACAACCATCAGTACATAAAGTCTCTATGAAAAAAAAGATGTCTCTGTGGTCGGTTGTCTAATGAAACAGTGCACAGATGAAAGCTTCAGCAGCCATGTGCAACCACATGATCCGTGAGGGGATGCCCTAACAACTGGAGGAAAGGTGACTTTTGACTTTAAAACCCTGCATCGAAAGACCACTTTCATAGTCTTGGATCCCATGGTAGCCTCTACCTGGTACCAACAAATAATGGAAACTGTACTAGATCGTCCTCCTACATACCTGTGTGTTCAGCATCAAAACTTTCTAATGACCTGGTAGACCACATGAATGCCATATACAAAAACCTGGCAATACACATGCCCAAAATTCATATTCTAATTTTTGGAATGTTAAGGAATTTTAAAGACTGACATATAAACAAGATCCTTCTCTTCAAAGTGGAGTCTCACTATGTTGCCCAGGCTGGCTTTCACCTCCTGGGTTCGAGAGATCTTTCTGCCTCCCCCTAAAGTGCTGGGAAAATGGGTGAACACCACTATGTGCCATACTTGAATAAGAACATTTTCAAGTTATCCACTAAAACAGAAGCTTTCAGAAAGAATCATCACGAAATATAGCAGGTTAGTCCTAATAAATCAGTCAAGGGCAACACTGAGCTTGCTTATTCTAGGCCAGATTTTTATTTTCTTAATGTGGTACCAACTGATAACACCAAGTCACTCATTACTGGAAGCACCATAATTTACCATACAAAAATATGAAGCAATAGCTAAAGAAAAGATATTCCAGCCATAGCAGTGTTCTTCAACTTACAGAATTAATATTTGGTACTTTGATTCAAGGATTTCTGAATATCTGAACACTTCCCAGTGATTTCACCATCTATCCTAGCCGTGTCAATCATACTAACCCAGGACTTCTACACTTTAAGGAGTGCCTGTTTCAAAGCCGTTTGAGGCTAATGATATAAAAGGATTTTAAGCCTCCTGGGGGTACTCTCAGTGATGGACCACTCTGTTAATAGCATAAGGCCCAGAGCTCAGGCCTGTGCAGTTACACCAACAAGTTATGTGTTAAGTTTTCTTGGGTTATAAGTGTGGAGAATATTTGGTGTTTTAAATATTATTTCACTTGCTGAAATATAACTTCATTATAAATTAAAAACTTTTCATTCACCTTTTCACAAACAGGTGCACACATTTGTACGTGTGTGTGTGTGTGTGATGCTATGTGCACACATACTCAGGCACTTTCCTCTTAATTCTACCATTTCAGGTTTCAGTCTATTAATACCCACCCACTTAGCTAGCAGACCTTTTAACAGTGTGCCCTTTAAGGTTTGAGAGAGAGAGAGAGAGAGAGAGAGAGAGAGAGAGAGAGAGAGAGAGCGCAAAACCACTTGAAAATGAACAAAAATCATGGATGGAGAGCTGGGAGAGAAAGGAGGGACTGAGGGTGAGATCCAGCCAGGCATACAGACAATGCTCAGGAAACCTGCCTCCACCCTGAGTCTGGGCTGCTCAGCTCATCAGGCAGGTATTCAGCTCTTCCTGTCTGCAGACTTGCTTAGCATTGCAATCGGCTGTCTGCCCAGGAGGATGAGGTAATGTCTAGGTTTAATGCCAAAATCTCTCTAACTGGCAGGACACATCGGGTAAATATTTCTACTGTAGGCGATCACATTCATTTGATGCCACTGCCAGTTTCATTGGTGTTATTTTCTTAATTTACATTAACTCTTAGCCATTGTATCTGTTTAAGATTGAAAATGGAAAGGGCGGGATTTTTGCTGAAATCCTGTTAACAAGAGCAGAGGGAAAGGGCTAAGACTCCTTCCTCTCTGCAGCCCTGACTTTGCCCTAACAATGAGGGTTGAAAGAGCAGCCTCCTGCAATCCCTTCAGACAGTCTCAGCTGCACAGCCACCTCCCACAACTTACTCTCTAGTGGCTGTAAATCTGGAGTTTAGGGGTAGTTTGAAGGGTAGGTGCAGGAGGAGTCTGAAGCCTTGCTTCCAGACATCTTGTCCATGGTAATATTTGGAAGCACAGAATATACTGGTTGGTGTCTTCTCCCTTCTCAAATATAGCTCTGTACCTGCTACGCCTCCTCACTTTGACCTCTGCTTTATGATTTCACAAATTATAGACACTCTAGTTGGGACACCTACTGTAGACTGCCAACAGTCCACACTCAGCAGATTACCTAGCAGGAGTGCTAAAGGCCTCTTTCCTTCTGTTAGATTTCTCCCTTGTTACTGAGAGACCTCTGGCGTCAGCCTCCATTCTGTTTATTCTGTTTTAAAACACAGAACATTTTTTTCTTATTTCTTTTCTTTCTCTCTCTCTCTCTTTTTTTCTTTTTTGGTGGGGGGAGGGACAGGGTGGGTGGATCAGGAATTCACAAGTGCTCAAAACGCACAAGGGACAGTCACTGGGGATAAGAATAATACTGCACCCCTCCAGGCATTGCTCCAACAGAGTGTGAATACATAACACCAAGGTAAGTCCTCACAAAAAAGTATTGTAAAAGCAGAATTAGCTGTTGGTAACACTAAAGACCATCTAAGATCCAGTATCACCCTCACTGAGGGAGGGGAGAGGGACAGTGAGGAGCAGGGAGGCTCCATCCTCATGGTCTCAAAGGAATGGGGACACTCCTACAACATGGAACTCGAAAGACAATTGGAGGCAATGGGCCAAATGCGTGAAAATCTATGGATTCTACTCCAGGTGCCACAGTTAGGACCAGGTCAAACCAGTCATTTGCTGCCTATGATGGTGTCAGCCAAATGTGTCATGTTTGATATGCAGTACTAGGGACAGAGCCCAGGGCCTTGCACCTGCTACACAAGAGCTCTATCACAGACCAAAGGCCAGTGCTGAGGGGACTTTAAAGGTCAAATAACCATTCCAAAGAGGTCATCTCATTTCTACATATCCAATTTCATATCTCAGTCAACATATCTATGCCAACTATGCGCTTCTAAATAGGCAACAGCAAAACCTGCGAGAAATTGGAAGAACGGAGCTAAGTGATGGTGGTATCTCCTGAGGATCGCAGTGGGAAGACATGGCTGTTTGTCCCAGGGATGATACTGGAGAGGAGAAAGGAGAGGAAAACAGGAGGAATGGGCTGCAGCACAAGAGACTTCTTCACTGTTATTCTTACCTTGGTTTCCTCTCACTTTGAAGTCTGTTCCCTTGCTCCTAGATGATAAATTGTTGCTTTTTTGTTTTAGGAAACCATTTTATTCTTCACAAAAAGGAAGGATTTGTGTCACAGATGAGAAAATTAAGGTCCTTCCAAATGTTCTAATAAGATACCAAGACATGAAAGCCACTTGTGTTATTCTTGTAGTGCTAACAATTAGAAGTAATAGAAGTACTTGGTTCTTCCAGATATGGTAGTATGTATTCTGTAATCTCAGCCCTGGAGGCTGAGGTCAGAAGCTCAAGAATTCAAGACCAGACTACAAAACATGCAACAAAAAAAATACAGAAGTCACCCTTTTTAAAATGTCACAAGACCTCTTCTTGATTTAATAAAAAGATAAATAAGATCCTACAATGCTAAGCTGTTTCAACTCTATTTGGATTTAAACTAGAGAAAGCCTGGCTAAAAACTGGATGAAAATTACAAATTAGCTGGACACTATAGCTTTAAAACACATTAATTCATCTTGCTGGATTTCCTGAATATATTAATGTTTCATTTCCATTAAATTAATAAAGATAATATCTTTAACTATTAGTGTAAGAATTCTAATTCCCATGCTATTTTATTGACTATCTTTCAATCCACTCAGTGCTTAGAAAACTGTTGCAACAAATGTGTAGGTATATCATTTTATACTACGTCATTTTGATTTGGTTTACCTTAGTGTGGTGACTTTTGTGCAATGGCCACAAACCATGAAATCACACCCTTTCCTCTGTTTCCTAATCCCTTCACTAACCTCAGGTATAGAGGACTTCAACCAAAACACAGAGTCAAATTTCTATGGTATGCTTCCCTCTGAAACCACTGAGTGATAGGGCCCAGTTTGGAGCCAATTCCTAAGCCCCGTGAATATCAGACTGTAGACTGTAACTGGGTATCTTAAAGGTGAACTTGGATCTCCACTGTTCTTCCTCTCCATGAAAGACATAGTTTAACAGAAAGACTTAGGTCATCTGAAAAGATGGCATAAAAACCCTCAACAAAAGATTTGCTATGCATTAAACTAATAGTACTAAAAGGAGAAATCTCCAAAATGCCATGAAAAGACTTGAATATAAGCAGGGGGCAAGATAGAGCTATCTAGTTTACCTCCTAACTTCAAGCAAGACCCTCAGAAATCACAGGTGATGCCCCACTGTTAAGGCATGGCTCATAGATTTCCTGACAAACATGTCTGCCATCTTTGTAATCAATCTACTCTAGTTCCTGCTCTCCATGACTCAGTGGACATCTCCAAAGCTTCATGGTGCTCACCTCCTCTGGATGTCTCATGGTTCCTATGGAGATCAGCTGGAGCTATCCTCTGTACAACTGCATTTCCTTTTCCTCTATGCTCAGCTGGATCTCCTCTAGACAAGGATAAGAGACCTGAGAGGCAGCAGAGACTCAAGAGAGTGGAGGTTTTTTAAACATAAGCAAGATTCGGGGTTGTAGGATGAAAAGCCCGTAGGAGAAAATTCTACATAGAAGCTGGCAGTAGATGGCAAAGGTAATCAGAGCTAGGAGATGACTGAAGGTCTTCAAGTTCACTGGATTTTGTGGTACAACAAAGTGTTTATGATTTTACATGTGATTAAGGTATTTACTTCCTGTGGAAGTCAGCTAACGTCGCTATACAACTATCTAAAGATGGGAGGCCTTGACTCAGTGACCTCTAAGATTTTTTTCTTTGTCTGGAATTTGATAATGGCTTGATCTATGAGGCAGCTAAAGGAAAATTTCAGTATCCTTGACATCTTTTCCTTTTTAACTAAGCAACATTTTTAGCAACACCCTCTTTCAAGAGCACCATAATATACTCGAGAAGATGGAAAAACATATGTTCTTAGTTTCCCCAAAAGGACAGACAGACTCACTGCAAGTAATGGTACCAATGTTGTCTTCTAGGCTAACCAATAGAAGAAGCATTAATTGAAGGCAACTCCAGAAACACCAAGAAGGTAAGTTCATAATTTCACTTGCCATTAGAATTTTAGCTTCAAGATCTTCCAGTTTAATATTAAAAATGGGTTCAATTGTTTTTTAATTTCATAATACCCTCCCCCACATTTACTTCTTTGGCATGAGAATTGAAACTTTCTCCAAGCCTATGAAACAAGGCAGTTAGAACAAATGACTGATGATTTCTCTTCTATAGTGAAACTATTTATATGGATAGTCAGTTTCCTCAGAACCCTACTGATGGGAGATGCCATTATGTACATATGTTTCTCATACTGGTTAATAATAAAGCACTGTTGGCCAATAGGAAAGGAAGATAGGAGGGACTAGGAGACAAGGAGGAAATAGGAAGTAGTAAGGAGGAGTCAAGATGGAGAGTCTGGAGAAAGCTGCTGCGACAGGCGAAAAAACCTGTACACGTTACACCCTACCATATGAGCAAGGAGTCCCACACACATTTCTATGCAGAGGCTATGTTTTCAGACAATGATTTATTCACTCTGAAAACTTGTGACCCAGAAATCTTTGCACTCTAATAGTCATTCTAACTTCCAGGACAGTGGGTGGAGTTCCTGGGATCCAGATGGCCTTACACTTTGTACAAATTCATTAGGTTCACCTTCACAGTTGTAAAATATAAAAAGGTAGCTTTGGAAGACATGTACTCTGTAATAAAGTCTTATTTAACAATAGTTTAGCAATTCATTGATAAAGCTCTGGAGACCCAAATGTCTTGCCACTTACATACTTTCTCCAGGTTCCATAAATGACATTCATTTTGTATACTTCCTATAATGCACATTTGTTAACATCATGTTTGTAATATGTAAGAGAAATGCATCATATGTGTTTAATGAGACAGACAGATGTCAGAGAAGTCAGAAGATAAAATTTTAGTGGGCACACTGCCTGTGATTTCATTGGAGAAATCTTCTTGTAGGCTTGAGTTCTTAATCTCTCCAACTGTGACAACACTGGAAACAAAATCCTATTGAATTTTAAAATACAAAAAGTAAAAACTGAAGCCTCTTCAAGCAGAAATATCATATTTTATTTCCCTTTCAGAGAATATATGCTTTAGTGTCAGACAAGTCAAAAATGAACACGTTGAGTGTCAATATTTCCTTTTTCCTTTTAAAACTACAATGGGTCATCAAGATGATGAATAACAACCATCCATCTCTCCAACTGACTCCAGCTCTTTTTGTTGCTAGGTAATGTTTACCATCAGTTGTGGCAGGAAAGACAGACTCTTGACACCCCATGCTTGATAAGGCCTCCAATCAGTGTTGTATATTCTAGGTCTAGAACCACACCATTCCATACTTCAGGGAAGCCCAGCACCTTCTCTAGAAGAATGGGCCTCTTGAATGATCACTTAAGAAAGGAGACACAATGTAGCACACATCCTTCTTCCTAGACACCATGGGGTCAGCAGACAAGAAGGCAGACATATTGGACTCTCACTCCATACCTCCCTTTGTGTGTTCCATGAACCCTTGTCTCTAATATACAACAAAGCCAAGTATCTACAATTGGATCCCAGATCTAAAGATGGGATTTCCTTCTTTAGACACAGAAAATCTTTTAATTTATGCATCCCTCAATTCTTGAGGTAGGGTAAGAAAAACCTCATCCCAAATATGAGGCAGATGACCTTGGCACTAAGACACTGGCAGTACTACATAAACTAAAACCCCATAGCTCTTCAAGCCTCAAATCTAGTTGACGAGACAGTGACTCCCCTGGCATGACAGGTCTTCATGGAAAAGAAATCCATTTTGTCATTCTCCGTATCTAGGAGGGCTGGGAATAGGCATCATCTTGAAACAAAACAGTATTTAAGATGGAACTACTCTAGGGGCTAGACATTTAGAAACAATCACAACTCAGAGAACTTAGAGTCACTCTGTTGCAGGCTTAGAATAGGAGATAGCCCAGGAAGTCATGGAGAGGCAGGGGGCTAGATTGGATGCTGCCATAGTAAATACTTCAGGAAGCAGGAGAACTAGTCCAGGAGTAAAGGATATGGTGGGCTACAGCCCATCTTCTGGAGATGACTTTGAGTCTCATAGGCATCAACCTATAGTCAGTGAGTAGGCCAATCACTAGAGCTCCCCATCTGCTGCTAAAGTCACTGCTACTTGGACTAAAACCTCTCAAGCCCCAGTGGCCTACTTAAATTCCACAGCTTCATCCCTCCAGCAGGGTGTTTAAAAGTGATGAGTTCTGATAGTTGTCTGTATAGACCCTGATGCTGTGTTAGTTTCCTCTACTCCCAATACCCCCTCAGGAGATACTCTGAGGCTAGTATGGGATGTCTCAGGAGCATGGAAAATATTGTTCAGTCCACAGAGACTACAAGGCTAAGTACCCAAGCAGAAACTCCAGGAATACAAAGAAAAAAAAAGAATCTATTGAAAATAAGACAGTTCTGAAGGACATCTCTGATCCATGTTATTATTTAGGCTCTGTACCAGCCTAAAAGGTAGGAAGGACAAGGGGCTAAACTTCAGCTGGACTCCATCCATTCCTCTGCCTCCACCTGATGACTCCATCTGTACAAGACCCCAGGTGAAGCTAGTCTAACACTTATATTTTTTTGCTCTTTGCCCTCACCTTTTCTTTCTTTGTACTATACTTTCAATATTCTGTAAATAAGTACAGAAGATGATGAAAGATGCAATTCAGGACAGAGGAAGGAAGTGACCAGCACTTAAGAGATAACAAATTTCATGAAAGGAATGAGTTCATTAAGGAGAGCTGAGAAAGAAAGTCTCACTTCTTGTTCAATAATCTACCTAGCTCCTAACAGCAATAGGGGTGAAAGGATAACAAGAAGGGAGGGAGGGAGGGAGGGAGGGAGGGGGAAGAAAAAACAGTAAAACAACAAAATTATAGGCATCAGAAGACTACTCTCAGTCACAATCTAAAATGCAATTAGTATTAAATCACAAAACTAAAAACAAAACACACACACATAGCAGCTGACAGGATTAAAAAACAAGATCTAACTATTTGTTTTCTACAAGAAACATATCTCCCTAACAAACACACACACACACAGAGCCTGACAGTAAAAGAAGGAAAAACAGTATGCCATGCAAACAGAAGCCAAAAATTATCAGGAGTAGCTATTCCTAGATCTCATAAAGTAGATTTCAAGCCAAAATGAGTCATAAGAGACAATGAAGGTAACTACATATTAATAAAGGAAACAAAATGGTACTATAACAACTTTAAACACGTACGTACCTTATGTTGATAGGCCCAATTTCATTTTTAAAAAATGTTATTTGTGTCTACAAAATACATGTCCAGACATAAAAAACAGTAGACAACATCAATAACACAATCTCATCAGTAAAGTAGACCATTTAGATCTCCCCCTCCAAAAAAAAACAGAGGTACCAGAGACAAATTGCATCATGGTTCAAATGGCCCTAAAAGACCTCTATACGGTAGTCAAGCCAACAGCTGATAATATACATTTTTTCTCAGTATCCCATGGAACTTTCTTTACAAATAGCAAATTAAAGGCACAAAATCAGACTTAACAAATGTAAACAACTGGAATTTTTCTTTTTTCTTTAGGTCGTAGTGAACTAAAACTGAAAATTAATAGCTAGAGAAACCACAAAAACTATAGAAATATAAAGACAAGACACTATACTCCTGAACAATCAGTGAATTATTTAATAAGTTTAAAATTTTCTAGAATCAAACAAAAGTTCAATTTATCCAAACCGTTGGAATGCAGGAAAGACAACTCTAAGAGAAGAACTGACGGCTACCAGTGCCTGCTTTAAAAGTCAGAGGGATTTATGCCAAAGAAATAGCTATTAACCAGAAAACAATTCAACAGAAACAAACAAACAAGCAAAAAAGATCAATTTCCCAGATGCTAAATTCTCAATGAAATACTTGCAAAGCAAACTCAGCAACTGGTGGATAGGATCACACACCTTAACCAATTAGATTCCACTTGAGAAATGAAAAAATGGTTCTGTGTCCATAAGTCATGTATAAGCACAAAGTCTCAAAACACATTTCAGTACATATAGAAAGGGTCTTTGAAATATTCATAACCCCTTAAAAGCCCTGAAGGAACTAGAAACAGAAGGGGCATACCTCAACACAGTAAAAAGTCTATTCAACAAACCTGAAGACATTCTGCTAAATGGGGAGAAATAAAGCCTTTCTTCTAAAACTTTCTTCCACCTATTTTTTTCCATTTTTACTTGATATAATGCACAGTCTTCACTAGAGCAATAAGGCAAGAGAACTTTTTAAACAATCAAAATCAGAAAAGGGAGAATTCTAGTTAATCCTATTTGCAGATGATATAATCTTATATTTTAAATACTCTACAGACTCCACTAGAAAACACCTACTTCTGATAAACACTTTCATCATAGTTGGGGGATACAAAATCAACACATAACACAAATCAGTAGCTTCCCTAATACCAATAACAACTTTTCCAAGAAAGAACCTATTCACTAAACCTTAAAACTCAAACAAGCAAAAGAAGTCCTCAGAATAAAAATACCAGAAAGGCTGATGACCACAATGATGAAAACTTCAGAGTACAAGAAAGTTAAAGATGGCAGAAATCAGAAAGACCTCCTGTGTGTCAGCAAGATGGAAATTGTGGAGTGGGTTGTGTTACCAAGTGCCGTCTACTTACTCACAGTAATCTCCATCAAAACGAAAAGAAATAGGAAAGAAAGCAAGAAAGGCAATCCTAGAATCCATAGGTAAGCAAAAAAGACCCTAAACTGCCAAAGCTATCCTAAGCAGAAAAAAGCAATGCTGGAGGACCATAACACCTGGCTTTAAATTATACTGCAGGGTCATAGTAACAAAATGATGTGCTACTGAGAGATAGCACTGCTGAGCCCTTTCATTGGGCACTGAGCAAATGCAATGTGTGTGTTCATCAACACTGCAAGTGTTAATGATATGGTCTTTAGGTTGATACTGTAAGCACACCTTCTGCCACTCATTTTTAAATACGTAAGCAAAATTACTGGGTGTGGAATAATTTGGCTTCCTAACTAGCCAGTAAGGAACTCTAGCCTGGGCTGTCTAGAGCAAAGGGACTATCACCATAACTGACTATTATGCCAGCACTGGCCATCTTGAACTCATAGGCCTCCAGGCAACTATGCAGAGACTATGGATGATTCCCTGGCTCCTTGGAGTGCTTCAAACAGCTTGAGCCACACTTTCTGCTATCACAAGTCTCCACGGGATGGATCCTATGGTACCACCTGCATATCAAGGCTGCTCAGGGCTACCTGTTCGTCTGCTGCTCTGACTGGGGTGGAAGGAAGAATCAACACAAGAAGGCCTCTTCCACCAAGTCCCACCTCAGGCTTCTTTCTGTCATTGTTCATCGGTCACCTTTAACACAGAGAATGGCACAAGGCTTCCCACAAAGGATCAGCATGGGCTCACTGCGTACTGTAAACCCATCCCACAGTCTCCTCAGTCTCAGTCACTGGTGCCTCCATCTTCCTGTGAGCTCAGGCCAATTCTCTCATGGCACATGTGATCACCAGCAAGCCCTGCTGGCTTTCGGTTCAAAGTGCACCAGCATGGACCTTCTCCACATTACCGCACTGAAGTCCACACCACAACCACTACCCGCTGTCTCCACTGTTTCTACAGCTGTGTAGCGAGACTCCCCCGCTCCCACCCTCATCCCCAGACAATCGATGCTCAACACAACAGCCAGACAAATCTTTTAATCGGGTCCCTCGTTATGTCTGCTCTGAAACTTCTGATGTCTCATCAGAAAGTAAAACTACATTCAGTGGTCTGTGAAGCTTCATGTGACCTATGCCTCACAATCTTAGGTCACCTCAGCTACACCAGGCAGGATTCTGGTTTGCTTTCCATTGCTGTGACAAAACACAGTGATCAAAAGCAACTTTGGGGTCTATTTTAGCTTACAGTTTATAGCTCATCATCAAGCTCACTCAGCTTCCCTCTTTACAGGGGCACAGACCACCTGGTCAAGGATGGTGATGCCTACAGTGTCTGGGTTCTCCCACATCAATCAGTAGTCAAGAAAATACTCCCAGGACACATCCACAGGCCAAACTAATGGAGGCAATCCCTGGATTGAGATTTTTCTCTTACCAGGTATGTCTAGGTTTATGTCTAGTTGACAAAAAACAAAATGACAACAAAAAACTATGAAAGGCAACTTCTGTCTTGGAGTCTTCTTACAGGCTGGATCCTTTTTCAGTATTTCTGTACATTTACCTACTCCTCCGTTGCTTTGAGTTATGACAAATGCCACATCCTCAATGGGGCTTTCTATGGTAATCTATTTAAAATTATAACACCCTAAGATTTCTTATCCCCCTTTCTCAGCATTCATTAACTCCTCACGCATGACTCAATAGGTATATTGGTTCTTTCCAGGCATCGGAGTATAAAGTCATGTGGGAGAATTATCTATTGAGTTTAGTGCTGGCACATGGGGCAGGGTTATCTATTGATGGAAAATGTTCTGTATGCTATGAATATGTGTTTCTCTTACTGGTTGATGAATAAAGCTGTTTCAGCCAATGGATAGGTATGATGTAACCAGGCAGGAAATATAGGAGAATTTGGGGAGAAGGGACATAGAGAATGAGTCACTAGGGAGATGCCATGTAGCTGCTAAGAAAGCAAGAGGCTCCAGTATCATCAATAAGGGAAGATCATGTAAAGATATAGAGATTAAAAGAAATGAGTTAATTTTTTATTTTATTATTTTTTTATTTTACATGTCGATCCCAGTTCCCTCTTCCCCCTCCCTCCCTTTTACCCTCTATTCCCCCTCACATGCACCCTGGCCACCTTCCCCTCCCATCCCCCCACCCCAATTCCACATGTAGGGCAATGCCATCCAGGTGGGGTCATGTAATCTGTCAAGTTATTTGAAGTAGGGACTAGGACTTCTCTCCTGTCTCTAGGTTAAGGGAGTATCCCTGCATGGGGGATGTGTCCGCTAGGTCCTTTTGTGCACCAGGAATACATCCTGGTTCTACTGTCTGAGGTCCCTTAGACTGCTCAGTCCTTCTAGCTGAGACCCATATTCAGGGGGTCTGAGTCAGTCCCATGCTGGATTCCCAGCTATCAATCTGGAGGCCCATTAGCTCCTCCTTGTTCAGGTCAGCTGTCTCTATGTGTAAGAAATGGGTTAATAATTAAGAAAGCTAGCCATTAAGAAGCCTGAACCATAGGCCAAACAGTTTATAATTACTATAAGCCTCTGCATGTTTATTTGGGACTGAAGGATGGGCAGGACTGACTTATATATTGAGTTTAGTACTGGCCCATGGTAAAGTGCCAGGGATTTATTTCCTCAAAAGACTTGCATGCTCTTGTGTTGCCAGTTTCCAGCTGTATCTTGAACTCTACCAAAGGAAGACTCTAAAGGCCAGATTCTTCAACATTATCAAACTAATAGAATCCATTTCAATGGATTCTTCGCCATTTCAATGAGGATGCTTTCCCCCAGCCAGTGTTGTCATGGGAAATATTAGTTTCCATGATTCGCTGACACACTCGCCACTGTTTCAAAAAACAAGGAACTTTGAGAAAGCTCTTCACAGTGTTCATTTCTAGCATGTATCTTTTAAAAGTCCTGAATGAGGTCAACACACACGCACACATACCTACAGCTGCTTGTCAACAATGATAAATTAATTACTGATTCTTTTGGTTTAAAAAGACACAAATTCTGTTCTCCAGGAAAGATCTAGAATGCCTTCAGGCTTTCTTAAAGAGTTTATAGTGCATGAATTGAAAGGAAGAACTACTTGAGGGGTATTTACTTATCTGAAATTAAAAACAGCAGTTCAAATTATCTTGAAGGGCTCTAAGTGGTTGTAAGACAATAACTTGGCCTCTTACAAATAGACAACTTTCTTCGGTGTTTCTCTGAATCATGTGCCTTTAAAGTAAAAGGAATTCTTCCTTCCCTCGATTTCCCATCATTTGTTACTTGCCTCTAACACATTTCGATGTCAAGGGCCCTCCTCCCTAGGGCAGACTTCCTATCCCTACTAACTGCCTCCAACATGTAAAACCTTGTGAAGCACCAGCCAACATGTTTTCCATTTCTGTTCCAACCTCTTCTATCCTCCTCTCTGCCTGCATTTTCATCGTGTTGCTTCATTCCATCGGGCCACTCATTAGGCTCCTAACAGCCCCTCAGGAGTCAGATGATCTTGTCCCTACTAAGCATGGTGTGTCACAGCTCATCTTTCTGCACTTTCTGGGCACAGTCTGGCATTTCTACTGGGAGCCCTGGCCCAGACTAATTACCACTTACCTCATGGAAAATGGTAACAAGTAGCTTCTCACTTTGAGCTCCCACCAAGGCCAGCAGATGCCACTGTGGTCACCTGCAGGAACTTCCAAGCTGTGCAAACTAACTGGCTGCGGTTCCCTGTGGCCTGGTGCTACCCCCATGTCTCTCTGTCCCTTCCCATTTAAGCACTCTGGCATGCAATTTCTATTTTTGTGTTTAAAGGGAGGGGATAATTAAAATTTCTGAATGTTTACTAATAGCCCCTGCTTAACTGTTCAGTGAATTTTGCTAAACAGAACTTACATGTATTCTGCTTATGGAAGTCTGCATAGACGAATATGAGAAAGGGCATTTATAAAGAAAGGATGACAACATGTTAGTCACAGTGGGTTCCCTCTTGGTTAGAGGTACCTGGGCTCATCTACCCAGCCCCATCTGTTTTGGAAAAGGGAAAGAAGGTTCATGAGACTAGGGATTGGGGGAGCCTGCAGTGGGCACCTGTGGGTGGGTTAATTTGGTACTAGTTTTCTCCTTAAGGGTGGTCTCAGACACTGGCTCTTCTATACAAAACCCCAGCCCTTGACACAGTGCAAGACTTTCTGCCTCTCTCCGGAAGTGCAGTCTGGACCAGTGCTTCTCCTGCTCCGCCACAGAGTCTCTGAGTTTCTAACAGCCCCACATCCAATAGTGCCACTGACATGGCCATGGTTGTTCTGTTACTCTAGCCACACCCCTCCCCACCACGTAAAGCTCTGCCCACTGAATCTTTTCTCCCTTCCTTCAAGCCTTCTGACATCCACTCTCTGTAACATTAGCATACCCAGGCCCCAAAGAGGCTTTTTCTGACCCTCAAAGCTGGAGCCCCTGGCTTGGGACCCTCCCACAAGCCATCCATCTAAATTAGTCTGACACTTCCAGAAGACTGCAGAAGGGAACTCTGCCTCCTTGATCCCTCTATGATCCCTCTTCTCAGCACATAGTACTACTTAGTCCCGTTTAGAAAAATACTTAAGCTAGGTGGTTGTGGTACACACCTTTAATCCCTGCATTCCGGAGGCAGAGGCAGGCTGATCTCTGGGAGTTCGAGGATAGTCTGGCCTACAGAGCAAGCTCCAGGACAGGCTCCAAAGGTACAAAGAGAAATCCAAATAAAAATTTTAATATTATTAAATAAATGGTGTCTAGGGTTAGAACATGTTGTTAGAAGAGACTGGAGATCAGGAATTGTGATAAGAGTTATAACACCTTGGGGGTGGTCACTACCTGGGCCACTGGCGTTCCTCCTGGCAGATGGGACTCCACCCTGCCATGCTGTGTGTGTGGATTCACACTCCTGCTGTCACAAAAATAAAATTCAAGCCATCGGCTTACATCTAGAGAAACATTACCTTCTTGTGTTTAGAACCCACATCAGTGAGTATATCCAGAGGAGGCAGTCAGCCCACAGAACTAGGGGTGTCAAGGCGGAAGTTGAGGCACAGAAGGCATTTGCATCAACACTGTCCTCTCTTGGGTCCTCTCAGTCAGGGCTCCTCCTCATGCTGTACCTTGCTACAGAGGGACAGATGGTCTCAGCTTCCAGTTCAGACAAAAACCGCTTCCCAACTCATGCCTGCATCACCTGTCTGTGGCTCTGCCCATGTCTGTCACTAAGACACATCCACCCATAGCATCCACGTCATATTTACAAGGAAGAGGGTGCTGCTTTTCTAGAAAGCTGACCTTTTGCTTGACATTACATGACATTTTAGATGCCCACCCAATTACCAAGACTGCTGACATCACTGGCGGCCAGAGTGTGGCTTTTCACAGAGGGGTAGGGTATGGCTGGTGTGTCTTAAATAATTTTTACTCCAAGTTATTTGTTGCTGGCAGTTTGCGAGTCTGGGGAATTCATGTGGCAGTCAGCATGAAAGCAGGTGTGAGTGGGTGCAACAGAAGAAATCATGGCTGCCAAAGTGTTTGACTCCATTGGAAAGTTCGGCCTAACTTTAGCAGTTGCAGGAGGCGTGGTGGATGCTGGTCACAGAGCTGTCATCTTTGACTGACTCCATGGAGTACAGGACATCGTGGTAGGGGAAGGGACTCACTTTCTCATCCCTTGGGTACAGAAACCTATTATCTTTGACTGCTGCTCATGACCACTGAATGTACCAGTCATCATAGGTAGCAAAGATCTGCAGAACGTCAACATCACACTATGCATCCTCTTCCCGCCAGTGGCCAGCCTCGCATCTACACCAGCATCGGTGAGGACTATAATGAGCGGGTGCTGCCATCCATCACCATAGAGATCCTCAAGTCCGTAGTGGCTCAAAAGCCGTGGTGGCTCGATTTGATGCTGGAGAATTGATCACTCAGCGTGAGCTGGTCTCCAAGCAGGTGAGCGACGACCTCAGAGAGAGCAGCGACATTTGGGCTCATCCTGGATGATGTGTCTCTAATGCACCTGACCTTCAGAAAGGAGTTCACAGAAGCAGTGGAAGCCAAACAGGTGGCTCAGCAGGAAACAGAGAGGGCCAGATTTGTGGTGGAAAAGGCTGAGCAGCAGAAGAAGGCAGCCATCATCTCTGCTGAGGGTGACTCCAAGGCAGCTGAGCTGATTGCCAACTCCCTGGCCACCACAGGGGATGGCCTGATTGAGCTGCATAAGCTGGAAGCTGCTGAGGACATTGCTTACCAGCTCTCACACTCTTGCAACATCACCTACCTGCCAGCAGGGCAGTGGGTGCTCCTCCAGCTTCCCCAGTGAGGCCTCCCTGCTTGCACCTTCTCAGGCTAACCAGACTGGCCTCAATCGTTCTGAATATGCTTTCCTTCTACCCCATCCTAGAAATCACTGTGAAATTTCATGATTGGCTTAACATGAAGGAAATAAAAGCAAAATCACTTCAGGTCTCTAACTATCAAAAAAAAAAAAAAAAAAAAAAAAAAAAAAAAGTTATTTGTTGTTGACAAACTTCCAAAGCATTCATCAATGTTATGAAACTCTATCTATTAAGGGTTAAGATTTTTAAGATTTTTTTTTAACAGAAACTTTAAGTTCACAGCAAAATCTGGGAGTTGGATTTCATTAATCCCTACTCCAAGCAAATGCATAGCCTCTTCATTACACCCTGCATCTTAGTAGATTAGTTACTGCAAATCAGTAAAACCACATGACTTCTCACCCAAAGTCCACAGTTTGTGCAACACTGTAAAGGACGTATGAAGCAACCTGTGCATTGTTTGGCTGAATGGTGACAGGTGTCTACATTATAGACCTACAGAATAAATACATCTGCCCTCAAAAGCCCTTTGTACTCTGCTTAGCTTCTCCCCTTGCTAGATAAACCCCAGGCGTCTACACTGTTCTGACTTTTCCAGAACCTCGTGTAGTTGGAGTCATACAGTATGCAACCTTTCAGGCTCTGTGTGCCACTTAATAATAGGTATTTAAGAAGTCTCTGTGTCTTCTCATTGTTTGATATTACATTTCTTTTTCAGTGACAAGTAACATTCCATTGTCTAGATGTACCCACAGTGTATTCATCCCTTTACCTACAAAGGGAATTTTGGTTGCTTCCAAGTTCTGGCAATTATTAGAAATCTGCTCTGCTATGGACATCTACATGGAGGGTTTTGACTAGATTTATCTTTTCATTCCTTCGAAAAAAGCATCAAAAACTATAACTGGCAAACCATATGCTGGATGCATACTCTTCAGGTGTTTGTTTTTGGTGAGTTCTGTTATTAAAGAAATTGCCAAACTGTACTCCAAACAGATAATGCATTTTATATTTCCACCAGCAATGGATGAGGGTCCTGCTTGCTCACCATGCTTCCCCAGATGGGAAATGGTCAGTGTTGTTGAGTTTGACCATTAAAAAAGCTGGAGTGATATCTTGAGTTAGTTCACATTTCTCTGAAAACATATGATATAGAACATGCTTTCATGTGATTATTTTCTTTAGTGATTATGGGCCTTGGTAATTTTTAGTTTGCATCTGTGTTTTTCTCTGTTCATATGATCAGCCATTTTAATCAGTTTTTGTTCTTATAGTCATTTTTTTAAAGAATTCTTTGCACATTTTCAGTAACAGTTCTTTTAGTTAATCTTTATAAACATTCTCTCAGTCTATTTGGCCTGTCTTTTCATTGACTTGACAATGTATTTCGCAAAAGAGAAAATTTCAACGGTAATGAAGTCTAATTCATCAATTGTTTCCCTTTAGTTTACATTTAAAAAGCACCACAAACTCAAGACCATCTAGAATTTTCCCCTATTTTCTAAGAATTTTGCATGATTTTATGTTTTATACGTACAATTGTGATGAATTTTGAGTTATTTTGGGGTAAGACGTAGGTCTATATCAACTCTTTTTTTTCTTTTTGTATACAGATGTTCATCGTTTCTGTATCATTTAATAAGACTATCCTTTCTCCATGTGATGCCTTTGCTTTTATGTTGAAATCAGAACAATGTACTTGGGAACATCTGTTTGTGAATGTGCTGTTCTATTCCATTTAGCTGCTTGCCTAGCCTCTTGTAAATACCATATTACATTGATTACTATAATTTATAGTAAATCCTGGAGTCAAACAATATTAATTCTCTGATTTGCTCTTGCCCTTCAAAATCATATTCTCTACAATAGATCTTTTTTGGATGACTGTGTAAACTTTAGAATCAGTTTATCAGTATCCACAAAACAACTTGCTGGGCTTCAGTGCTACACCAATCTCATTTTTTAAAAAAAACAAAAACAGAGGTCTAGAGATACAGTTTAGTAGTAGAGTAGAATGCTTGCCCAGCATTTCTAATTTAGTTATTTTGAATCTTCTTTTGGTTAGATTCGCTAAGGTTTTGATATTGTTTTTTCAAAGAACCAACTTTTTGTTTCATTAATTCTTTGAATTATTTGGGGTGGACCAACTCATAACACTGGAACTAGCCTGGATGGGAGCCAAGTTGGTCAGCTCAGGCCTTCCAGGGTCTTCTGCTGCCATACATGCAGACCTTCCAAATCCAGTTTTCTAATGCTAATGAAAATCCATCTTCACCAGAAAATACAAAAGCATTTGAGGCATCAGCCACAGGGCATAGTAATTTACATCATTTAAGAACTACCACTGTAACCTGGGGTTCCTTAAACCAGGAGAACAATGGGCAACCCAGGCTAAACAAAAAAGTCTAGTTATGTTTGCTAAGAACATTGATGGAAATGACAACCAATGTTCATATTCTCAAGCTTGTCATTCTGCTTCTTCTGTCCTTTTGTAATCATGTGAATACTCCACTGATCTAAAGCTTGCCTAGGAGGAGGGACTTCCCAAGAACCAGGAGGAGCCACGGCAGACTTTGAGCAAGTCATCTTGGGCCCTAAAGTACAGTCTTTAGAGAACAGTTTGTCCTACAAAGCATCTTGAACCCAGATCCAAATAGGACATCACTGTCCCCAAACATAATGGAATCCTCCTCAGTCGACTGCCCTGCCTAAAGTTTGGGCTATTTCCCAAGATCATCCTCAGTCCTCTGTAACTGCCTCTAGGAAATCATGATCCAGACATACCCAACCTCACTTCAGGAATCTTATACCCATATTGTGTGGTTAACTGTCGAGCTGTGATTTATTCATCCAGAAAGTCCTGACAGAAACACCTAAACTAGAAAACAGATTCCTACATGCCTGGAGAATCTGAGGCTGTCATGAGAACCCCTCACAATTTATTCTTCCTTCCCTCATAGGACTGTTGTCTGGGCAATATGAAGACATGTTTTTAATGCCCACATTAAAGCAAAGGTATTCAGTCTTTACCTGGTATTCAATCTTTACGCTATAATTAGGTTTGCTTCTTTTGGTTTTGAGTATTTAAGCTCATCTGATGCCTGGCAGGGGCAGGGAATTCACTGTATTCACTCAAGGTATTTTCATTCCCCAGTTAAGAAGCTTAGTTAATGTAGCTTTCTGCAAACAAATTCTTTTCAAAGGATAACAGCATACAAAGATTATGAGTAAATTAAAAATTGACAGTGTCTTTGAAAGCTTGTAAAAGACAGGCAGACACACACATACCTACAGTCTTCTCTCCATATATTAATAATGAAACAATTTGGCTTATATATTCCCACTGTGAACTATGAAACATCCCATTTTCATATTGTTGGAAGATGTAGTATGTTTGTAGGCCAAGATTATTCATGAGATAATGTAAAATCCTGTAGTGCCACAGACTTACATGATTCATAGTATTTTGAATGGTCTTACTGACCATTTGATTGCACTTGACCTTAAGTCGTTTCTCTGTAACCTTTCTGCCAACTGTAAGACCAGGAAACTGCAGATTAAGGAAAGAACACAGAGAGGACAGGGCAGGATAATGGAAGGATGAAGGAGCCTGTCAGGTGGATTTTTCATTAGCTTAGTGGATGCCCAAATCCTCAGACTTGGCCCATTGCCTGGGTGGGGTCGGGATCCTACAGACTCCACAGTGTTGCTCCTTTGTTCTTATTCTAATGTGTTTTGCAGCCCGGAACAGAAGCTGCACTGTTAGGCTGAACATTTCACGACCCTCAAGTCTTTTTATCTGAAACTGAAGCCTAACTGACTTCTTTGATCTGTCTGGCTTGCTAGCCATCCCCTTCCAGTACCTGAATGAAAATGAGGAAGGCTGGTGCTGTCTGTTACACTTCCAGGTTTCAAAGAACTACACAGCACCAGAATCTCAAAGGGCAAGGGGATGACTTTCATACCGGGCCTTTGGCCTTCAGAAGGTAGCTCTCTCTGCAGAAGGCTGGCCTTGGCCATGTACTGCTAGGTGAATACTAAGAGTCACAATCAGCCACTGAGTCTTTTTACCCTCTATCCCATGGGGCCAGTGGAAGGTGGGCCTCTTCAATTTCAGTGGCTATGATTAAACTCACCCAAACTAAGACTGCTACAAAACCAAGATTCTAGTTCCTCCAAAGAGAAGGTCAAAAATCAGGGTTTTTTGTTTGTTTTGTTTTGTTTTGTTTTTCAAGCCAGGGTTTCTCTGTAGCTTTGGAGGCTGTCCTGGAACTAGCTCTTGCAGACCAGGCTGGGATTAAAGGCATGTAGCACCAATGCCCAGCTTAGTATTTTTTTGTTTTTGTTTTTGTTTTTTAATGATCTGAGTTTCCTTCTACTCATTAGTCTCCCTTATGAGATTTATATCTTCTCTTGAAATAATAAGACATTAATTATTCAGTGAAGTTTTTCTCTAGTGCCAAAGACAGAAAAACAGCAGCACTGTCCAAGAAAAACACAGTATCATCAATGAGTGATTACTGTAGAACTGAGTTAATGCCAGCTTACCTGAGTCCACTGGGGCTGAGCCCAGCCAACTGGAGGTGTACACTCTGCCTGGAACATTCTCTTCCAACTTTGCCCTTCCTTTGCTGCCCTCACGGCCTACCCAATGAATGGCATCCTCTGGCCCACAGCTTCCCAGTGCTTCACACTGGTTGGTGTTCTGAAGCAGCAACATGAGCATCACCCCTACAAACATATAGGAGATACAAACGCATGGGACACGCCCCCCAACCTCCTCAATCTCAAGATGGGGTGCTTTAATGTACAAACACTGGAGAGCCATTATCTGAGCCTTCATTTCCCTTCGTTTGGCATAACAAAATGCTGTTTTTCCTTCTGGTGGTGCGGCCTATGAGATGTCATATGAAGGGACCCACATCAGTCCCTTAAAGACGTTTGTGAGGGTGCCCTGCAGAAAGCTAAAGGCTTCACAGCATGCACAACTGTTATTCACACAGTCCCAACTAAACCAAAGGCATGAGTCTGATCCTTAAGGACCTCCACTCACCATTCTGAGGCTACAGATGCCTTGTCCTCAGTCTAAAAACATTCAGCATTCTTAAAAAAAAAAATAATAACCTGACCAGCAGGCTGGAGAGATGGCTCCATGGTCAAGAGCATGTACTTCTCTTAGAGAAGACAAAAGGTCCATTCTCAGCACCCACATCAGGTGGCTCACAACCTCCTATTATAGCCACTTCTGGATTTTAAGGGTACATTCCATTCACATGTGCACATACTCACACACAGGCACACACATATACACATAATTAGAAATAAAAGAGATCTTAGAAAACAATGACCAAGCAGGCTTGTGGTCCAATAAGAACAAATAGGTCAGAAAGGTAAGTACAACTAGTCACTGGGATCTAATGAAAGTACTACACTAAATATGACATCATTAACAGTATCTCCATGGCTTTTCAAGGAAAAGGGGTCTCCAAGTTTGCTATTTTACTCATATAAATAACAAATAGCACATTATCTGCAAACATTCTTCTTTAGCCATGTCAGCCTCGGCATAGAAAGAAGGCTGGAAACAGTGACTGGCAAAGAGAGAGGGGACAATTAAATGGGCTTGCATTAATGCCAGAGGAGAGGTCTTAGAGGACTCTGGTTGTCCTGGACACAGGGAGAAACATAAACAGAGGGCAGGGCGAGCACTGAGGGGTGAGGAAGACAAAGGATACCTTCTCATCCTTGCCCCTTATTCACAGGGTGAGAGGCCCTGCAGAAAGAAAGAAATGCCACTCCTGGGAATCAAGTGTTTCACTCCCAGTATGCACTCCCTGGACTCCTCCATTTCCAAGCACACACTTTAAAACAGTCAGTTCCACAGAGAACAACTTTGAGTACATTGTGGTTTAATCTGAGAGGACCAACTCACTAACTCAGGCATCAGATGCTTCTAGGGCACCTATCAAATATCAGGTAGGTACAAGGAGACATCACACATCTCACAGCATAGTGTCCTAGGACCAGCGCTGTGCAGGGCCATGTGAACCTTGCACAGGGAGAACTTCGTCCACACTGGGCAGGGAAAACAGATGCTGCAGGACAGCAGTCTTCATGCCAACCCCACAGGTGGGCTTGTTTGCTTGTTTTAGCCTTTTTAATTACAAATAGGTTTCTTTTTTCATACAATATATTCTGATCGTGGTTTTTCCTCCCTCATCTCCTCGTAAATCCTCCCCATCCAACTCCACCCTGTTTTCTTTCTTTGAAAAAAAAAAAAAGCACATGCAGAGATACATGTGAACACACACACACATGCAGAGACACATGTGAACACACCACACACACAAGCCACAAGCAGAGACACATGAACACACACACAAACAAATCCATAAAAACACATCAGAAATGAATATATAAGCAAAAAAAAAAAACAGTGAGATTTAAGAAAAAAGATGCTTAGACAAAGCAATATGAGACAAAAAAAAAATCTCCAGAAATACCACCAGGTTCATTCTGAGTTGGTATCCACAGCTGAGCAAAAGGCCTGCACTTAAGTGTGGTGTGTATACCCAATGAGGTTTGCTTTTTCTGACTCTCCTCATTTAATTGCAAAGGAAGAGAATTAAAATGGAAACTGAGGAAGTACATGGAGAATGTTTCTTTTCCGATGACAGTATATTTATGGAAGAAGCCAGCTACGCAAACATCTGGCAGCCACATTTCTGGAAATCTGCAAAGGTCTACTGATGCTCCCCTTTCAGTGTGAGGGGTTTCACAGAATACCATTTTCACATGCTACATAGTTTTAGCAAAGGAAGCCTACCACACAATCTCTTTTGATTCACAGGCATCAAGGACATTAGACTAGAAAAAGATAAACACAACTCAATAATCCTAATGCCTCTCCAAATTACCCTACTAATTAAAAAAAATATTGTGGTAAAATACAATGAGTTTTGTCATTTTAACCATTTGAAGTGTAAAATTCAATAACATTAATCACATTTACACTGCTGTACAATTGCCACCACTACATGTTTCCAACTCTCTTTTATTACTCAAAATAAAACTCAAGAAATTAGTCCCCAGGATGCCATCCCAGATCTTAACAACCTGAGTCGATTCTGGCCTTTATGAGCCTGTTTGAGATATTTCACAAAAGCGGTCACTGGCTGTATGGATGTGCTGCTTATCCAGTTGTCTGTTGGGTATTTGGGTGTGGCCAACATTTTCAAATGCTTCTCATATTTGTTTCAACTCTTGGAGCAGATTCCAAAGAATTAAGGCTTTTCTGTGCTTATCACTTTGAAGAAACCTTAAACTGTGCAGTACCTGTTGCTATTCCTCCCTCCCAGTAATCAACATATGTTCCAACTTCTCTATATTCTTACTGAAGTTCATTTTCAGACTTAAGAAAAAGTACTCTAATGACTTTTTAATCTAACAGTTTCATATATATATTTAATGTATTCTGATTACTCTTTCTCCCTTCCATCCCTGTTGACACCTCCCATTGCCAAGACCTACCAGTCCCCTTCCTACTTTATGACTCTTGGTTTTGTTTTGTAACCCATTTTATTTAACCCGGGCCATCTACTGATGCCTGAACAGATCAGTGGGTACACGACCGAAAACAATGATTCTCCCTGCTTTTAGTAGCAAACAGCTCAGCAGTAAGAGAAAGGGTCTCTGAGTCCTTCCTCCATCCATGCCTGACTTGAGTTGACGACCCATTCTTGTGAAGGTACAGTACATGCATCCGTAGCTGCTATGAATTTGTGATTGGAATGGCTGCATCTTGCCCAGAAGATGCTATTTCACAGTCCTTGTAGTTCATAACACTTACATTCTTTCTGCCCCCCTCTTCTGCTTAGAGAGGTTGTTATAAATGATTTAAGGCTGATCGATCGCTTTTCTGTCACTTGTCCTCAGTACCCATGAATCTCTGCTTCACCACAATTCTTAGGAAAGAGAAGCTTCCAGTTTTCAGATTTATTATAGTTCCTCTAGGGACTATAGTGCTTCTAGGTGTGACAGCATATCCACTATGCTTTTGATTTGAATTTCCCAAATGACTAAAGATGCTAAGAATCTTTTTATGTGTTTATTGCCCATTTGCATATTCTTTGGAGAAATGACTGCTCAATTCCATTCTCCATTTTTTTGAATTGGGTTTTCTTTTTGCTATTGAACTTTAGTAGTTTTTTTTTTAATTTTCTAATTTAAATTTCTTTTTCATACAATATATTTCGGTCAAATTTTCCCCTCCCTCAACTCCTCACAGATCTTCACCACCTCCCTACCTACCCAACTTCATCTTCTCTCTCTCATCTCATCCTTCTCACATACTCTTATCAAGCATATAATTTGTAATATCTTTACTCACTCTATGGGATATCTTCATTTTCTTTAAGAATATCTTTAAAGCTTTTAATTTTGATAATATTCAATTTACTGTTTTTATTCTGTTACACATATTTTAGCATCATATTAAGAACCCACTGCCATATAGATCATAAAAAGTCACCATGTGGATAACTCTAATATTTAAGTCAGCGATCTATTTTGAGTTAAATTTTTATGAAATCAAGGTCCAGATTCATTTTTTTTGATGTGGAAATCCATTTATGCTGTCATTATGTGTTGAAAAGAGTACTTACCTCCCAGTTGAGTAACTTGGCATCCTTCTCAAAAGTCAACAGACGACAGATATATGGTACATATTACTGAATTCACAGCTCAATTCTGTCTATCTACATATCTAAACTTATGCTCAGTATAAATTTGAAACTGAGATGTATGACTCCTCCAAATTGATTCTTTTTCATTTTTTTTTTATATTGGAGGTTTGGGTTTTTATTCCATATGAAACTGGAATAGTTTCTGCTGCTGTTTGGCACTCTAGAGGCAGTGGGAACTGGGAGAATGGAGACAATAAATGAGGTGGACTAAAGTCTTGTGCAATAACCAGTTTCACTCAGGGCATCAGACAATTTATACTCTGAGGGTTAAGAAGAACCTTGTGAGTACAGTGTCCAATCACAGGGGCAAGCCACACAGGGCAGGCAAGCTGCATGTGACAGCAACATGCTTTTCCATAGAGGCATGTAAATAAATTGCAGCAAATAATCTGAATTAAATTCACTCTTATCTGCTACTCCTGGGGGGGGGCACAAAAGCCAAATCCATGAGCAATGTTGAGTTTTTGAAGAAACTGAAGTCACAAGACTCTTGTCCTGGCTTCTTGGAGATCTAAATCTCCTCACACAATGCCATTCTTGGGCGCCCTGTTCTGAAAAAAACACCTCTTGAATGCTGATGAGGTCTGACTTCAATCTATTGATCACTTGGGGTAACACTATACTTAGCAATACTAAGAAATGGAAGTGTCCCTATTTAATTCTTTTTTAGGATGTTCTATAGTTTTCCATGTATAATCTGGGAAGATTATTCATGGTTAAATTTAATCAGATATTTTACTTGTGTGCCTGGCATCTGTGGAGGCCAGAAGGGGGCATCAGGTCCCCTGGAACATGAGTTCCAGATAGTTGTGAGCTGCTATGTGGGTGCTGGAATTGAACCTGGGTCCTCTGGAGGAGCAGCCTAACAGCTAAGCCACCTCTCTTGGCCCTTGAATGCTGTTTTAAAGGAAAACATTTTCCTCATTTCCATTTCAGACTGTTCACTGCACACGTATAGAAACATGTTCAGTTTTCACGTTGTGATCTTGTTCCAAGAAACTTGGCTCAATTTAATAGTCCTAGTAGCTATTCTATGGACTCTTTGATGTTTCTATACATAAGATCATTTCACCGGTACATAGGCATAACTTGTTCTCTTTGCAAGGATACCTTTTTCTTCTTCTTCTTCTCCTCCTCCTCCTCTTCCTCCTCTTCTTCTTTTCTACTTACCCCAGCTCTAACATCCAGGAAAATAGACGACCAATGGTAGAAGAGTGCACCTTTGTCCCTCCTGATCTTCCACTATTGAATATGGTATGAGGTGTACAGTTTCTATGAATGTTCTAGTATGTGTTGAATGTTTGGGTTTCTCCAAAATTCACAGGTTGAAAATTAATCCTTTAGGCAAGTGGCCTGGGCGATAAGGCCTCTGAGTGAAGATTTGGTCATCATAGCAAAGAACTCACAAATGGGATCAGTGTTCTTATCTTTAAAAGTAAGACTCTATAGAGCTCTTTCTCCCATGGAAGGACACCAGAAGCTACTGACTATGACTCAAGAATGGGCCCTCAGGGACAGTGAATCTAACAGAAACCCAATTAAGGATTTCCCAGCTTCCAAAGCTATGAGAATAAATTGCTATTATTGGTAAGGCACCTGATAATAGTACTTTGTTAGAGCAACCTGAATGGAATAAGATATTCCCTTTATCATACTGAGGAAGTTCCCTCTTATTTTTTTATTTTTTTTTTTTTTTGATGCTTCTACCATGAAAGGATGCTGAGTTTCAATGAAAGTGTTTTATATATCTATTAAGATGATTGGGGGGGTCCCCCTGCATTCTATTAGTGTGATGTAGTATCTTGTTTGACTCTATGCTGAGTCACAATCCTTCAATGGGTATCTTTTAAAAAGATAATTGTAAAACATTATCATTCAAAAGTATTCTCTAGGTACCATGTGAAAGATTAGTTGGTTATTGTATTTGGCGGGTATTACTTTTGCTCGTAGGTACTAATCAGAGAATTAAAAACACACTTTAAAAGAGATAATCGGTGATTTCTACCCTCTGCAACAACATTTATGGGGGACAGACAATAAGCAAGACAATGGAATATATACAAGATGGATGGCATGAGCATAATGGGGAATGCAAGCAAGAAAGTGAACAGAAGGCATGGAGAAGTTCCGGGAGAGAGAGGAACTCTGACTTGCACTATGTCTTAAACATAATGAAGCATTGCTTCAGAGATAAGAAAAGCTTTTAATAAAGAGGAAGCAATTGCCAGAACAACCTTAGTGTCTTTGCCACAACAACCCTCTGCCAAACCCATAGTCTACACAGGAAATCCCATTTCCTTTTGGTTGTCTGTCTTCCACCAACAAAGATAACCCTGATGCCAAATACAGTATGGGTTTGGTACTAGAAACCAATGAAGGCATAAATCAGAGCAAATATGGCTTCTTGGAGCAGAGACAGTTGTCAACTCCATCAAGCAATAAGCAAGTAGTATTCCAAGACCACATATTTTAAAGTACCTTCTCTTTCTAATTTTCATTCATTTTGATAGCAGAGAATAATAAGTTGCAAAGGCTTGTTCATTTTCACTCCAACAGACTAACAGAATTTGAATACACCAACCTGACTAACAGGATGAGTAAAAAGTTTAACTAGAGACTGGAAAGAGGGTGTGATATTTGATAACTGGGTCTCAACAGGCAAGCAATCACTGTAGTTCAACCAAGTAACAGGAATCAAAACAAAATACATGCAAGTTTTTAAAACATCTATACATTTGAAAAGACCAGTTTAAAATTTTGAAGTAGCAATACACTTATGAACAGAGAGCTTTCTAGAAAACATGGTTTGAACTGGTGTCTAAGAGGCTACCATCTTGGGCTCAAGCAGGATTTCTTTCAGCTCCCTTCACTTCATTTGCCTTTCTCCCACCCCAGCAGACAGGAAGCACTGTGTGAGCAACAGGAAACCTGAACTTCCTTCTCTTGTGCCCCAGCCAGCCAATTAGCATGCTACCATGAGGGGCAGATGCACATGAATATGGAACATAGACCCTCATTTTTTTGTTCAGTCTGTCAAGCTATGAATTCTCTAATCCTGTTTTATCCCAAATCTTAAGGGTTCAAGTGGGGGTTGAAGGAGGAGAAGACTTCAAAAGCTCCATCTACAAAGCCGTGAAATTCAAGACATTTAGACCCTGTCAACTGGCAAAGGGCATCCCTGAAAGCAATGGCGGTCTACAATCAGGTATATTTTCTGGCAGAAGATGCTAGATTCACTGACCTCTCAACTCAGTCCATGTTGCAGACAATGCCAAAGTTATGATTATGACACTTGTTTATATCTAAAATGGGAAAGGGGTTGACTTAAGATTTTTAAATCTAAAGACAACAGGTGTAACTAAGTACTCAAGAAAAACAAACTATTAAAATGAAATTGCCGGTTTACATGAGCTCTGATAAGTGAACAGGCACAAAAAATAAGTAATGTATAATTTTATTTACCACATTGGAACAATTCTTTATAGAAAATCATTGTTCTCTGTTCATTGACAGTTTAAGAAAATGTAAATACCTCTCTAGTACCAGTGTTCCCAAATAATTCTCCTGAGCTATTAGCCATGCTTTCCTTTTGCAAAAAAAAAAAAAAAAAAAAAAAAACATAATAGAAAATGTGGCCAAACAGATCGATGGAGAGCTCCCAGCAATATGGAGAAACAGTTGTATTTTTCAGAAATCGGTCTTTCAAATTGAGAAACCTCCAAAGATTGTCTGTTTTGTTAGCCAGTAAATAGATCATTCATATGCTACAAAGACAGCCTTTAAATTGGGAGAAATGGTCATATTTAACATTAGTAGGGGCAAACGGGGCTGAAAGCAAGAAGTCCATTTCCCCTAGTTTCTTCAGCTACAAAGCTTCCCTTGATGTTAGAGGGGGAGGGGAAGCTCTCATGAAGGCTGATGACAAGCATGACCCATAAATGCAGAAATTATGCGGGAGAACAAGAAGCACGTTTTAAGACAGACATCTTGGGTCTTTTTCTCCTTCTCTGCAGTACAGATTTCTTAGCTGGACTACTTCCCACAGATGGCTGTCAGTACAGTACAAACTGCACTCCGTGTTCTCGCCAGACCATCGCTCCTGAACACAAAAGTGCCCATCAAATGAAGCATGACTTCTACTTAGTTACTCGGCATTAATAATAAATACCAGAAATGGGTGAGCAGGGTGGACACTATATGATATGAAATTAAACCCATCGAGAGGTATGATGTGTTCTTCATCGTCTCAAAAAAAAAAAAAAATGACAAGTGAGGAGCTGAGAAAATGTGTTAACAACTGCTCTTAAGCTTGTTTAGGCATAAAAAGAACAAGGAGCAGCAATGTTAACAGGCAACAAACGGAATGAGCCCTGTTCCCGACATTAGTCACACTTCCATGTGACACTCATTGGCTATCCCCTTCCAAACCCTGGGCTCAGGGAGCTACAAACAACAGGGGAGTGAGTCTAGAAAACAGCATGTTCTTTCAAAAATTAAGAGAAAGAAAACAGTGAGGAGGGGCCAGGAAGGATGGGAGAATCTGCATCGATTAATGTCAGTCTGTCTAGGCAATCCACAGATGATGTGGACATAACCCAAGGAAGTATAGCACATGCATACCTCAAGCCTGGAGAGCCTGCCTGTGGGGAGTCACCAACTGTGAGACTCTTGGTCATGGATTTCTAGTGTAGACAAAAGCTGAAAACAAACAAGCCTCTAGTTCCCTTTAAGGGCATCCACAGTTGGCATTGCAGGTACCTGTTAGTTCAGAGGCCAGGAAATATTGCCACAGGAGAGCTCCCCAAAGGGCTTCACAAACACTGCTCAAAAGCACTATAACACCCACTGAGTCTAGAGTCTAGGCAGCAAGTTGCTCTCTCTATCAAAAGGTCAAATACTTCTGGCTCTTTGACGACAGGAAAACTGGGATAATGGAGATTTCCTTAAGGTCTTTGCACTCACTTGCCCTGCTCCACCCCTTACAGCCATCGTTGCTAGGCCTCCCCTGGATTTTGGGATCATCTGCTATGCTGGTACACTCCCACCTTGGAAGCTTTCTGGAAACAGAATTTTTGCATTAGATAAGTGAAACAGACACATGAGCTAATTACATATATATGTGTATGTATATCTGTATAAATATATGTATATGTGCATATATATGTATATATATGATTAAAATCAGTTTCAAGATAATAACTTATTGGACACTAAACATCTCAGAGTACTATTTAAAATTCATCTTATTTAAGTCACATTTAATTTAATTTAACCAAACAACATTTTGTTGTTATCTTAACAACAAAACTGATCCCAACCAGAAGTCACCAGGCTTGATGCTCAAACCCTGAAGCTCCACACAGTACACCTGTCACTCAGTCTTGAACATTCTAGAAGCTCTGGTTTGGGAACTGCCACTGTGATACTGAGGCTAACCTCACATGTAACAATGGTACCCTCTACATCCAGAATGAACAGAGATGACAATAAGTACCCCACCAGCATTGTAGTGCTCCAAGGCCATTGTGGGTACTGAGGTCTGTGACATCAGGTGACATCAGCCAGTACCCACATCTTTTCTCCCGTTTCCACACGACGAAGCTCAATCAAGCTGCTTCTCCAGAATCACAACATTTCCCTTTAGAGGAGTTGCTGTTACTGCCATGGTCCTTAAAGTCCCTCCTCGCTTTTCTTTGATTTTGTTCATAATGTCCCCCCTCCTCCTTTCTAATGTCTCCCATGGTTCTACAACTCGTAAAACCCCCTATGTCCTCAGGGCTGCCTTGCTGTGCTCTCCAGCACCAAGCCAAATATCTCAGATGCTTCTGGCTTCTCCATCTTCTAGAAACTGCCTGCATCCCCTGGCTTCGGGTCCCTTCCTCCATCTTCTCAGTCGGCAATAATGGCTCAAGCCCTTTCACATTACACCTCTATGGCCTCTTTCTGCTGTTAGCCATCCTTATGTCACACACATGAAAAGTTCTCCATGTTGGGGAATTTACGTCCATCTTAATGGACCAGGGTAACTTCTGTCAAGTTCTTTAGCCCCAGTTGTATCTGAGATGCCCTTTTGTTAAATAAGGTGACATTTTTATTTTTTAATAGATTTTTAGGATTAAGATGTGGACACCTTTGGGCTACAGAAGGCAAATCAAGCAACTGAAAACAATGGGGTAAATATTTTAGAGTACATGTAGGATGGTTCTCATGGATGTGTCTGTCTAATTTTCACCCAGGCGCAGGCTCTAACCTGTCCCTAGTAACATGAAAGGTCAAATGGAAAGCTCTAGTTATTTCTATAAATAATATGTAAATATAGAAGACTCATTCTCAAGGTGGAGATTGATCAAGGAAGATACCAGACATTGACTTCTGCCCTGGCACATGTTCCCCTTCTCTCTCTCTCTCTCTCTCTCTCTCTCTCTCTCTCTCTCTCTCTCTCTCTCTCTCTCTCTCTCTCTGTGTGTGTGTGTGTGTGTGTATACAAAGATTCACTCTCCTTCCTCTGCTGAAGTAGACAAGCCTCATACACACTAATAAATAGCACTGTTAAAGTAATGTTCAGCTTCCCTTCCTACCTGCAAAGATCCTCTGACATGAATGGCATTTGGAAGAGCTCATTGTATAAAGTCAGCACAACTGTGTAGCTTTGTTCCACTGTTCCTGTCCCAGGCCCCTTCCTTACACCCTGTAAATCTCTCCCCTTTCTGTATGCTGCCATGTGTTCTGTATTCTATTACCTCAGTTCAGTTGAGACACTACCATGACTACACTTTTCAACAACAACAAACAATAACAGACCAACAACCCCCACCATTTAGGAAAAACAAAAGAATCATGTACCAAGACAAACACTCCAGGACTGCCAGGCACTGATGTTCACTCTAACAAACACTAAATGCAGGGCATAGCTACTACACTGGGGACGCTAGAAGGCCCTCTTGGTTTAGAATGCTGCCCCCAGTGTCCATGCAACTACAGGGGGCGAGGGGAAAAAGCAATGAAATAAGCAAATGTCAAAGGAAAAAGTATTGGCTGCCTCCAGTGTGAGTAGAAAAGGCAGGTCTCACAACAGACCATACCAGGGATAGATACCTTGAGGGACAAGTAGAGCTTGGTCATTTATTAACAGTGACATGAAGCTGTATGAGGAACTTAATATAATTTGTAAAGTATGAAAACTCAAAAGTGTGTCAAAGGAAAAATAATTGCCATGATTCTGCTAACTTGCAGTTTACTCCTTACAGGCTAATGTAGATCTGGACCCAGTATAGCTTTGATATTCTATTTTTATGGAATATTTACTTAAGTCTGGCACATTAGACCACTCTGCCATCCTGACACACATGGAATTCTTTTGTATTAGTCACCTTTCATCATGGCAGCAAAACACATGAGAAAATCAATTTAAAGGGGTAAAAGATTTGCTGTGGTTCCAGTCCACAGCCAGCTGGTTCCGTTGTTTTTAGGTCTGCAGCAAGAAAGGCAACGCTATTATGGCAAAGGAAAACTGCTTAGCTCATGATGGCCAAGAAGGAAGGAGACAAAAAGACAGACAGACAGATAGACAGGAAAGATAAAGAGACAGGTATGCCCTTCAAAGACATCTCTACTATGGCCTACTCCCTGCAACTGTAAGGATGGAAAAATTTAGCCTAACTCTCCCTAGACTCTGCCCCCTAGCAGTGAGTAGGCAAAATGTCATTCTTGACTGTTTACAACAGGGCAGTTTATGACAGCACCTGTGAGTAAATGAACACAAGAAATGAGCCTTGTCACACTACCCAGAAGCCCTAGCGAAAGCAGACTTCCTGGGCTAAGTGCAGGCTTAGATAGTTCAAATTGATTGGTCCGTACTGGATGCTATGAGATGATTGGTTTTTGATGCCCGGGCTTTGTTGTAACCCTATAAAAGCTGTCTGAACCCTGTACCCAGAGTTCCCAGTCCTCTTCTCCATGTGGAGTATGGCTGTGGACCCCAGTGCACTGGAATATAAATGACCTCATGCTTTTGCATCAAGACCGCTTCTTGTGAGTGATTGGGGGGGGCGCTTTTCCTGAGTTGGGGCGTGAGGGTCCATGCCCTCCATGGGTCTTTCACAACCAGACCCCACCTGCCAATAGCTCATACAGTTTGAGCTCATCAATAAGCCACTAATGAACCAATCACCTTGCAGTAATGTCACGAGCTTGGGACCAAGCTTTCAACATCAATACACCAGCCTTTCAAAGGATACTTCATATTCAAACAACACTTTTAAAAAGTCAAGTTATTCTGGAGCGGTGACTCGGTGGTTAAAGTACTTGATGGATGCTCTTGTAGAGAACTTGAGTTCAGTTCCCAGCACCCACACTTTACCTTACAACCATCCATAACTCGGGTCCAAGGGATCTGACACCCTCTTTCAGATTCACTGGGCACTAAGAACATACATGGTGCAGAGACATACATATAGGCAAAAGATTTATAAACATAAAGTTTGTAAACCTAACACATATATTGATTTGTATGTATGGTTACATACCACATTAACAGCATTTTAAGTAAACAACAAACCAAATCTCCAAGTCAATAATACATGCTACACAGCCTAAGTATACCAAGGCTATATCATGTTTGTGTAAGTTCATCCTGTGACAGTCACACAAAAGCAAAGTTGCCTAGCAACATATTTCTTAAAATGTATTCGCATCACTTAGAAACACATACACACTGTTCTATTGTTGTAAAGAGGCACCATGACCATAGAAACACTTGAGTGGCTTACAGTTTCAGGGGTTCAGTCTATTACCATCACGACAGAGAGTATGGCATGCAGGAAGACATGGTGCTGGAGAAAACAGCGGAGAGGGCTACTTCTTACAGGCTGAGACAGCTGCTTCACCTGCCTTCTTAACGGGCATCCTTCAAGCAAGGCTACTCAGGGAGAACAGTGGCAGAGACAAGCAGAAAGTGGTGGGAGAAATATGCAGTGCACCATTTGATTGTGGAAGGCTGGGGCTCTGAGTTGTTTTTTTTTTTAAGCAGACTAAGAAGCAGGCCTTTTAAAATACATTGACTTTCATCATAGTTTTAAAAAAATCATTGTAAATTATCATCCACCTTAGTATCACCAAAATTCATACAGTTAGCCTTTAAACCACCAGACATGATGTTAGTTGTGAGACTGAATGTAGATAAGGGAAGATGGGCAGCCAAGCTCTTGGATGGCTTTCCTAGAGGTTCCCAGTTCAGGATGGTGAGGGGGCGGGGCAGCACATTCTGCTATAGCCATGTTTGGAAGGGCAGTGTGCTCCCTCTGCCTTAAGCATGTGTGATGGCCTCAAAACTTTCACACAAAATGAGGAGGTCACCACCTCGGACAGGTATCAAGACTGGGATGGTATTTGGAGACTCTTAGTGTCCTCCCCTCATGATAAGGAGCAAACGCTTGAAACAATATTGCAATATTCCTAGTAACCAGCCTGTTACTCACACCCAAACAGGAACAGAGGCCATAGCAAGCCCCCACCTCTCTTCACAGCTGCCAAGGACCTTCCCAGGATCTTCACTGGCTCTTCAAAAGTCATGTCAAGACAGAATATCACAACCTGTAGTTGACTAGTTGATGCGTCAGCATATTTTGCCAATGTTTAATTAAACATGTCCACTTTAACTTGGTAGTCTTCTCCTAAACTGGAGAGGTTTTTATTTCCCAGATCACCAATATCATATATGCCTCCTCCAAAAGTTTAGAGACCCCAGGCTTCCTACCTAAGTGTCCTCTGGTAAAACAACGTAACTGCCAACCAAACCCAGGGAAAACCCACAGCCCTGCTGCACTTGGGCACCGATCCTTGGTCAGGCTTCTCCTATGACCCCCTGGCCCTCACTTCATGTGCACAGATACCCCAGCACTGGTCTATCGAGCTTCATTTGCTAGCCTACACTGGATTGGCTGGCAGAGCAACCACAGGAGTAGAGAAGTGCATCCATCAACTTGAAAGATACAGAGACTGAGCACTTCCACACTGCCCACCCTGGTTGCCAGGCACCCCTCTCAGCATCCATCCAGGTGAGAACTTGGATGGAGGGAAGAATAAAAAAGTGACCCAGGATATTCCTGTCAGCTCAGATTGCATGATGTCCAAAGACAATACAAAACATGGGCTCTCCTATCCTCTAACACCTTGTAGACAAAGCTAGGTCCCTTCCCAGCTCACCCATGCTATCTACACATGCCTGTAACAGATGAGTTCCAGCCTGGGTCAGGCTTATCATGCAGCAACCCTCTCTGAAGATTCAGTCCTCTTTCTTTCTTCTTATTAATTTTTTAAAGATTTACCTTTATATTATGTGCATTGGTATCCCATCTGAACGTTTGTCTATGTGAGGGAGTTAGATCCCCTAGAACTGGAGTTACGGACAGTTGTGGGCTACCATGTGGGTGCTGGGAATTTAACCCAGGTCCTTTGGAAGAACAGCCAGTGCGCTTACCCACTGAATCATCTCTCCAGCCCCCTACAGTCCTCTTTCATTAAAGATAACTAGCACCAACCCTGTGGGCAAAGAGCACTGAGCTGGCTGTTCTCCAAGTGTGTGCTTCATGCTATCGAGAGCAAGGGATTGAGGAAGCTGGTAAACAGACAAGCAAAGCATACTCAGAGAAGCCATGTGTCAGAATGTCCAGAAGTTCATGCACAAAAAAAAAAAAAAAAAAAAAAATCCTCCAGGTGAGAAATTCACCTGCTCATCATTTCATGTTAGTAAAACTATCCTTTTGAATTTGGTATATTGTATTTTCTTTCACATATTTAGGACCTCTTTTTTTTAGCAGAAACGCCACCTAGAATATGAACAATGTCTAATCTATTTTAATTAAGTGACTGCCTTCCAGCAGCACCACTAACACTCCCCATGTGCATCATGTTCTCTTGCACGTTCTCACTGTCAGATTAAAAGAGTCCCTGTCTCGTCAGGGCCCCCCAATGCAGCACACTTCAGAAAGCTCAGCCAGCATAGAACTCTGGAACTCTGGACAGCAGCATCCTCCTCTCTAACCCTGCACACCTTGCCAGCACCAGAACGAACATCTGCAGTGTGGCTGCCGCGCCCATTAGTCCCTGCCTCCTGTTAGCATATTTTAATGCCGTGATCACAGTTTTCTATTCCTATCGAGGTGGTACAAGGTGCCAGACTCTGGATTCACACATTGCGTTATTACTGTCCCCAGTGAGCAGACTACACGGCAATACTGGGGACAGGGTTGAAAGAGAATGAGGAGGTTAACAGTGGGGAAGACAAATGCAGCTACCAAGAATGAATGCTCCATCGTAACGGGGGAGGCTCTGGTCTTAGTGGGGGGAGGGGACACTGGAAGATGCTGTGTGCCCTGACTATGAAGATTTCTCTTGAAAACCCTTATTATAGTGACGGTATTGATAAAAAAAAAAAGCATCCCTTTTGGCTAACTGTTAGAACCAATATTTATCTTATTAAACTTTACAGAAGTAAAGTCCCTGCTTCAAAATGCTTTCTGGAAGTCACAGGGGAATCTAGGCATTCAAAAAGCCTTCCTTTGCCAGCAAACTTCAGCCCAAGGTGTTAATGAACCAAGTCACCACAGAGAGGAGAGTGGTTGGTTATTAATTTCAACTCATTCTTACAATTAAAAAAAAAAAAACAGAACCCCATAAATTCAGTGTGATCCTCCAAGGAAAACATTATTAAGGGTTCCTCCTTTCAATTTCACATTCTAAGCTCAAAATACAAAGGTATCAATCTAAGTATCTCCAGATTTTCATAATGCATGTCTGTACCAAAGTCCACCATTACCACTTTCCAAAGGATAAAAGCTAGAGCCCATGTCTAATGACTCATTCTGTCTGCAAGTGATAAATATTTACATGCCCACTTACATGCATAAGCTCCTCAGTACTCCCCTTTGCCCAGAGTGTGGGCATCTGGAAGCAAGCCCGTATCTGCACCCTTTCATGCCCAGGTACAGTCTCCAACCAGCCCAAGGGATTCCTTTGTGTCTTGTCTCTCTGGAGGCTCTCAGCCCCCACACATGACCACAGGTCCAAACTGAGCCCATTGCTGATGATATCTGTAACTATGTGGAAGGGATGTTATGGATTCATAAAGCGCTGCTTGGCTTGACAATTAAATAAAATGAATCAAGTACTTAGCACTCAGCAATTGTTGAGAGAGATGCTCACGCGTGTGGAAAGTTGTTTTGGAAGTTATGAAGTATAACCAACTGGGACTATCCTACATGGGTATTTCACTGGGAATCAGTCAGCTCATGGCAATTTTCAAGCAGCCCTCACTATGCAGATCTGCCTCTTAGGGTGAGGATGCCTCAGCAAGAGCCTCACAGTGCACCAGCATGCTTCTTCTCAGGTGTCCAAGGCGGAGTGGGTTCGACTTCACCTTGCCAGATCCCACCCCCTCAAGAGTCTAGCTCGGGGTATATGCCTCCTACAGCATCAACCTCCACCCAAGACATCCTTCTGCTCTCAAATGGCAGATCCCACCATCCTCACTCCATGTTTTCACTCATTCAATCCGTTCACCTGCCAAGAGTTTCCAGCATGTTGCCACACACCACACCACTCTAGACCCTGACAGCAAGGACATCAGCGACAGGTGTCCTAGGAGGTCATAAAGGACACCAGAGTGGGGGGCCCTCTGCCTGCTGACTTATTCTTTACTCATCTCTTAGTGTGGATTTCACCTTGATTCTCCTAAACTTTGTTTTCGTGTGATCTTGGCAACTCTAGTGAAAGACTGAACTTTGAATAAGTGTGCGGGAGTCTTCCCCCTCTGCTAACCTTCGTCATTGCATCTTTGACTCTCCTTTCATGGAGCTCAGACCTAGAGACCATCAAGCTTACCTAGAAACCCCTACCCTTCAGTAGAGAGTCTTTCCAGTGGATTTCCTGCTCCTCCTTAGCACAAGAGATGGGAAGATTACTGGGCTGGAGTAGGGGGAGCCTAAGAAATGGGAAGCACACTGTCGTAGTATGATTATCTACACACATGCACCAAAACTCATACCAAACACTATGGTAAAATTCTAATCCACAAGATAGTAGTATTAGGAGTATGAACCTTTGGCAGGTGATGAAGGCATGAGGGAAAGACCCATCATGAATAGAAGTAACATTTCTTACAAAAGCGGTTGCAGAGTCAGAGAGATGGTTTACTCCATGGGTAAAGATACTGCCCGTGGCAGAAGGGAGAACCAGTCCTCAAGCTGCCCTCTCACCTTCACACGGACATCATGTGCACACGGCATACATAAAATGAGTAAGTGTAATAAGATAAAATAGAACTGCAGCTGGGTACCGTGACCCATACATGTGCTTGTAAATCCCATCATAGAGACTGAGACAGGAGGACCAGCTTGGAAACACTGCAAACCCCTCTTGTAGAATTAAAAAAACGTAAGTAAAAGGGCTGGGGATATAGTTCAGTGCTGCAGTATTTGCCTAACATGTACACAACCCTGGATTCAATCCTCAGAACTATAAAAAAGGATGAGAAAATGAGGAGTGGGGAGGGAGGGGAAAGAAAGAGGAAGAAAGGGGGAAGAGAAGGCGAGAGATGAAGGCGAGAGGATGGAAGAGTGGGAAGAAGGGAGGAGAGAGAGAGAGAGAGAGAGAGAGAGAGAGAGAGAGAGAGAGAGAGAGAGAGAGCCTTCTACCATATAAGGATGCCTTGCAAGTATAAGGACCAGAGTCCAAACCTAGAACTCACATTTTTAAAAGTCAACGCACTGGCTTTTGTAATCCCAGTGCTGAGAAGGCAGAGAGAGATGGATCCCAAGGACTGATTGACAAGCAGCTTAGCCTACTGGGAGAGATCCAGGCCAGGGAGAGACCCTGTCTCAAAACACAAGGTGGAGGCTGAAGAGATGACTTAACGGTTCATAGCACTTGCTGCTCTTGGAGAAGAGCGGAATTCAGTTCCCAGCACCTACATCAGGTGGCTCACAACCACTTACAACTCTGGTTCCAGAAGATTAGACCCCCTCATCTACCTGCTGCAAGCACACGGAACACATGCACCCAGTGGGGGACACATACATATTTGACATAAGTTTTTAATCTTATAAAAGGTGAACAGCATCTAAAGGATAACATCTGAGGTTGTCTTCTGGCTCCACAAGCACCTGCGCATGCATGCCTACCCACTCATATGTGCACATGTTCACATAGATGTACACACACACTCACACACACACACACAGTACCACAGTTAAAACAACTGGTTAACACTGACCCTGACTATGAAACATATATATTAGGGTTACGATACTGAAACATTTTAGCTCTCTGGGTTTCTTTTTCCTCGTCTACAGAGTTCTGGGACAGGTCATCTAAAGACCTCCCAGCATAGATCTGTCTTATCCATTTCTCTCCTTCTTGACCAACACTTTCCATGACTTCTTCAAAGTCTCGAAATAGAAACTATCTGGCTTGGCATGCCTGGCTCTCCAGAATACAGTACCACTCACCTTCCTAGTGATGCTCCTACCAGCCCTCATCTCCAAACATGCTGACTTACCATGACAAGTCCTGTGTCATACTTCTGTACATCTACTTCTCAACCTGTACACCTGCCAGGATGCCCAAAAGAGGAGGGTCCTCCAGACATCATCTCCTGTTCTTGACGGTGTCTCACACATGCACCGAGTTCCAGAGTTTCCCCTCTAATCTCATACACTGGGGCATTTATCTGCATCGTTACAAATATTAAGTGCTCTATTTTGACTCCAAATGGGAGAAAGCCAGAATGCTGAGAAAGATCTTGAACACTCCACACTCCCCACAAAGACTAACTCAGTGCCTCATATATTCACTACTCCCAGAAATGTCCTCCATGAAATATACTTCAAAAAGAGAAAAATTTCTATTACTCTTTGCATGTAACTACCTCAGTCATGTGGGTTTTTTCTAGACTATCCCTCAGTCCCTATACTAACTTTTAACATTTGTTTTAGCAACTTCACAAAGTAAATTGGTCTAGTTTTCATTTTTCCTATTAAAATGCCCTAATACTTGAATAAGACCAGAAATCAGAGTATGAAAGCACAGTGGCTAGTGGGTCCTGATGACCTTGAAGGAAGTTCACAAAATTTCCTAAATAGACTGGAAACTCTTCGGGCTTTTTAAAGTCAGGCTGGCATTTTAAAATATGGTTTCATTCGATTCTTCTCTCTTTGTGTAACCAACACTGGGTATTCCAACCTCCTAAGTGGACGGACCACAGAGAATAGCATCTCTCCATGGTGCATTTTCTTTGGTTGACTCTCTATGGAAAAGTATGTCAAGCTAGCTACAGACAGGCTTCTGTCAAGAGTTAGCAGGTAAATAATTTTCCTGATGGACTCAACCTCTATCTCTCAACAGAGACTCAGCTAGACTGAACCTGCCACCTCAAGGCAAACACAACCTAGCCAGATAGGATGGCAGCACCTGCCCCTACCACCCCCACCCCCTAATTGCACTGTAATTTCTCACCAGGAACTATCCAGGGCCCCGAGATCAAACAAGTAAAGATGTAACTCGGCTTTTTTTCTCCTAATTTTTAGAATAATGCATCATACTAAAGACAGGTTATGAGAGAGATAGAAAGGTAACATCCACAATAGAGCTACCCAGACATCCAAATCATATTAGACGTCACCTCTAGAACAGACATGTGTCCATGTAAGAGCATGTTCTTTCTCTCAATGTGTTGAGCTAACATTATATCCTTATGACCAAGGCACATACCTGAATCCAGTATGGGCAGTTGTATATTATAGAAACAAGAGGCTGTGGGATCTACCATGTGTGTCTCCCCAGTCACTAACGCAGTCAGTGGAAGCATGACATCACACCTACACATCATCACACCTACACATCCAACTCACTGCCACAGACATTAGCTCCTACAGGTCATTCACTGGGTGAGACGGTTTATGCTGCAAGTGTGAGAGAATGCAGACATCAGGCAAGGGTTTAGGGAAAGAAGCCTTCCTGAGGGGCTGCAGTACCTTCCAGATAATTCCAGTGATATTTCTGACAAGAGCTATCTGGAACTAGGACAGGTTTGCTCCTGAGACCTGCAAGGGCTTAAAACTTAGGAATTCTTTCTTTCCTCTCCGGTGACTGTCTCCACTAAAACTAGTCTTCAGCTGTCAATTTCCCTTTGCTTTCTGTGAAGGAAAGGGGCAAAGAACATCATTGTTTCCCTCTACTATTAGTTCTTGGCACATAACAGGAATGCACAGAGGGGGAAAGTGGTCATTGCCAGATGTAGGCTGTTGTCTTTTCCCTTTTAAAAAGCCCTATGCTGTGTCTCCATGAGGCATGACTAAAATCTATAGTGTCAATGACCAACTCTGAGGAAATAGCCCAGGGATGACTTCCACTGCTGCAATATATCCATAATCACATGATAACTCTAAACTTCAGCTTCCATACAATGTTCCTGTGCAGACCTCATTTTATACCATTGTGCAGAACTTTTCAAGCAAAATCATGACCAATCCCTACCAAATCAAACCGTGAGATGTTCTCTAGGAAGCTGAGTCTAGGAAAAGCATCTGGTTAGTGGCATCTCACCTTCACCCCAATCTCCTCTGCTCACCACTTTTACATACACAGATTCCAGGACAGATACACACTGCTAGCATCATGTAAATGTCATTCGTGGTACAGAAAATAATGAGAAAAGCAGCCATTACAATGACCCCTGGGTGAGCACAGCCAAGCTTATTTTTCCTTATTTCTACAGCACAGTAGTAGAAATGCCCCTTAAGGGATCCTATTCTGGAAGGCTCCCAGACACTCACAGGGCAGGTGAGTGAGTCTCTAAACCCTTCCAAATTAAGAGCCTAATCCCTAGAAAAGGAACAGTCGGGAGCAACAGTTTCACCAGGTTCACACAGGTTCGTCAATACTCATGACAGCGCAGGCCAGCCAATGGCCTGAGTGCCCTTTTGATCATAGTTCTTCTCTGCCCTTTGGGGCCTGGATCTGAATCTATCATTCTGCATTCTGTGATAGAGTATGGTTTAAATTGATAACGTTACCATACTACAGCTGCCCTTTCACGGTGTCCCAACTGCTTAATAACTGTCAAGATTATACTAAAATTAGTAGGGGGGGGGCTCTTCACCTAACAACCCCTCCCCTTCACCAGCTCCCGGGCCTCTGTGAGGAAGCAGGGTCTGAACTGATTTCTATCTGATTGCAGGAGAGTTTGCCCTGACTTTCCCCAGTTACTTAAGCCGGCAGGCGTCTCACTGGGTGTCCTTAGAGACCAGGGCTTTGCTCAGGCAGAGAATGTCTAGACACTATTCATGACCCATCTGTCTGGCACGGCCCAGCGGATGGCAAACTCTATTAGAACTGAAACCATTTTTCCTCCTCCTCCTCTTCCCCCACCTCCCCCTCTTCCTCGTCCTCCTCCCCCATGCCTCTTTCCCTTTGCAAAGCAGGAATCTGACACTGAAAATTACTATCATTGTTGCAATTCTCAAAATAGCACCACCAGACTTTCATTAACATCCACGCTAGACTACTAAATATTTAAAGAAGTGGATAAATTTCATCTGAAGTAGGACAGCCCTGTACACATGAAAGCAGCCGCAGAATCAAAATGTAAATCTAAGAGGTTGTTTTCATCTGAGTAAATTTACCATCACAGCAGGAGAAAATGCCCAGTGCCTTGAACATTCCTTCCTGTTTGTTCTTTACCTTTGTCTATTTGAAAAGGCAGGATTACTTAGTTCAAGACCCTGTGTGTTTTTAATTGATCTGAAAACTGTCTCGGAGAAACAATGGCAGCTAACAAAAGCAGGAGGGGAAGGAGCTTCAGAGGCCAGTGTTTCCACCCCATGTGGCTCATCACCCAGGTAGAAGTCTGTGGCCTACTGCAACTGGATCCAGCACAGCTCCTAGGTCAGCCCAGAGACCCACATATCCCGGTCCTCACCTTGCTTGAGATGGTTTCCTGGGTCACTGTCACATGTCTGTACTTGTGTTCCCATAGATTCATGTTTCTTAAGTTGAAAGAAGAGGGCAGTGATCCCCATCAAAGAACCCACTGCTCTTACAGAATGGCTAGACTCCCTGAGTAGCCTTTGCTACTGGCCTTGACCAAGGTAATCCACAGTTAATCATTAAGCGTGAAGAAACTTCATAGCCCCCTTGGTAACCATACTTGTATACAACACAACAAACTGGAAGGCCCCTGTCCCATGCTCTCAACAGCTGGTTCCATCCCTCCATTGGTACAATGAAGAATGGAAAGGGTCATAGCTCCAGAGAGACATTAGTGTCCAACCCTGAAAGCACCTGCTTGGCAAAGCTGGCTTTACGGGGTACTAATGGTTAAACTAGAGTTGACCCAAAAGACTGTCTCATCTTCAAAAAGCTTGGCGTCTGATGCAGAAGGGAAGACAAACAAGATGTTGCACTGGGTCACATAGGTCACATAATACACGGATGGCCAGGATCCAGGTCAGGTCAGTATACCAATGACGCCTGACATGCTGGGGCTGCCAAGTTTGTTTCCCATATTTTTACTTGAAAATCCAGTGTGAAGCCAGGATAATCAAAAATCTATGCGTTATCACATAACTAGTTGCTCTTGGAGCACTCACTTCTATAGCCCTTCAGGATTGTAGACTGTTTGATCTCTGCACTGGAAATCTTACACATCTTTTAAGAACTAATTAGTAAAACCCTTAGTTTTGTTTTTTTTTTTTTTCTTTTTAAATACCATTGAGGGGGAAAAACACACAAAAATGAAAACACAGCTGAATTCAATCTCCCAGCCACAGCATCAGGTTCTGGTTATGGGTCTGAAGCAATTAGCTAATCTCTCCAAGCATGGCGTTCCTATGAATGCCTTCTAGGATCGTTTTAGGAGATACAAATGAGATGATGTGTGCAAACAGCTGGCCCTCAGCAAATGGGAGCTTCCTTGCCACTTCACTCCTCTCCCAGGAAGCCGCAGGCCTCCAGAGAGGGGGCATTTGGTGAATATTTGCCATGTGCCAGGCTTTCCAGTAATTAATTGTTCTGCACTATTTCATTAGTTCCTCAAAACTCCCTTCTGAGTGAGATATCAATATTATAATCCCACTTCAGAGAGGACAGAATCAAGGTACTAGAAACTTATCAGCTGTACTCAAGCCACAGCCAATGGTGACTCTACAGTTTCAACTCACAGCTTAATCCTCTGTTAAAGTACAGCCCGGGTCATAAGGCATTGTTTAAAACCACTATTACACCGTGCCTATAAAGAGAGGAGTTTCTTTAAGTAGTGCCAAAAAAAAAAAAAAAAACTCCTATAGTGTAAGGAATACGCTGGAAGAAGAGACAATCTACTTGGTAGGACTACCAGGAAACTGGGGTTACACACTCACACTTATATATACACACTCCACACAGACACTCTTGCACATTCATCCACTCATGCACACACACATACACACACACAGATCCCACATTAACACACCACAGACACAGTTGTTTATATACACACTTCATAGAGACTTATACATGCAGATACTGTGCACACACACACCATATATAGACTCTCTCTCTCTCACACACACACACACACACACACACTTCTTTACGACCCAGTGAGAAACATTTCACATTTTTTTTTCTGGGCATGTATACTATATATGTAAGTATTTGCATATCAAAAAACAAAGATTTGTCCCTCAAGGGTTTCCTGGTTGAAGATTTTTCTCCCATTACAAAGCACAAATTCTACCCTATTGTGAGTCCTAGGAAAAATATTTGCACCAGAGCAGCTTATATTTTGGTTAGCTTGGTATCTATGGGGAATCAAATACACACTTAAGGACAGATAAGTTGGCAAGGCCAGACCTAATATCATCTTTGCATTGTCTTATTATGTAGTTTTCTAAGACAATATACATATTTGTGAACCTCCATTCCACTAGAGGTTCCTCTGATACACACACACACACACACACACACACACACACACACACTTCACATGGTGACTCAGCAAATATTTACATATGCCATGGATTATGCCAGGGGAAGCTAAGGGTCCAGCAGAAACCTTATCAGCCTGGTACTCTGAAGCCCATACATACTCTGAAGCACAGTAGAGGGAAGATACTTTGCAAATGTCTAATATGTACAGTGGAAAGAGCATCAAACATACAAAGTGGTAAGCATAGTTCCTGCCTTCTAAGAACTTAACATCCTTCAAGACTTAAACCTGTGCCTGTGTTAACAGATGAGACCTTAAGAGGGCACAAAGGAAAAAGAGAGAGGAAGGAAGGAAGGAAGGAAGGAAGGAAGGAAGGAAGGAAGGAAGGAAGGAAGGAAGGGGGAAAACTGTCTACTGGCTTTTGCAATGAACAGGTGATTCTAGAAGAAGCAGCTGTGAGAGAGGTGTGGTCACAGGAAGTGAGTGGCAGCTGGGAGACTTGAGATGAGCAACGAAAATGAAGAGGGGTCTGACTGAGAAACTGGAAAGACACACAGTGGTGCTGGAAACTTAGGCAGGGCAGAGCCCACCCACAATGAGGTGTCAGTGGGCAACCAGAGCCTCTGGGGAGGACCTGGACAATTGAGTACAGGGCCTGCCAGGGAGTCTCAGCGGAAGGCCATGAGCTCAGAATCAACAGGCCGTCAGAAAACACAAATCATGTAAACGTGAAGTTGGGAGCAGGTGGAGGGAGAACAGGTAAGGATGCAAGGAGACCCTGAGCTAGAGGAGAAAAGGTTACCACCAAAGCTGAGTGTGTTCATCCAACTATTTTAACTGGTCAGCTTGTAACCATAGGAATATCACTGGTTACCACTGAAGAACAACAGAGAAGTCACTCATATTTACATTAATTCATCTTGTGTGACATAGACCTCAGGGTAATCGATCATATTGTTGATGGGAGCATCTCCTTATAGATAAATTAATAGTTTCTGACTGTTTTGCAGCCAGTAACGACACACAAATATATAGCAGGCTTGCTGATGAAAGACAGCTGACCCCTAGGAACTACTTTTACATATACATACAACACTCACACCTGAATCTCCAGATTTGCTCAATCAATCTAGCAAAATACCAGGAATGGCAAGGAAAGGAACATATTCACTGATACCACAGAGAACAGAAAAACTCAGCCGGGGAAGTCTGTAACACGAACAATCCAGACCATGGAAAGTCACAGCTGAAGAGGATGAGGAAGAGGTTCAGGAATCTGCTGAGTAAACAAGTTCACAGAGCTTGTGTGTGTGTGTGTGTGTGTGTGTGTGTGTGTGTGTGTGTGTGTGTGTGTGTGTGTGCACCCCACCACCACATTTTGGCTTTGGATCCTAATTCAAACCAACTGTACCCAGAATAGACTAAAACACAGAATTGGAAAGTGAAAGGTGGGGGTGAGGCACTAGCAAAAGGAAGAGAGCCATCAAGAAGGGAGGCAGGGGGATGGGGAAGCAGAGAGGGGCAGAGGACCAACCAGCAGCGTGTGTGGCCACACTGAAACGCATTACTATGGACTGCCAATAAAACTAATAAGAAAACAAAAACCCAGATGAAAATAAGACAACTGGAGAACGAGGTGCACAATCTGTTAGGCTATAAGGATGTGGAGAACTATTTTTAATGCTTCTGCAATAATTGTAAAAAAAAATTATATATATATATATATATATATATATATATATATATATATATATATATATATCAGCTGTAAGCCCTGGTCACAAATAGGTTTTTCTAGAGGGTAGGAAGTTCTCAAGACCAAAGACACCTGGACGCTTAAGAAACAGGGGATGGTAGTTTCTACCTGGTGCCTAGAGACACTGGGGACAATACTGAGGGAGATGAGAAAGCTGGCTTAGGAAGGAAAGCAGTTTGCTCAGGTTACATCTTATTTTGTTATTACCCTAACTGGCCTGGGAGGGGCGCAGGGCAGGGTTTCTTCCCAGAAAAAGTTGTGAAGTTAAAATGCCGACTTAATTGGGCACTTCTGTGTGGCTTTGGTTCCTTTGATTGTGAGAGTCAGTGTTATAAGGCCACTTACAGGGAAGGGAGCAGCTTCGGCTCTGGTGAGGACAGGAGCTGCTATGCTCCCCACTTTCTCTGAATAGGATCCTTCTGGGTAACTGGAAATTCCAGTGGAGCAGAAAGTGAGAAGTCCTTGCCATTGACAGCTGGCACTTCTCAACTCTGGGCTTCCTCGGAAGGCGGAAGGCCGGTGGCACAGATCCCTGGAGCATGCGCAGCCCTTTCCAAGCTGTGTAGACTATAGCGGCTAGGCAGCTATAGAAGCTCAGTTCCTCAGCCCACCCCCACCCCATGGAGTGACAGTATAGAGCAACGGGAACCTCCCAGCCTGACAGGAACACTGAGGCAGCACATGGCTGGTTTGCTGAGGCAAGAATGAGTACATCAACACCAGCTAGCGTTTTGTGCTCATATAAAGCTGTGGCGATTCAGCTCCCCAAGGGATGCCTAAGCAATATGTGAGAAGGAAGAGGAGGAGCAGGGGGAGGAGGGAGAGAGAAAGGAGATAGGGGAGGTGGGCAATGCAATTATGTAGCTCACACTAAACCCATGTGCAATCTTATGCAACATAAATTATGCCCATTTCATAGATACCAGAATCTAGGTCTTAAAGGATTCAGTCACTTCCTTATGCAAAAGCAATCTGCCTAACTGCTAAGTCCTAGGGTGGGGATCCTAATCCATCAGTCTAGCTTGGAACAAGTTCATATTCACCAAGAGCTTATGCCTTGCAAGGTCTAAATGACTTATTTGAATTATCCATTTCCCCTGTAGTACATACAATAGCCATCTCTTGTCCCCTAATTGTGCAAATGATGGCTCTGGGGCACAGGAATAAGATAACATGCTAACTGCTAAGAAAGCTGTATTACTGGGACCCCATTCCAGTAGTTTAGTTGAAACAAGTACACATATTCAAAGCATATTTAGCCAGGTATGGTAGCCTGGTGTGGTAGGCCTATAATCCCAGCTACTTGGGACGCTGAAGCTGCAAGATTGCATGTTCAACGCCAACCTGAATTACAGAGTTAAAGGCCTACGTGGGAAGCTTAGTAACAAGAGTGTCTTAAAGCAAGCAAAGGAGGACAGGCTAAGCAAAGCAGTGGTAGAGTGCTTGCCTGGAATGTATAAGGTTCTGGTTCAACTCCCAGTACATGACAGAAAAGAAACAAAAAGAACATTTTATAGTTTAGATGTGGGACTCAAAACCACCTTTCCATGTCCATGGGAAAGGTAGACCGGAGGCCCTCGGTGTTCTTGGTCTTCTGGCATGCTGCCTGTCTTCAGTCTAATTCCCAGTCCCCTCTTCCATGCTACCAGCCTCCCTCTGTCCTCTTCCCTTTCACAGCTGACAAATGTTTCACACTGTCCATAGGCAAGAAAAGTGAGAGACCACAGGCCGAATAACTCCACATAGCCAGGCAGCGGCATTATACAAATACTACCACACAAACATAACCCAAGAAAAGCAGAGGGCCAATGCTGGGGAAGTACAGGGCCAGCCCTGCCCTTTGAGACCTGTTTGCTCAGCACATAAAGACAGAACTTTATAGACAGTCGGTATAAGAAAATTCAGGGGCTTGAGGGGCAGTTCAGTGGGTCAAGGGCTTACTGCATAAGCATGAGGACCTGATTTGGGATTCCCAACATCCACATAAAAGCCAGATGTGCCTCTGTGCATCTGGAACCCCAGTGCTGTGGTAGGGTTTAGACATTAATCAGAACCCCAGGGCTCACTGGCCAGTCAATGTAGCCCAAATGGCAAGCCTGAGGTTCAAGAAAGTACACCATGTGAAAAAAAATGAGTTAGAAAAGCAATTGAGGAAGACACTCAGTATCAACCTCTGGCCTTTCATACATACCTACATGAATAAGTGTACACACTCACATGTACCCAAACAACAAATAACCAATATCTTTTAAAATTGAAATAAAGTTCAAAAATGATTTTGGCAAGCACAAAAAGCAGGCTTAAAATTCACCAGACCATCATCATTTTTATACTAGGACCATATAAGGACTTCCCCTAAAGTAGGGGTAGAGAAATATGTGGGGTTTTGTTGTTTGTTTTTCCAAATTTACAGCAATTGTATTTTTGCAGTCTAATTTCCACATGAATTTTTCATTTAAAACTATTTATTTTATGTGCATGACTATGTTGTCCATGTGGGTGTATGTACACTATGTACATGCCTGCTGCCCATGGAGGACAGAAGAAGGTATCAGCACCCCTGAAACTTGAGTTAAAGATGGTCATGAGCTGCCATGTGGGTGCCAGGAGCTGAACCCAGGTCCTCTGCAAGAGCAGCAAGTGCCTAAGCCATCTCTCCAACTCCCCAGATTTAATTTTTGCCAAATAATGCCTCAAAATGGCATCAGCACAGGTATGAAGAGGGAATGACTGTACCTGAAATACTGATCTCAGTAAGAGGATGAAGAGGACTGTATCTCTCAGCTTCATAGCACCATAACAAACACTTTAGAAATGGCCAACCTAAAAGTTTTTTCAGAGGTTTAAATCCATGGGCAACTGGTCCCATTGCCTTCAGGCCTGTGCAAAGGCAGCACATCGCATTGGAGAGCAAAAGTGCCCACTTCATGGCAGTAGGGAAGCCAAGAAAAGACGGCACGCTAGCTCACACCTGTAATCTTAACATTTAGGATCCTGAGGCAGGCAAACCGGAAGTTTGAGACCAGCCTGGGCTACATAGCAGAAACCTGCCTCAGAACATTAAAGGAAGCCAAGGAAAGGAAAGGAAAGAGGACCCAGGGTCCCAACATCTCCTTATGAAAGGCAGAGCACTCCAGAGCTCCATGTCTCTAGGAGTTAACCACCTCACAACAGTACCATGGGCTGCAGACCAAGCCTTTAATGTCAGTTCCAGGGCAGGGGGAAGCGGCTATCTGAACACAGCAAGGACCAGCAAAGATGCTCACCCTCAACCCACTTCACTTGGTTCACAGATACTAGCAGAATTCAGGAGTGTTTCAAAACTGTATTCTTCCTTTCTTGTCACAATAATCATAAAATCCAAAACCAGTGAATTTTAGATTCTGATCTCACCTTTTCAGATTCAAGACAGTGTCCCATGCCTCGGCTCTGGGGAGCCATGTGTGTAAAAACCTGACACATGTGTTATTTCCATTTGGTATTTATTAGCAAAACATACAACTAGAACCTTTAAGAGTCTCATGTAAATATTTCTATTTTTGTGAATAATTATGGACCTATATTCACTTAATACTTAAAATTATTTCTGAAGTCATACATTCAAAAATGTCTCTAAAGCTGTGTAAGGAACACAAATATATGCTTTCTTAAAACCAACTGGGGCTTCTCAGATCAACAGTAAAGCCCCATTACAAACCACAGCGCCAGTGACCACCTACAAGAACACATTGTATTCTCCATCTTACACATGCTCTCTTCCATACCAAAAGAAAACCATGCACATCTCTTTCCTTTAACTTGGAAACATAACCTTTCCACCTCCTGTTTGCTTCGAAACATCATCAGACACAATGCCACAAGGGTGAGTCAGAGGAACTTACAGTTGAAGATGCCTGGAGGTGGATGCTCGGTCACCAGGAGGCAGTTTTCTTCGTCACTGTTGTCCCCACAGTCATTCTGTTGGTTACAGACCAGTGAACCAAGATACAAGCATTTGCCGCTGGTGCAGGTGAATTTGCACTCTGAAATCACAAAACAAAGCATGGGGTAGTCAGCTCTTGCATGGTACTCCCAAGTAGCCACTGTCATCGCTCCCTACGTCCTGTGCATGCCATGATGATTTGAGAACTGAGATTATCTAGAGAGCCCAGGAAACTGAACTCAGAAAGGCTTTCTGGGTGAGGCTGATCCTATGGGAACACAACACTCTGAGGCCTGTCTATGGCACAGTGCTACCCACAAATGGATACACCCGTGCCCCCTTCCTTCCATTGCTTTCCCTACAAGAGTTATTCCACTTCAAAACAACCTTGACAGCCTCTCACACCCTACATTCCAACAGAGGCTCAGGTAGAAGTTGGGAGGTCCAACTTGATTCAAGGAAGCTCAAAAATTTCACTTACTGCTTTGTTGCAAAATAGTCAAACCATTCTAGCATTCATTCCTCTCATGCCTAAAAAAAAGTTAATCATAGCATATATATATATATATATATATATATATATATATATATATATAACATATATATATATATATAAAACATACATTTTTTATAGTATAAGACAGGAAAAAAAAAAAGACCACAGTGCTCTGCTATCTAAGAAGCAAGTGTGTGAAGGACCACACAGACAGATTATAAAATAGTATGGAGCCCACACCCAAATCCCAGTTGATTGTACTGAACACAGGATCGCTGAACAGTACAAATCTATATTTGAAAATGGAATTCATCTAAATGGGACTTTAAAGTAAAATTTCCAACTTAACACATTATAATTGTAAGCAATCAAGGGTGAAAGATTACACAACAAAATATAAACACCCATGTATATCACCTTGAACTATTAAGTTCCCACAGAAATTAAGAGAATTCACACAGGGTACATGGCTAACAGAAGGAACTTCAGAAAGAGTCACAGGTTCCCAGTGATGGTGACTATCACAGCCTCCTCAGCTGTCAAGGCCCAATTCCTGTCTCAAATAAAAGCAGTAGCCCTGGATCAAATGCCAAGTCATTTCAACTCCAACTTTCCATTAAAATAAAATTCCAAATAAAAGATTAGTGTATCCCCCCAGTGTCTTCCAGCTCTGCTAACCCTGAGTAGGGGTGCACTAGTGAAACCATCTAAGAGGACAGCTGCAATCTGAGAGAAAATATTACCTGTCACAAATGACAGAACTTAAGTCAAAGAGAGGGGCATTGTAATTTTTCCATTTGTTCACAATCTGAGAAGATATGGGGGGGGGAACACCCAGACCCCAGCCATGTGTAAAATAACAGAACGGGGTTCAAGTGCATTCCACAAGCTCTTAGCTGGCTGCACCACCTAAGTTAGAAACTCTGTGTGCCTAATGTGATCAGATGCTCGGTGCAGATGCTGCCAGTTCAGCCAAAGCTGAAGTATCATTCCGCATGGTGGAAAGATTAAAATCCACATTCATGAAGCTACAATTTTTAACTTAACAGAAAAAGGGAATGTCAAGGGAAGAATTTATCTTCCTTTCCATGAGGAATACTGGACTTAAGGTGAACGCCAAGCATGAAAAGAACATTAGCCAAAAACAAGTGGTCTCAAATTGTCAGACTCTAAAGAAGAATATGCCACTGTTATAGTTTAAAAGGCTCTAAAGTTAGACAACCATGTTCACATTCATACGGAACCCCAAAGCAGCAAGAAAATATGACATGAAGCTGATTCATTCATCCCTATAACCAATACTCAGTGTTTCATGTCTGCTGTGTACAGTGAGGCATGGAAACATGGGGCTGACAAAGCAGACAGGGCCAGACATTGGTGCACACCTGTAATCTAAGCACTCAGGAGACTAAGGCACAAGGATTGTGAGTCTGATGCTAGTCTGGGCTACATAATTAGAACCTGTCTCCAAAAATAAATTAAAAGGGGAGAAAAAAATGAGGCCCCTATAAAAAATGCACAGCATAGACTCTCTAAAAATGTGAAGACTTGGGCCTGGGGAAATGGCTTTGTGGAAAAGTGTTTGCTATACTTGCTGCAAAATGTGATTGCCTGAGTTTGGATCTCAGTATTTATGTACAGACACGAGGAACGATAGCATGTACCTGAAATACCAGCAAGAGAGGAGGATTTCAGGGCTTACTACCAGATAGTCTAGCCAATAACAAGCTCCAGGTTCAGTGAGGGTCTATTCTCCAATGATGATGATGATGATTATAGAATGTAGAAGGCTCCAGGAAGACATACATTGTTGACATCTGGCCTCCACACACACAGGCACATATATGTACATGCACATTGGTGATTGGCGAATGTGTGCACATGCACAACACACACACACACACACACACACACACACACACACACTAAAAATAAAATAAAAATATGAACTGACTCTTCTTCTAACTCCTCCCAGGGTACACATTTTCTTTCTTGCATCCTTTGTATCTGTTACACCAGCCAGTCTGTAACAGGTACTCAGTGAACAACAGATTTGTTGAGTAACTGAGTCATCTAATCTAAGCCTCGTAAGATCCCCTGACTCGGGACATCCTATCTGTTAGGCTGCTGGCAGAAGTAGCCTCAGAAAGATATCCAGGCCTCCCACCAGTACTATCATAGCCCCCTATGTTCCCCATTTACTCAAGTTTGCCTTGTCTCCATTTCAAGATCTGCTTTTGGATTTTCCTATGATAAGCATGCCCTTCTACGTACTTTGTCAAAACAGCTGGTTTTCTTAAGTAGGCTTAACAGTGCCCTGGAAGGGCTTATGTTATGGTTTGCTTAGCAAGCTCTTCCTTGTTAGATAATGATATAAACCCATAAGTTTCGAATTCACAAAATGCCAAACTTCTTAATGACAAGTCTTTAGTCAAACATCAAACTAAAAGTCTCTTGCATGACCACCTGAATCAAAATGAATAGAATAGATATCTGAATTTGTTACCTGTTCATGTGTTGCAGGAAAATACTCAAAAAAACATACTACAATGCAATTAAGCATGAAACTTCAATACAAAAGATGAAATGAAATGTCAGGCCAGGGTAAAGTATCTGCTGAAGCTAACACAGCTGGTGTTGATAAGGCAGGCTTTCAACATGATCCAAGCTCTCTTACGAAGGCCATTTCCACCACACATTCCTACAAAAACCTTGCATATGCTGCTCTTCTAACAAGTAGTGTACATGTGATATTCAATAAATTAAAAACTCTCACCCCAGCTGCACATTGGAATTGCCTAAGCATCTTTCAAAACTATTGCTACCTGGGTACCAGCCCAGGCCACTGCTCTCAATGACTTGAGCTGAAGCATAAACAGTGGGTGTTTCTAGAGTTTCTTTGAAGTGATTCTGATGGCCCTCAAAGACTACCCCTGAGTAGACAGCTCATTTAGACGAAGCTCTCTCTTTGGCTAAGAACATTTTACTAAAACATTTAATGGTATTTTGTTAATTTATTAAACTTTAAAAATCTAAAGACACAAGAACTTAGGTGATTCTTGGAACTTTAGGATCCATGCTACTGAAGTATGGGACCAATGCTTTCTGATTCCTAGATTACACTTTGATACACCAGAATTGGAAATGTTTTCAAAGGAGCAAAGCTCAAACCAAAGAAAGAAGACAAAGTACTTTTTATTTACTGTTTTGTCTATTCTTTCTGGACCTTCTTCAGTATTCCTACCAATTTAGAAGTTTACAGAAACCAATGATCATTAATATTAGAAATATTTTAATGACAAGATCATGGTTATTTCATATGTATAATGCAAAATGAGAACTCAGAAACCAGTACTAAAATCATTTATGATATTCAAATAACTCCTCTTGAAAAGAAAAAGAACTTTTCAAATGAAGAAAATAGCATTTATTTATGCCATAATTTTCTCTTTGATTTCTTCTAAAAATTGTCAGAATGACAGTTGGTAAGACGGTTCAGTGGACAAAAGAGCTTGAGGCCAGACTCAGTGACCTGAGTTCAATCCCCACGACCCACATAGTGGAGAGAAAGAGTACCGACTCCTGCAACTGACATCTGACTTTCAAACACCTGCCACTGCATGCATACACACACACCACCACCAACAGTAATAACAAATTAAAATGGCTTTAATCAATATAGTAATAATAGAAGCGTCTCCAAATTTGGGATCTTTTCTACATCTCCATTCAAACTTTGATGGATTCTTTTCAGGGTCTTGAAACTGCTCAGAAATTCATAGTTTAACACTGACAGGAACTTAGAGGTACACTGGCTCAAATCTTCACCCCAGAGTCCCTAGGCTATGCAAAGCTGAAGGACAAATGTTCAATCAAATTACGAGAAAACTCTTTTTATTATTCTCAATGTCATGCTAATGATGCATAAACTAGTACTGACCAGTCAGGACACACCACGCAGAAGAAGAGAAAGGAAATGGACAGTGGAGAGGTTTCCTAAGATTTTGTCAACTTTGAGACGACAAGGAATTTTAGATCCTGACACTGGGACAGAAACAGAATATTCCAGTGTTTCATGTGACTTCCAAAAATACTGCAAAAATAGCAGGAACTAAGTCCCAGCAACGCGAGAATCTGGAGAATCTGAGCATCCTAAAGGCAAATGCAGAACAGTGGAGCAAATCTGCTTTGCAGGAACTAAATTTAATCCATTTGGTAGAGTCAACATTCTAGTAGTTAAAAGGCAACAAAAAGTTCTTGATTTTTCTTACACTCTTTTTTTTTTTAGTTTGGTTTTCACAGATGGAATCTCGATCACAAAATAAGGACCTATATACAGCATTAGCTCTCAGCTGTGAAAGTGGCCTTTTTTGTGAATTGGCAGAGCAATCTATGTGAGCTATTTCTGTTAAAAATTCATACAGTAGCACTGACTCATTTGGTTCACACATCTACCATTCACAAACCTGCGAACGGTGATGCTGGCTTCATCATCCTGACATCAAAGCCTGTCACTCGCCATGGAGACCTTCACAGTGTTCCCAGGCTGTGAGGGACAAGGAAGTCAAGCAGCTGTGTAAGCACTAATTAGTCCCTGGGCTGGCAAAATGGCTCAGTGTGTTAAGGTACTTGCTGCCAGGACTGGTGGCTTTAGTTTAAGACTGTGTGCCCATATTGTAGAAGGAAAAAACTGACTCGAGAAAGTTGTCTTATGCCTCAAATGCACACAAAAACACCACACACACACACACACACACACACACACACACATACACGGGCAAGGATACACATACATACACACACTAAATATAATACAAAATTTAAAATAATAAACTCCTAAAATTAAAAATGAGTAATTCTATCATAACCAATACATACTTACAGCTCTTACTACAAAAATCCAAATACCTTACTGATTTATAAAAATTTATACTGCCTTTTCTCCTGCAAGGTAGAAAATTTCCTATAATAAAAATAAAATTTGAGAAATAAGGCAAGTAATGAGTAGAACAAACAAACCAAGAAATACGGGGAAACAGGAAGAGAATGACCATTATAGCACAAGGCAACCTAGGACATGGCATGAACCCTTGCTCACCCCCAGCAATAGGCATTCCAAATAATCAGAAACAGGTATTTTCTTTGTACTTCTACTACTTCAGTGGGTCTGTCCCTCTCTTTATTTAAGGGTGCTATACAAGAACATGGAGATGATCTTTAATACTAATTTTATCAAATAAGGCTCACCATGTTATTACTTCCTAGAACAGCCTTCAGTGAGGATGTAGGGTTGGAGTTGTTGCTATGTAGGAAGCCATAGCAGCACCCCCACAGTGATTATTTAACTGAATCTGAAGATAACTGAATCTTTGAGATTATTTAACTGAATCTTTGAGAACCTTGAGAAATGAGAAGGTATATATCCCTTGGGAATGGCTTCTTAACAGCCAGGTCTCTGTAAAATATAAAGATATCTCTCTCTCTCACACACACACGCACGCACGCGCGCGCACACACACACACACACACACACACACACACACACACACGCTGCTGTGAAATGTTTTAATACAAGATATATTTGCTGAGAAACATGGGTGAGGCCTCATACGCAGTGTCCTACCAACATTCACCTCTCTGGCAACATGAAACGAGATAACACATCCCAGCAACCCTACATGATACCCACTCTGCCAGCATGTAACACATAGGCACCATTAGCAACACTGCCCTCACTCAGAGACAGGCTTCAAAGGGCAGAATTTAATTCCAAGGCTTATACTTGTGTAATAAATTAAGTTGCCCCACAAACATTTTATAAAAGTCATGTCTTGATGACAATAATACTCTAAAAGGCGATGGCGATGGTATGCTGAAATAGTGTTTGCCCATATGAGAAGATCAGTAGGAAAGTCTCACAGGAAAGAAAACCTCTCTAGAAGGGGGGAATCTCAAACTATTTTACAACATGTCCAATCACTAACATTAGGATATCAAAAAAAATATTTTATGGTGTCTATAAATATCTGAAAAAAATGCTGACCTTAAAAGATCAAAGTCTCAGGATTTAGAAGCCTGGCCCTACAGCTGCCCTTCAGCAGAAAAATGCACCCAGCCTTCTTCCAAACACCATTGGTCTTTATGTCACTAAAAGTCCGTTAGGACTTAACACAGCATGTGACACTTCTGACATGTAAAGCTAATGAATGAACAAAGCTGTTTCTGTGGTTTTCTGCAGGTGAAATGTGAGGAGATGCCCTTACTGACTTCTCATGCAGAGTAGTGCAAACACCCAGAGCTAAATACTGAGCCGAACTCCTGGAATCCAGTTGCAGAGAGGGAGGAGTGATGTGCAAAGGGGTCAAGACCAGGCTGGAGAAACCCACAGAAACTGCTGACCTGAACAAGGGGGAGCTCACGGACTCCAGACTGATAGCTGGAAACCAGCATAAGACCAACCCAGATTCCCTGAATGTGGATGTTAGGAGGACTGGGCAGTCTATGGGCCCTCTGGTCTGATCAGTATTTATCTCTAGTATACAAATGGCCTTTGGGAGCCCATCCCACATAGAGGTGTCTCTCAGCCTAGACACAGGGGCGGGGGGGGGGGGGGACGGGGACTTAGGCCCTGCTCCAAATGATATGACAGACTTTGAAGATCCCCTATAGAAGGCCTCACCCTCTCTGGGGGAGCAGAAAGTGGATCACTGGTAAGCTCTACCATATGGTGATACACAGATTAGTAACAATGGCTTAATTTATGAGAGAGAGATAGTCATTGGCCAATTATAAATATACATTAAGTCTCTGAGTGCTTATCTTACAAGTGGCCTTGGGGACCCAGTGGGCAGAGAGAAACCACTCCAGGGGGATCAGACAGAACACATAAGAGCTTCCTCCACACCCACCCTAGATAAAGGGGTTCATTGCAGCAAGTCTTTAACCGTCCTTTCCTTTGTACTCCAAACCACTAAAAAGGTGTTGATTCTACCTTCCAAATATATCTGTAAATGAGGCTTGACCCAGGCACCCTTGTCTAAACTGCATCCCAATTTGAGTTATTGGTCCTCTCATCTACAAAGTTAATTTCAATGGTCTCCATTCAAGCACCCCACCTTTTTCAGTATCCTCCCACAGTCTAGGCACAAAACAGAAGCCAGAAGGACGGGACCAAAATGTAGGCCAAGTCCAGTCTCTCTTTCCAACTTTCCAGTAGCTTTCACTTTCTTCAGAGTGAAACTCTGGCTGCTCACGCACTCCCCGCAACCTGACCTGTCCCCCTTTCTTCCCTCCTCTAGTCTTTTTGTGTGAGGGTACCAACCTGCTCACTTGTTCCAGGACAGGCTTACCTGCACTTGCTTTTCCTCTGCCGGGGGCATACCTTTCCTCACTTCCCTCAGGCCTCACACAAATGTCCGCCATGAACACAACCCAGACTCCTGCCCTAGTTACCTTCTTTCCTTGTCAGTTTTCTCCATTGCTTGCTTTTCTATCCAACTTCACAGTTAACCATATGCATAATGTTCTGTCTGTCTGTCGTCTACCTAGTCTTTATCTTGCCAGTAGAACAGAAACAACGTAAGGGCAGCATATTTTTTTTTTTTGGGGGGGGGTCTGGTTTTACTGATAAATTCCCAGAATCTAGAACACAGTGGTGTGTGTGTGTGTGTGAATATATACATATACATACACACACACACACACACACACACACACACACACACATATATATAAATATATATATATATTCAAAGTAAAAACCATAGAAAGGCTCTCACATTAACTACTAATGCCCCATTGAGTGAAGCTATTTTTCTTTAGCTGAGCAAGTATCTTCACTGAGAAAATACATATTATATATGAAAGAGAGGAAAGAGGTGGGGGAAGGGACAAACAAAAGAAGGAAATAGAACAAAAAAAAAAAATAGCAAATCACAAAAGATTGTTAAGGTAAATAGCCAAATAGCATTTTTAACTGTATTCTTTATTTACAGAATCATTTCCTCTCTAGTCCACAATGTCATAAATATTTAGTCTTTCCCCATCTGTCCCTTCCCAGTTAACCTGGCTTAATTCCTAAATCGCAATGTTCCCTCTCGGTGTGTCACGCAGAGAAAGCCCATTGTCTGGCTAAAGTGCTGGACTATTTGTTCAGGAAACACCTGCAGCTCCTTTCCTGGCAGCTTCTAACACCCCAAGAACCGGGTGTTGATACTGAAATTCCCCACCTGTCTCATTTCATATTTCAATAAAAACAATCTGACTGATCTCCTGGAACTACACTCTGAGACAGGGAGTGAGATGGCTCTCCATCAGTCCATGGGACTCCTGGAGCTGCACTTGACTTCCAGTTGTGATTTTTATCTTTTTGGATTAAAAATTACCATGTTTTTCTTTTTATTTTGAACCTCCCATAGTGTATGCTTAATGTCCTTCATCTGCCACTCACCGTTCATAAAATTTCTCTCTTTAAAATTACTGCCTTCTGAGATGGAATCACAGCTGAGTGGCCTCAACATGCCGAAGTACAAGCTACATAAATGCCAGAGCATCCTATGACCAACCTGCACTGGGATTGTGAGATGGCATCTTATACTTCGCAAATGAATACTCTTCGATTTCCTACTGAGAGAAGACATGCTGTTTGTCTCAAGCCAAGGAAAGTTTGCTGAAATGAACTACTCCTTCATCTCTAGGTTGAGATTCCTGTGAACATACAAGAAAGGTCTCTGGTGTCTATAACTAGCCAAGTCAGAAGGATCCAGTGCATGCAAAGCCATAACCAGAATGTTTGTTCTATGACATGTCGTACTTCAGGAGGAAGGAAAGAGAAGGCAGGAAACCCCACCATTCTTACTGTTAGCAGAGTAGAGCTCCCCAATGAGTCAACCAACCCTGGTGGTTGATAGGGACTATGTACCTTAGGGTTGCTATTGCTGTGATGGAACACCATAAGCAAAAGCAACTTGGGAAGGAAATGGTTTATTGGGCTTACATATCCTAAATAACAATCCATTGAGGAAAACCAAGACAAGAACTCAAACTTGGCAGGGACCTGGAGGCAGGAACTGGTGCAGAGGTCATGCAGGGGTGTTGCTTACTGGCTTGCTCAGTCTGCTTCCTTATTGAACCTAGGACCACCAGACCAGGGTGATACCAGCCACAATGGACTGGGCCATCTTGAATCAGTCATTAATGAAGAACATGTATGCCTACAGCCCAATCCTATGAAGCAGTTCAAGAATTAAGATTCCCTCTTCTCAGATGACTATAGTTTGTGTCAAGTTGGCATAAAACTAGCCAGCACAGCATGGGACTCTCTTGTACTGTAGGCTAGAATCTCAAGAGCCACAAAAATAAAAAATATATGTACTGAGCATGCCCTTTTTGAACACAAGTCAATTAAGGATTTCCTAAGTCACTTGGTCTATTTCCCCAATGATCAAAAAGTTTCTGATAGACTTAAAAAAAGACTTTGAGACAATTTGATAATTAATCAGAACACTGATGAAATTACTACCTTCTAAAATTAACAGCCAATATTTTTCTGCTCAGTTCTTACCCAGGGCAAATCCATTAGGAGCCTGATGATCTTTTGCTATGAACTGACAGCCACCAGGACCCCTGAATCCTCTTGCTTTCGGTCACCTCCCCCTATATGTTTTTCCTAATTAATCCCTGGACTCCTTGGTTTGGTCTTCATGGAATCTTGGTCTTCCCATCACAGGCCACATCAACCTAAACCTTCACCTGCTCTTCCCTTCTGCCCCCCATGCCAAACTCTTGAGAGATAAACCTCAGATATTACCATAAGGCCTCATATGAGGGGCTGCTTGCAGTGTGCCAGCCATGCTAGACCACTTAGCCAGGAAGCCCAACATCATCAATGATTGGATGTTGGAGAAACCCATGAAAAACTCATTTGATCTCTCTCCAGTGCAAATGCTCACTAATGTTAATCTTCTTCTGCTTTGTTTTGTTCTTCATGAAAACAGAAAGGTAACTGATGGTATCTGTCCCCCTCCATTTCTTATACAGAGTCTTGTGTATCTCAGGTTGGCTTTGAATGCCCTGTTGCCAAGGATGAGCTCGGTTCTCCTGCCTCTAACTCCCACATTTGGGGATTACAGCGAATGTCACTACTCCCAGTTTGTCCTATCTTCCTTAAATTGTCATTCACACCTTTGAATATGGTTCGGTGGTTCCAATTTAGTTTTCTCATCTCCAGCTTCACTTAGAGAGTAAATACACAGATCGGCAGAGTACTGTTATACAGCAGTGAATCTAGAAGTCTTTCTCAGTACTATCCTTATGACTCAATTTATAAAATGCCACTGTGACATAAATGAGACAAATGTGTCATGGAACCAGAGTCCTAGAACATAATAAATGTTCTCTCTTTAAAATTTATTTTAAGTGTGCATGTGCGTGTGTGAGTGTGTGTGTGTGTGTGTGTGTGTGTGTGTGTGTGTGTGTGTGAGGGGGGGGGAGAGAGAGAGCGCACTGGGGCCGGCCCTGGAAACACAGTCCTGTGTGGTTGTAAGCTGCCTGGTATATAGGCGCTGGCAACCGAACTTGGGTCTTCAGCAAGAACAGTACATGCTCTTAACTGCTGATCCCTCCCTCTAGGCCCAAAACTTTATCTTTTGGAGGAACAGAGTCTCCCTGTGTAGCTCAAGTAGCTTGGAACTCATTACATAGCGCACACTGCCCTTAATTTGCAGCAATTTTCCTGACTCCAGTTCCCCAGCACTGAGATTACAGGAGTGATCCCCAGGCAATGCTTTCAATTTTCAAAAGCAGCCCTCTTGGCATCCCCACCATCCCAGACCATGTTCTTTGTTTTCATTTGTCCTATAACACTTACCACCTCTCACTCAATCATAAATTAGCTCTCTATGCACTAGAGTGTAAGTTCTGCATGCAGGGAATTTTACATCACAGCTAGGATGCTTTCCCTAACACTGCCACCATTATCCAGAATTAAGTATTATTGCAGTATGTTCCCATGACACCGTATTGCATTCCCCCATTACAATGTTCATCGTCATGCCTTCATTATCTGTCTGTCTGTCTAGGTAAAGTCTCCTGAGCCCAGAACGTCGATCATAATTTTTGTAGCACATGCCTAGCAAAGGAGGTTACTAATTGGTTTGATTTAGCTCAAAACAAAAAGCACTAGAGAAGAGATGATTTATCTCAAAACAAAAAGCACTAGAGAAGAGAGAAATCTGTGGGCTTTGGGGGTAATTTTTGTATTTTGCCTATACTTAACTATCTAGGCTTTTATCATGGGTGCCCACACAGGTACAGGAACTAAAAGAGGGATATGCTTTGAGGAAAACGGTGCAATTGAGAACCACAGTGCCAAACAGCTGGCTTGTGACTGGAAATCAAGGTGAGAACTTCAGAAGGACAAGAGGGGGGTCTCAGTTTAAAAACAGAAGAAGAAGCCAGGAAAGGTCCAGAGCTATAGCCCCACAGATCTATGACACCACTTACTGAAGACGATTGAGTGAGAGCGGGTTGGCAGGAAATCGCTCCTCCATCTCACCCCACACCCAACTGTGAACAAGACAAGTCTCCAGAAGCAAACTCTACAAAAACAAAACTTGAGCATTGGGAGTTTGAAGCAGACACTCTGGGCCGTGTCTGCTGTGCCTCCCTATCTCCCAGACTGGGAGGGATGCTGAGAGATGCCCTGCTGCCAAACCTGCTCCCCTCCCTAGCTTTCAAATGCTTTAAACTTACATTTATCCCAACAGCACCTGGCCTCCTCTCTTTCTGAGCTTTTGTATGGCTGGGGTTGAGGTAAACAGGTACCCTCACTTCACTGGCTTACCTTCTCAAAAAATCAGCCCAAGTGTAGATTATATGCAAAAAAGACACTCAGCGGCAAAGATACACGAGCAAGACTGCACTGTCCCCTTACTCCAACCTTGGACACGACTGACACAATTACCCAGCAGACCAGAGAGATGGCTCTGGGATGGACGGGTGACTCCTGAGGAGGTGGTCTCCACATAGGAAATCAACCGCAAGGGAGACATCAGTTTTAAAGTTACATGAAGACCAGCAGCAGCTCTCTTGCCTTAGAGTCAGCTGCAAACGATAACGTAATGAGAAAAGATGCATCCCAGTGAAGAAGAAATGGTGGCTGATATTCTCTTACTCTATGTACTTCACATTTTAAGTTCCCCCTTGTATATTTTAATTCTTTTGTTTCAGTGTTTAACTTGCCTGAACAGACCCTGAGTGCTGCCTCTTTGGCTTCGGCACCCTTTCTGGTGTCTTCTCATCCACTCACATCTCATCTGGTGCCCTTTCTCATCCACTCACACCCTCATTCCTCCCCTCTTCCCCATCCCCCCCCCCCAATTTTTACTTCTTAATTATTATTAGGCTCAGCTTTAAAAAACTTCCAACTGCATTTATCACAACAGTACCAAGCCTTTGCAGGGATGTGACAGAAGTAAACAAGTATCTTTCACTTCATTTTATCACAGACTTGTCAGATCATTGATCCCCAAGGGCCTCCTCAGACAGTCGGCACAAGAGTCTAATATGAACCAAAACAAATGTGCACAGGACAGGGAAAGGAAACGCCGGAGGGCACTCCCACCCCAAACACATGCATAAAGCGCAGGAGAAGTATCCTCATCTGCGCCTGTCACCAGGGTGCATGTCACCAAGGTTGAGCTGTAGAAGCTATAGCGCAGTTTCACGCCACAAATTAAAGGAGACGTTTGGCCCTGTTCTGTGTGCTTAGGCAATTGTGTCTAACAACACGAACATGTTCTTCTCATTAAAGGCTGCTGCATTTCTTACTGAGAAAATAAGAAGGGAAAATATTTACGTGCCCAGATCATCCACGAAGCATGGGTTTTCCAACTTCATGGCTATGCTTTAAGGAACAATTGTAGCAGTGTCTATATGCAAAGAGCAACCAAGAAGACTCCATCCAGCCCAAGAGGGAGGACTTTTCTCTGCCTCTTGGGAGTCAGGGGCTGAAGTTCAGGCCTTCCCCAGGAGCCTCTGCACCAAACAATGGAAGCCCCACATGACTGGTAACTGTTTTAACAGTCAGACAACTGCCTGTAAAAATCAAGATACTGTTTACCTTAGTCAAAGTTATAAATAAATCACACTTTTATTATCAAAAATAACATAAAGAGATAATAAGGTAACAAGAAATTAAGGGCTGGAGAAATAGCTCAGTGGCTAAGAGCACTGGCTGTTCTTCCAGAAGACCCAAATTCAATTCCCAGCACCCATAGGGTGGCTCACAACTGCCTGTAACTCCAGTTCTTCTGGGCCCTGCACACACATGGTGGACAAACATACATGCAGTCAAAACACCCATACACATAAGATAAAAATAAGTTAAAATTTTTAAAGAAATTATATGTACACATGTACATCACTCTCTCCCTCTCTCTCTCTCTCTCTCTCTCTCTCTCTCTCTCTCTCTCTCATACACACACACACACACACACACACACACAAAAGTTGTCATTGATTCAGTCAGTAAGATTTAAAAGGTTCATAGGTAATTTGTTAATCAGAGCAAATTTTAACAACAGTTGAAAAAGAGTTCATTACAGATTGAATACCAGCCAGGGTATTCAGTCTACAATGGGTATCAAGGTATATGCCTGCTATTGTGTTAGAGTAAACTGGTTGCCTTGATGGGCTCTATATCTAAAAATATTTCAAAGTGTTTATGTGTCTTAACGCCAGTACAAGTGGAGATGTGCCTCCCTCATGCACAGGCAGGGCATGATGTCTCCAGTGCCCATGTCCCAGCAGGCCTACCCTTCTATCGGCTGCAAAAGCTTTTCCTACATGAACTGGGTCATGTGAATATCTGCAATTCTCATTTCCCTGCATTGGTAGAGGGACTTTTAATTCTACAAATAGCAATTAAGGATACAATGGGGTAAGTGAGGCTACCAGAAGAATACTTGCACAAAAAGCAAGGAAGGCTGAGGTGAGAGGCAGCCGATGGCACCTTCTGAAAGCCAGAAGTTCTCATGCTCAGAAACTGATGAGCTAGAGAAGCAAGACTCGGAAAACCTTGGGATTCTGCTAGGAGAGAAAGGAGGCTAGGACTGGGTACCAGAGACACTTGGATTTTTTTCATACTGTGTCTCAGTTACGGTTTCTGTTACTGTGATAAAATACCATGACCAAAGCAGCCTGGGGAGGAAATGGTTACTCCACTCGCATTTCCATGCAAATTCATCATCAAAAGCAGTGAGGGTGGGAACTCAAACAGGGCAGGACCCTGACAGCAGGCGCTGATACAGAGGCCCTGGAGGGGTGCTGCTTATGGGCTTGCTTCCTGTGGCTTGCTTAGTCTGTTTTCCTACAGAACCCAGAATAATAATAACAACAAAGGAACCCAGGACCACTTGCCCAGGTCTAGGCCCTCCCACATCAGCAATCAGGAAAATGCCCTGTGAACCTGCCTGCAGGCCAGTCCGGTGGGGGCATTTTCTCAACCAAGGGTACAGTTTCCCTCGGGAACATTTCTTTTTTCCCTTTATTTGGCTTTTCTAGACAAGGTTTCTCTTTGGAACAGCCCTGGCTGTTCTTGAACTTGCTTTGTACACCAGGCTGGCCTCGAACTCACAGAGATCTGCCTGCCTCTGCCTCCTGAGTGCTGGGATTAAAAGTGTACACCACAGCTGCCACTGGCCTCCAGCTTGTACCTCTGAGCTAAGAACTAGCCAGCACATGTAAGTAGCTCTCACTTCCAGGCACTAATGCCAGACTTGTTCATCCACAGCCATGGGTATATTATAGCTTCCCCACACTTCAGTTTCCTAGTCAGACCAATTAAAAAAAAAAAAAAAAATCAAAGCTGTTCCGTACACCAAGCTTCAGACTGACCCTCCCTTTCCCTTTTGTTATCCCTGCTGCTACTTATCCAATTATTTATTATTCAGTCACCAACTACTATATGCCAGATCCTATATTAGGGGTTCTCTACACATGGGTACAGATGGGAAAATAAGCTTACTGGAGCAACCTTCCGCCTGAGGGGGAGCTAGGAAGCCATTGCTCCTATTATCCTCTCCTAGCCCTCTAACCCCAACAGCTGAGGTGAGCAGGGTTAGGACAGAAAGGGAGTGCTCCCACCATGATGGAGCTGCAACATCTGCAGCCTAAAAGAGAGTAGCCAAGACCAAGACTGGCTTCCTAAGCTCTACATGTTCCTTGCCTGCCCATGGGTTCTGACACATCCCAGGACACCTAGGATATAGAAATAGGAGTATCTCTAGAAGAAATAGAAAGTATTTACATTAGACTCAGAAACACACACACATGGGTGGGGGGGTGTTTAAATGAGCAACTTAAGCATTCCCTTGTACAGAGTTAATCCCTCACCTCCGCAGACTTAAGACTAATGTCTGTGGTACTAAATGCTGAAAGATACATCTGTTCCTCTTCATAGGCGATGTTTCTTCCATTCAGTAACCCTGCATGCTTTTCTCTGGATAGTACTAAAATGGTTCCTTAAGTAAACTCCATCCCCTCCCTCACTACAATTTGGTGGCATCTTGGACAAAGGCACCTTACTGACATACATTTCCATCAGGCTGTACTAAATCCCTAACACACCTGGGGCATCAGGCACCAAGGTACCAATGAATGTACCCAATGTCCTCTATGGGGCCCAGCCCATCTTAAAAGCACCATCCCATAGCCATCCACTGCCCTCTGTGGAGATGGCAGATGGTCAATCAGGTGTGCCTAGGGATTACTGAAGGGAAATAACTGCACAAGGAAGCATCAAAGGCTGTGATGGTTTGAAAGGAAATGGCATTATTAAGAGGTGTGACCTGGTTAGAGGAAGCATGTTCACTGTGGGGCGGGCTTTGAGGTCTGTTTTGCTCAGTGTGACAGTCAGTTGACTTCCTGTTGCCTGAAAGATGTAGCGCTCTCCACTCCACCACCACGCCAGCCTGCACGCTGCCACTCTCCCCTCATAATGATAGTGGATTGAACCTCTGAAAATGTAAATGAGCCACCCCAATTAAATGTTTCCTTTATAAGAGTTGCAGTGGTAATGCTGTCTCTTCATAGCAATAAAAACCTTAACAAAGACATGGGTAAATGTTGTTTCTCCTCTGCAGTGCATAAAGAAAGGTTCGCATTCTTATCCTCACCCATTTCAATGCATATGCAATATATTTGTAATAAATGCCTTTGGAACCAAAATGAAAGCTAAAATTTCTACTTAATCACTGTCAACAATTGTTTTCTTATTTGGGTCATTGTTGATATTGTATAAGTTGTTGTAAAATGACACAACTAAACATCAACAAGCAAAACATCTCTGCTATTCAGATCTATCAGAGGCCTAACCCCAAAAACCTGTGTGGATGCTCACATGCCTAGATACTATTGCAGCACATAACATTCCCAATAAAATGTACCAAAGTGGAGCTGAGAGATGGGTGCCCACAGGGATGGCCATCCATGGGGATGGCAATCCTGCCTGTACGGACTTGGTGTTCAGAACAGGAAACACAAAGAAGCCTGTTTCAGTCACCAGGACTGTCCTCTGCAGCTAGGGTTGAGCAGAGCTGGACCCAGGCCAGGAGGCATCAGGATGAGCGAAGAAGTTACAGGGTCTGGGCTCACTCCAGATCATTTGGGGAGGCTAGCCTGCCAAAATCAGCCACGCTTTAAATGAGACATTGACCACAAAATTGTGGAAATAGTCAATTCTTCAGGGAATGGGCACTGACTAGTGATACAGGGCCATAGCCGAATGGCTATCTAGACCCGGAATACTATAAAATGTCTAGCAAAGAAGATAGATAAAAGGAAATACCATGCAATCAATTACCTATAGTACATTAAAGAGGAAAAGGGGTTATGGCCATCTCCAAGCCACAGTCACAGGAGAATGATTATAAAGTTCAAAATAGATCAAACTATCAAAACACTGCTATTTGCAAACCTTCCCCCATCACACCAATGTGGAATACTGGTTTTCTCTAACATCTTTCCTTTGCACTGAACCTCTGTACAAAACTTGTGAATTATGGTCAGTAAACTTGAGAGACCATTTATACGCGTGCCTTTCTCACAGTATTTTTTTTTTTAAAGCTTTTAGATCTTAGCCTAGTCTACAGTCACTATCAGAAGATATGAACTAAAAACCTGAAGCTATAAGCCATCCATTTTCCTTTCACAATTATCTCCCTCATTTTTCCAATGTGTTTCAAGAGGGTTGGTTGTACACAGTGGTTAAGAGCTACAAGACGGCTAGAATTTGCAAAGCCCGGCTCTACTACTCGCTAGCTGAGCAATTTTAGGCAAGTCACTTGACCTCTCTGAACTTCTCTTCCCTTAGATATAAAAACGAAAGCAGAAACAGTACCTCACTTACAACAATGAGATAAAGGTTAGTTGAAATCTATTGTAAACAGGAAACACTAAGAATAGGGTGACACAGAGTGTACTATGTAAGTGGATGCTCTGATTACTAATGACATTAATATTATGTATGTCTGCTTTCTGCCTTATTAAGAGTTTAAAAAGACTGAGTTTGTGGCGTTCATATCCCCTGTAACACTTCACACAGCTTTCTTTTTGCTATAGTAAAGAACAGTCTCAGGAAGAATAAATGGAACGCCGCAGGCTATGTGAGAAGTGGATATCGTACTGCCAGACAAGGTTGACTTGCAGTATGTGTGGCCCTTCAGAGTGAGCTGCCACAGGGTTTAAACACTACTTCCCTGCTTACAGCCGGAAGGAATGAGCCCTGTTTACCTCCTGAGGGGGGAGATAATGACCCATCAGTGAAGCTAGAGTCACGGCCACTGAAAACCAAGCAACTATTATTGTTAGCAAAGAAAATTGGAAACATAGGCAGGACTCCAAAAGGTGGCAGCATTGAGGTAACTGGATATATACAATGTGGTGAAGAGGCAGGAGCTGGAAAAGGTCCAGGTGCCTCTCTGCTGACACTCCAGCCTGAGGTTCATGGGAAGAAACTCATGGTTGTGCACATCATCCCACAGAACCCTGGGCCACCAAACCAAGAGGAACCTGATATACCATTGCTCCAGACAGCCTGGGTGGTCACAGACTGGAGTCCACCAGAGGGCTAGGGCATGAGGGACCAGTACCAGCTCTGCTGAAAGATGTTCATGGGGCTTTGCAACTCTCAAGACTTCTGTTGTGACACCTGAGGGAAAAATGAAGACACTAAACTGTAAGATTCTTAGCAATCTTTATAGAAGGGGACTTAACTTTAATCTACCTCCAGCATTAGCTTCCTAGTTATAGCCTACTGCTGACCCGGTAGTCCCTGCTCCAGGCTGCTTGCTCCTAGTTCTCCATCTTTCCTTCAGTCAGAAGCTTCAATACCACAAAGAACCAAAGTCACCCCTAGTCCCAGCTCTACTGTAAACCTAGCCAGCCCCCACCCTAGCTATACGCACTATAGGTTGCTGAGTAGCCAGTGGTCACTAGAAAGGCCATCAGCAAAGGCCAGTTATGGTGGGAGTATATTCTTCTGATAAACTGGATTACTGCTCATTGTAACCAGTTAATCAATCCCTGGTGCTAATTTAAAACTGAGTCAGCTCTACTCAAAATCCCTGAGAACATGGGGCAGCATCCTCAGGCAGCCCCAACCATGGAGGAGATATAGTTACCTACCTACCCATCCCATCACAGCTCCTCAGTCCCCAAAGCACACAAGTCCCACCCTTTATGAAGCAGTCTGAGCCTTAGGACCTACACCTCTGCTATAGCAACTGTTTGTGTGTACTGTATGTGGATGGACAAAATCATACTCAAAGGAAAACTAACCAAAAAAAGAAAAAAAGAAAAAAAAAAAAAAAAGGTCATTCCTTGGGCTGTTACCTACCAGCAAGAGCAAATGCAGAGAGCAGGTCTTTCTCAGGTTGTGTATTAGTCAGAAATCAAACAAATTCCTAGCTGATGAGGAAACAATGTGAGGAAACAAAGACTGAGTGGTCTTGTCTCGGGACTTAGGGCCTATGTTGTTCTGTAGCATAGATGTCTGTAGAAGGATGTTGCCTAACAATTCATCTCTAATTTGAACCATGGGCCAATTTCAATTACCCATGCTCATGAATGCAAACAGCTGCAAAGTCAACCATCCACCTCCAAGGACCTTTCCTGGGCTTTGCAAAGCTTCTCTTTGCATAATGGTATGTCTGATTTTCTGGGAGTGATAGCAAATCTCTCAGATCCGTACTGTCCAAGGGTTGAAGGGGAGTAGACAAAGGCAGATAACTGACCTTGAGGCTCCTGCTTTAGTCTCTCTACCCAGACGAGATAATGGGGCATTTTGGCTAAATCTGCCTCCTCTGAGTAATTATGTCTAGTAAACATATCCAGATGAGACTTTATTGTGTTCTTCAGTTGGTGATGTAATTAGAAAATTGCAACATGGGTTGCCCCAGTTAAACATGAACTCTAACCTCCGAAACCGTGGGCCAAAATGAACATTCTCTTATCAGCTCCGGTATTTTCCTGCAGTAACAGAAAGCTGAGCTGTGCTGGCAATACATGACTTCTTGGGGGGGGGTCTATCTCATCCACATAAGATGAGGTCACTGACATCTACCTCACTGAGTTAAATGGGCCAGAACATGAATAGATCTCTACTTTTTCGGTAAGTCTCTCTAGAACTCAGGACAAGCAGGGTTCGGATTCCAGCACACATTCAACACCCAGATGTGGAATTTGAATTTCATTTATTGAAACCACCTGATGTTAACCACCAGAAGTTAGAGTCTACTAGTTTTCTTTCACTGGGAAGTCATCATTTTTTACATTTTTCTGTGGGGAGGGGGTTGAGACAGGGTTTCTCTGTGGAGCCCTGGCTGTCCTGGAACTCACTCTGCAGATCAGGCTGGCCTTGAACTCACAGAGATCCTCCTGCCTCTGCCTCTGGGATTAAAGACGTGTGCTGCCACCACCTGGCCTAGCATCTGACTTTTGTAATTAATAATATTTGAAATAATTTGTTATTCAAACAACTTGCTTCTTAACTTCCAATGACTAAGCTTGCAAACGACTCATTTGTCACTATCCATAGATCCCTGGTCCAAGTCATTTTTCTGGGACAAGAACCAGGAAATCTGAGTGGGTACAAGCTAGACTCCTGCCCACACCTATAATACTGTCTCACAAAGAGTAGTGAAGGGGCCAGGGTGTGAGAGGTGTGCGGGGTACTGCTCGGGGCAGACACTTGCTTAGCATGTGTGAGGGTCCAGAGTCAAATCCAGCTCATGCCAAAAGAAAGGAAGAAAGGTTTGATTTCACTTGGAAAATAACTGCCGGGCCATACATGAATTTCCCAAGTCCTTGACACAATTAACAAGTGGCGTGCTAGTTTTAAAGGTTATATGACACGCAATTTAAAAATATGTAAGGTGCCTATAAACCTGCCAAGTGCTTAGGTCTCAGTTTCATCCTCCTAAATCTGCTATTCCCTTCTAAGAGGCATTTTCTTCTGAATTAATGAAGAGTAGCTGTTTCATAGGGTTCCCATTGCTGTGATGAAACACCATGACCAAAAGATCAGGTTTATTTCATTCACGGTTCATCATCAAAAGCAATGAGGGCAGAAACTCACACAGGGCAGGAACCTATAGGCAAGAGCTGATGTAGAGGCCATGGAGGGATGCTGCTTGGTGGCTTGCTCCCCATAGCTTGCTCAGTCTATTCTCTTATAGAACCCAGAAATGGCACCATCTGCAATGGCTGGGTCCTCACCCATCAATCACTACGAAAACACCCTCCAGGCTTGCCTGTAGCCCAATTTTATGAAGGCATTTTCTTATTTAAGGTTCCCTCCTCTCAACTGGTCTTAGTTTGTGTCAAGTTGACATAAAACTGTCCAGCACAGTAGCCAAATGCATCTAGATTGCAGCTTTAAGCACAAACCTGATCAAAAACTCCCCACTAGCCAATCCCATATAGATTTTCATGGTGTCCGGTCTTGGGGGCTGGCTATAAAAAATGCCTGAGTTAATCTGACAATATTATGTTAAGGATATTTCTGTGTTTACAAAGATGCTTTATTTAAAAATCATTTTGCCTCTAGTCAAAACCAGAGAAGGGGGAAATTAGTGTAGAGCCAGGCACAGCATCACACACCTATAAACATAGTCCCAAAGAGGCTGGGGCAGAAGGGCTTAGACTGGGGGCATCTTGAACATCATTGTATGCTCAAGGCAGCTGGGCTACACACACAGTGAGAACTTGTTTCCAAACAAACATCATGATACATTAGAGAACATTGCCCTTATGAAGCACTAATTGCAAATGTTCCAGAACTAATGATGAAATTCTAGCCGCACACACACTTTTAAACATGCTTAAGGTTCCACATAACATATAATGAGTTAATAGTTTGCTCTAGCAGTAATTAAAGTCTTCCCATATGTATTAATAAACAAGAGGCGGTCATTTAATAATCTATAGGTTGGATAACCACAAACGATATTATAAATAACATCTATATTCAAGGACAGATCCCTAGAGGGCAAGCAAGAATAGCCACACATTCCCTACAGTGACCTCACATGACTTCCCATCCTCGAGGAGAGGCTTAAGACCAAAGGAAAAAAGAAAGAAGGGAAAAGGAACAGAAGAGAGGGGCACGTCAAAAGAAGTGACAGGCATCGTCACTCCTGAGCCAGAAGGAAAACACAACTCATAAGACTCTCATTCACCATTTTTCAAGCAACTGAAAGTCATATGGCCAGTTCTGTAGATGTGGAAATGCTTCAAATTAACTACAGTTTCCTTAACTCTCCATCTTAATAAATATTCTTGTCCAACTTCTATTGAGTTTGGCAAGACCTGCCCTACTGTAGATAAGGACCTCTTGAGCCCCTCCCCACCCTTGACCTACTGAATGGAATAGTTTGACCTACTACTGTTGTTCTTTTGCTGCAGCTGTCGCCAATGAAACATGAACAGGAGACTCAACACGCCCAGGTGGAGTTTATTGGTGGAGGGAAAAGAAGGGGGTAGCTGGTGGCCAACCGAAAACAGGAGAGGGGGGGTGAGGGGTGCTTGCTTAAAAGGGGAAACTCGTGCATGCATAACTGAGTCCCTACATAGCCCCGTAATGAGTAATGTAGTGATGGCATGGTCGTGTAGGGCATTCGTGTCCCGCCTGTCGTAGGAGGCGGGGTCAGCAGGATGCCAGTTTCCAAAAACCACACCACTCAAAAAAAAAAAAAAAAAAAAAAAAAGCTTTTTGATCACTCTCAATGGCTGAAAAAAACATATGTATGTATATATATTGTGACACTGGGGACCAAACCTAGGGCTTCAATATACTATTCTATCAGGGTCATACATATCCCCAGACCCTAGTTTTATATCTTTATATACACTGCTAAATTACCCCTTAAAAGTTCACTTGTTCAACTGTTTAATCAACATTTACTGAGCCCCTATCTTCTAGGAAGTATTGGTGTCCCTGTCTACAGCTACAGATGAGACTTTCCAGGGGTTATTAATGGGTCTGTGAAGCACTACAGGCAGGTGTACAATCCAGGCAAGTGCACCATGCTCTCAGCATGTGCACTATTTGCATGGGAAGCTGACCAGGTGCACCCTACCATTTGACTAGGCAGTTGTTCATTTTATCTCAGTTTATTGATTGAGTTGTTTAATTTCTTGTTTAGGGTTTTGGGTTCTTTGTGTATTCTAGATGTTAATCCTCAATCAGATGTAAAGCTAGCAATGGTTTTCTTCCATTCTATATGTCATCTCTTCATTCAATCAACTATTTCTTTTGCTATGCAGAAACATTTTAATTTCATGAGGTCCCATCTGTTCATTGTTGGCATGGTTTCCCAAGCAACTGAAGTCCCATTAAGAAAGTCCTTGCCTGTGCCTATCCCATCAAGTGGTTTCCCTGTTTCTTCCTATGACAGTTTCAGAGTTCCAGGACTTACATTAAGGTCTTTGATCCATTTGGATTGGTTTTGCAGAGTGAGAGATGGATATCTTAATTTCCTTCGTTATGTGACTTACCAGTTTCTCAATGTCATAATGAGGCTGTCTTTTCTCCTATGCATATTTTGGCATCTTTGTCAACAATCACATGGCTGCAACTATGTGTTCTATTTATGTCGTCTGTTCTATTGCATTGATCTATGGGTTCATTTTGAGCTAGTAGCATGTTCTGTGTGTGTTGCATGTGGATGTATGTACACATATAAAGATCAGAGTTGTTTCCCTCAATTACCCTCCATCTCAGTTTTTGAGGCAGGATCTGTCACTGACTCTGGAGCTCATGGATTCAGCCAGACTAGCTGGAGCACAAGGCTCAGTGACCTTCCTGTCTCTAGCTCTTCAGTGGCATCATGAAGTGACATGCCAGCTACTTACCTGTGTGCTACACAGCTGGACTATGTCTTCATGCTTGCAAAGCAAGCACTTTTACCAACTGAGCCCTCCCCCCAGTCCAGTGATGTTCCCCCCCCCTGTGGCTTTGTAATAACTTATCAGATATGGTCATGCCTATAGCATATTCTCTTTGCTCAGGAGTGTTTTGGCTATCTGGACTCTTTGTTGCTTCTATATAAATTTTAAGATGGGGACTGGATGGAACCCATAAGATAGCTTTTGATGATACAACCATTTTCACAATATTAATTCTTACTGTGCATGAACATGGAAGTCTTCAATTTCTTTCTTCAGTCTTTTCATTTTTCAGTGTCTTGGTTAATTTTATTCCTGTGTTAATCTTCCTTTCTTTTTCAGGGAGGCAATGTGAACAGAGATATTTCCTGCTTTTTTTGGCAGCATGTTTATTATTGATATACAGAATGGAGATTGAATTGTTTGTATTCCTGGGCAGCTCTTTGACTTACAGATGTTCATCAACTCCAAAGGAGGTCAGAACTCACAATAGTATCTATAGCTCTAGGAGGTGACTGGTACTCTGTGACAAATTGTGGAATAAATTTGCAAAGTCATTAATGTAAGTAATGAATCGAGAGCCAGAACATTTGTCTAGTTCATTTTTGCATCCAACCACAGCAGTAATGCAACATCTCAGCACTGGAGGTATTATGTATCACTGGGCCAAATTTAATCCAGATAATCACATACTCTCAATGAATGGAGGGGGATTATATTCCCATGAGATACTATATTTGTGTGACTCTTATAAGAACAGAAACCAGAGATCCTCTGGGGTTTTGTTCAGATCATCCTTTCTGAGTTAAGCAGAAGACATTGAGAGGGAAAGAGAGCCAGTGTCCTCTTCAACACTAATTCTTGGGTTGTTCAAAACTTTGCACAAAGACAAAATAATCAAAAGAAAACCTTAAAATCAACAACACTATGTTGTTATGCTCTTCACTTCTTATATTGATGCACAGTGCATTGGACTATCATGTTAAATTTATAGAGATCTTCAAAGAGCCAAGGCTTACAGTCTCAGCCTTAGATGGCTGATATAAACAGTCATTTTATTTTATTGCTGGATCAGTGTCTGATGTTCAGAGGTCAAGGACTCAAATACACTTTCATTTGCCACATACCCAACCTTAGCACCCGAACAACTGTATTTCCCCTCATAGTCATCAGCTGGAGGGCACACACCTTATCCTGTAAGTGTGGAGAAGCTCCTTGGCAATTCCTTCCCAGTCTTCTAACCCAGTGCCCAACGGAGCCAGTATGCTGAAATCCCACAACACTGGGGATGAGATGCATCCGGGCATGAGTCAGCTCCCACCCGCATCATGAGAAATTGAACCTTGCATGACTCGGTCTGCCTCCCTCTCATCAAGATTCCAGAGCCCCACCCCACCCCCATAATGGTCTCTTCTTTCAGAGGCAGACAGAATGATTAAGCATATCTGGGAATTCTAGAGTAAGCAGATTTAGCACAAAGGTGAAGTTATCTTCTTCAGTAAGCTACTGAAACATGTGCTACTGAAACCCTTGGGCAAAGAGGACACTGTCTTCCTTCAATGGGTCTACATGGCAATCATACACTCCATCAAAGAATGGCCAGGTAGCATCCCTTGAGTTGTTTCTTAATATATAGGGACTCTTGGCTTCTCATTCACAGATCACTGCCACAAAACAAACAATGGCAGCAACAAAACCTAAAATTCCTAGTCACTCAGCACTGAGAAGTCATAGGGCCTTGAATACAGGTCTTACTCATGCATGCTCCATCATGGAGCTACTTTCCAATCCCTGTAATTCTGTGAGTAACATACTGAAATTTGATGCAAAGTTACAGGTAGATTTTATTAGACATAAATATATATAAAATTGGTACTTTTAAAAGTCACATAGAAAGAACCATCAGGAACTCTTTACTCAATCTAAAGAAAAGAGATTAGGAAGAAATTGTCTCTCACATCGAAGAAAACTGCCTTTTGTGGGAAGCAGAAAGAGAGAGGCCAACCAGGGAGCATCCAGGAGCCTTTTGGGACTTGCATCAACAACATCACCCACACAACTTCCACATCAGCCCAGAGCAGCACAAAGGGCTGTGTATTAAAACTTTCTGGCAAGGAAGATGCTTAGAGTGGTCAAAATACTCATATCTACACATATAAACTCTCAAATTACCTTCCATGCCCAAAGCACAAACATACAAGATAGAAAAAAGCTTCACAGCTGAGATGAAATTTTGGGATAGTTTTATGTTTACGGAGATGGACGTGAACTTGTTAGCTTATATCCTTCCGTGTGTGGTACCTCAAGATTATATATCTGTTATGTTTAGGTTTAGGCCATGGTTTGCGGTTAACTTGGATACATATTCCAACTCTGATATCGAGGCGTGTTGTTTCTTGAAGTCTTTGGTTTTCATGTCTAAAGTGAGTTTAAAACCTACTTCTTTTAAGATGTTTTGTGACAATTAGATACTTTCTATGAGTTGTCTGTTATAGTGTCTGACCCATGCCATGTAAGAGAATGGTGGCTGATAAAATGTCTTGGTGCTGTGGAACAACCCTTCTGTACGCTATGAAGATGGGTTGCTCTCATTGTTAATAAAAGAGCTGATTGGCTGGGCAGGATTTTTGGGGCAGAGAGAATGCTGGGGAGAAGGGCAGAGTCAGAAGAGACAACATGAGATGCAGAGAGAGCAGGATGGGAAGTATGTACACAAGGTAAAGGAGCCTGGGGCAGCACATAGATGAATAGAAATGGGTTAAGTTAAGTTATGAGAGCTAGCTAAAAACAAGCCTAAGGTATTGGCCAAGCATTTATAATTAATAAGTCTCTGTGTGGTTATTTGGGAACTACTGCTAGACAAAGAGAAACTCCACCTTGGTTCATGACTATTACTACACATCCCATGGCATTTCCCAGGAATTTTCAGGGTATCAGGTACCGGGAGTAAGAAAGAAAACTGGAAATAAACCTTCAGAGGTCACACAAAAAGAATAAGGAGGGTGCTGAATCTCATTATGTACATCTGGCTGGCCTAGAACTTACTATCTAAACCAAGCTGGCCTCAAACTCGCAGAGATTTGCTGTCTTCTGCCCTTGTCTATCCCTCCTGAGTATTTTTTGTTTATTTTAGTTGTGTAAACTGGATATAGACCCATAATCCATGTACGTGGACCATGTCTCTCTGGCTCATTTTATACTAAGCATAATTCTTGGCACTCGGGAACTTTGTTGTGCCAGTGTGGGAGGATTGTCTAGGAGATTCATGTGATCTTGGACTATACAATCCAAGCATAGTGCCCAGGCTATGGTCACAGCATCACTAAGTCTGGGCACATCTGGATACCCATTACAGGCGGTAAATCAAAGAAGCAAAAGGGAAGAATCCAACACCAAAACTTCTGGAGGACAGCATGATCTATGGTGCAGTACCCACACTGGCCAGAGGGGTCATCAAGTTCAAGATTTTAAAACTACACATCTGAGATGCTCTGCATAAATTTCCAGTCCCCAGGTGCTTGTCAACCTGATAGGACATTAGCCTAGAAGCAACTTTCTGAAATATTGATCTCTAACTATACTCATGAAAAAAAAAAAGATAAAGGTCGTATCCTAGGTCACACTGGTCCAGGGAGAGGGGACTAAGGAATCAGATATCTGTGGTGATTATTATTGATGATGTAATAAAGATTGCCTGAAGTATCAGAAAGTAAAACCAGCCATACTAGGTAGCTGTAGAAGCTGGGCAGTGGTGACACACACACCTTTATTCCCAGGACTCAGGCAGATGGATCTCTCTGGGTTCAAGGCCACCCTGGCCTACACAAGAGAGAGTGAAGAGTAACCAAGCTCACACCTTTGATCCCAGCATTTGGGATCACACACCTTTAATCCCAGCACTAGGGAGGTGGATATGTCTGGACGGAGAGAGGAATATAAGGAGGAAGAGACAGGAACTGAGAGCTTTTTCCTCTGAGGATTCATGGAGACAGGATTGCCATTTTAGCTTGGCAGAGGTAAGATCTACTGGCTTGGCTGTTTTGCTTCTCTGGTCTTCAGCTTGAATTTTGAACCCTAATATCTGTCTCTGGGTTTTTTATTTTTCATGCTACAGATGTCTCACCTCTAACCTTCATCTGTCAGGTGACTAGCTCATGTGATTCAAGCATCACTGAGCCTTTGTGCTTCTCCAAAGCAGGCACGTCTTGATGTTCAATATCCTCCTCCTCACTTTAGACAGGAAAATTGGGAAGATATAAATGAGGAAATGCAAGAAAGTAAAACTTACTACCTACCACTAATGCTACTTGATCCCAACACTCAGGAGGCAAAGGCAGGCTGGTCTCCGAGTTTGAGGCCAGCCTGGTCTACAGAGAGAATTCCAGGACAGCCAGGGTGGGAGAAACCCTGTCTCAAAAAAAGTGCTTCCTTTTCATGCTTTACAGCAAGCTTTTGAAATGCCCTTTCATGTATGTATTTATTTATTCTTCAGACAAATTCTGACTATGCAGACAAGACCAGTCTGTAACTCAAGACCTTCCCGCCTCAGACTCCCATGTAAGGGATCACATGTGTGTGTGCACCCTCAACACTCAGTCAACTTTGTAAAATTTTAAATTGTAAGAGCATTTCAAGGGCAAGAAAACTCTTTCCAAATGTTGTTAAATAACCGCTACACAGCATTTCATCATGAGGATGTGCTGTTATCATCAGCCATGTGTTATCTGAGGATGTCTCTGTCACATCTTAATATTGCTGTCTTTGTAAGTTACAATGGAATCAGCCAATGGGTAAACAATCCCTTCTAATCTGTCACCTCAAAGTGTGATAACCCTATTTCCCTCATTTTCCCCCCAAATGCTTGACAAAAGCCTTTTGATAGAAATATTTCTTTCTTACTTGACATTCATCCATTTGTCAACATGCTGAGTTTGCCAAGTCAGAATTCAAATGAAGGGAAAGTTCCCAAATCATCCTAGGTAGCTGGCTGTTCCATGCATCCGGTGCATGTTTACTAACTGCTGTCTGTGGAACTATACAGCTGACAAGATGTCCCAGTGAATAAAAGCATTTGCCTTGTTGGCTTGACCTGAGTTCAATCCTCAGGATCTACCATAGGACAGAAATCTCCAAATCCTCTGCAGAGCATACATGTGCTCAATTTCTCTCTCTCTCTCTCTGTCTCTCTCTCTCTCTCTTTCTCTCTCTCTCTCTCTCTCTCTCTCTCACACACACACACACAAAATAAGAATTTTAAAACTATTGGCAAGGTTTTACAAATTACTTATGTGAGAACTTCTGACTTTTATTTACAAAATGTACTATTTCTTTTTAATATCTAAAATAGAAATAAAATAATCTAAGAGATTTACATTTTTAACTTAAAAAAAGTCTCTACAGTGCCCCAAATAAATTTCAGTAATATATCTAGATTACAATTTTTTCTCTTTTTGTTTTTTTGAGATAGGGTTTCTCTGTGTAGCCTTGGCCATCTGGACCAGGCTGGACTCAAACTCAGAGACCCATCCGCCTCTGCCTCCTGAGTGCTGGGATTAAAGGTATGCAACCACCTTCCACAAAAATTTGTCATGTTCCAAGAAACAAAAACTCCCTGTTATGTAAGAGATTTAGCTATTGGTCAGTACTAACCCTAAACAAGTAAGGTTCTGGAAATGGGACTCTCCTAATGAAAGCACAGGTGCCTTTGGTTTGGTTTTTGTTTTGTTTTGTTTTTGTTTTTGTTTTCTTAAACAATGGGCAGGAGAGGGTACCTCGCTCCACCACAGAAACCAGGAAGATCACAAAGGACAAGCTTCTGATGGTCAAGACCCTCAAGAGAGGAAGGGAGAACAGGAGGGGAGAGGCACATTTTTCGCTCGTATCTCTTTGAAAAACAGTGTTTCTTGCTGAAAATACGATGAAAAGCATGTCAGATGCTTTCATTCTAAGTGAGAAGTGACAGAGTATGTCAAGACTGAAAAGCTGCTGTGGCAAAGAGCCACTGCTCATTGCCACCACGATATCACTAAGCTGTTGTCCCTGGATGAGAACACATTCCCCTTGGGAACCGTGTTTGTGAAGGCAAATGTGAGGACAAATTCTGAGGTGGATTGGCAGTAGTGTTACCTGCCGGAGGCGAAAGGGACTTGAAAGGGTTACACAATCAGAAATGGCCTGGCGTAGTTGAGATTGGTTTGAGAGAGGAGAACCAGGGCTGAAAGCAGGTGCCATCCTCCACAAGGATGCCCAGAGACAACCTGTAAAAAGTGATCGTGGTAGCAGTCCTTTCTTCCATGTCCCTCAAGTCCACTACAGAGACGCCCTAGCTCTCCCAGATCCAAGGACCAGCCTTGCTGGACTGGCTCACAATTCTCAATGATTAACAATGAGAATTTGCTGAGCCAGCCATGATCTGCCAGTCTCTCCCGTAACTTCTACCAACATGTTTGAGCAATGTGCTTACAGAGTGCCAAGAAAACACTGACACCCAAGTGACTTTGGATATATAAGGCCTTTTAGTGGAATCATTGTTTGGGCAGTGAACACTTTTTACAAAGCAATGATTCAAGAAAAAAATATAATGTGATATATATGTGCATATGTGTATATATACACACATTGCTAAAATTTATAGATTCTCCTTCAGTGTGGGAGTGGGAGGAGCCAAGTGACTATCCCAGTGCCCAGCCTGCCTCTGGGCATGTGGCCATCTGGATGACTGTCATGTGGTTTCTGAAAACCCCACATCTGCTCTTACTCCAAGCCCAGCTTTCACATCGCCTCCTCTACACTGGACCTCGGAGAGACATTGCCATGGCATCTTGTTAGTGGCCATCATCACTACACTATGGCAAAGCCAGTGCTCCCTTATCTCCTTTCTCCAGCTTACTTTTTATAAGATATGGCAGCTGCTTCTGGAAATGACAGGAGCTCCAGATTTATGCCTCTATTATCTGACTCCCCAGTCACAATGTAAATGCTGTGAATGTGAGTGAAACCCGCTGGTTCTATCGTATTCATCACATACCACAATACTAACTACAGTGCCTCATATACAGCAAGTGCTCAATACACACATGTCAAATAAACAAATCTAAGCATGGACTTGTGGAGCACTAAATAAACCCAATCCATTCATCCTTACAGAGAAAAAAAAATTAAGACTTCATCCTATCCCCACGTGTTTTTGGAGAATGTATAAGAAAAGAAAGATCATATACACCCACGTTCTTGATCTGATAAACTCACAAATATATATAACCTAAGTCTGAATTTCTCTTTAAAAACAGAACTTCTTAAAGGTCTCTAGGATCTTACAGGACATCAGGAAGTACATCAAATGTGTCCAAGGCACTTTTATATACATAACTAATCCCTCTTCCCCCGACACTAAAATAAACAAATGAGTACGTTAATGATATGACCCCAAAGAAACTTGTCATCAAAATAAACTACTAAATGACATGCTTTCCTATCTTGAAAGTCATTTCCAGCCCCTCACTGACTACCTAGGCATTTTTAAATATCCAAAGATAATCCCTCATTCATAAAGTTCGACACTTGGTCTAGTATAAAACACCAATCAACAAGAGGATTAGGGTCAATGATCCCCAAGAACACTTTTGAAAACCATATAACAGAATAGGAGTGGGGGACAGCAGGAAAAAGACAATGACAGACAACAGTAAGATCTTTATGGGCATCTATAATGGGAATTATATCTCTGCATTGCTATAAAATGTAGCAAAATAAGTTGTTTCTAAATGATATATATGTAAGAAAGACTGTGGGGGTGAAACCATCAAGTCGCTCCATTCAGAACAATCCATTGCATAGAAACATTAGTTGACTTAAAAGAAGTATACCAGTATCAGGAGCTTATTTTCTTGGAGTGATTTAACAAATTAACTAGAACGTGTATGTTCACACGAGCATCTATCATGACTTCCAATGTTGCCAGCGCTGAAAGCCTCTTTAACAGGGGCAGTTCTCTGGGAAATGTCTCAGACCTCACCAGCAAACATGCTGCCGTGTGCAGAACTGCTGAGGTTTTCAGAGGCAGAAAATGCGCAGCTGTCAATAACGTGAGTCTACAGCTTACAGTCTCTTGAGGCCCTAAAGCCAGGCTTTTGGTAGCAGCCAGATCCCTGAAGCAAGACTAACTACTGCCCTGCTTACCACATCTCTGACATAGTCCTAACTGCTTTATTCATCTACATTCATGTAATGTTCCCCCTCAACGGCCCTTTAAATGATGTCATCAGTTTCCCTTGAGGAAAGTGGGGCACAGAGAACTGTCCAAGATGATGCAGACTGATGTGGCAGAGTCATGATTCGAACACAGGTCATATGATTCTGACATTATAAATGTGTAAACACACCACTGTCATTTTTCCCTAAAAACATGCATCTTAGAACACATTCACATCTTAGAACATGGCTGATTTAAATATCAAAGGTTTAGAGGTCCTTTACAAAAGGTTCCTAAGAGGTGTATGAGTTATAGTGGGATAGCAAGAGGAAAGAAAGCCTTGCTCCACAGGGAAAGGCAAACTTAGAATAAGATCCCTTAGAAGGAGTCAAGACTCCAGTTTCCATCTCATTGGTGGGCACAAGTCCATCATGACAACCAAAATTGGTTTTTATCATGGTCTTGAGTAAATGGACAAAACCAGTCTTATAGGTAGCTTTTTTTTTAAATGAATATTTTCCACACCACACAAAAAGCTAGCCCTAGCCTCTTCCAACTGCCTGACCTTCACACCTCATGTTGATCAAGCTTCTGAAAATCCTCATTTCTCTTAAAATGCATTCATTCCTACAGTGACCCTTTCAACTTCAAAGTATGTCAGTAAGGGTGAAAGTGATTCAACACTGCTGGTCCTTCCTTCTGCTCTACACCTATCTCTATGGGGATTGGACGACAACTATGCTGGTAGGCTGATCTACCATGTCCAGTAGACATGGCCTACCAACACACCAAGCCTCTCATGAGTGGAGACCCAGGAAGGTCAGACTTTTTTGCTATGAAAACTTCCATGATCAACCATGGGTCAGAGGAACTGTTGCTTAAAAGGCTCCAGAAGGAAAGGGGTGCGTGTGAATGAAGCTGGAGCAGAAGCAACCCTGATGAACCAAACACAGATTGGGCTGGCATAACATAGAAACACATGCAGAGAGGCCGGAAACAACAAAACACTAGAATCCCAGGCTTAAATTCTGTTCTAATATATCTAACTCTACTCCTGCTTTCCCAAGAAGAACCAGATTCTGAGCAGGTGGGTTAAGAAGTCACCCACCAATCTACACCAATGCAGGGAACCCAAACACTTTGCTGCAAACAATACCTACATATCTCAGTGAACACGGAGATATTGAGCTGGTGTGTTCATGGTATGGAAGGTACTTGGCATGCTACCAAGAGAGAAGGGTAAAAGCCACCCCAGCTACAAACCCTTCAATCCACAGCAGTGACCTGTCTACATGATATGCTTGTGCAATAGTGCACAAAGTTATGGGCGTAACCAACCACTACTGGCTATATTTAAGGCCCACTCCATAAGACAAAACCCACGCCTGATTCTGCTCAGGTGGCCAAGAATCAGAGACTAGATTTTCCACACACCTAGGAGAAAAGTCAAATACTATTCCTCTGCTAGCAGAACACAGCAATATGATGACACCTAACAACTTTCTGTATCTTGATCAGACATCAGAGCATCTTCCTCCTGAAGTAGATGGAAACTAATGCAGAGACCCAAAACTGGACAGTATGCAGAAAGTGACGGACTTTAGAAAACACCCAGTGCTTAATGGGGTATCTCCATCAAACCCCTTCTCTCAGTCTCAGTGAAGTGTGGGAAAGAAGAGGCAGAAGGATTCTAAGAGCCACTGAGGATGGAAGACACCAGGGAAATAGTGCCTTCCAGATACCACAGGACTGACACACATACAACCTCACACAGACCATGGCAGCATGCACCAGTCTAAACTAGATGGGACCCCAGCACTGAGAGGGGAACTGGACACAAACCCTCATCCCTAACATAGAAGCTATCTCTAATTGACAATCACTTACAAAAGAAAAAAAAAATCAGTTTTTTACAATGTAGTCTCACTGGATATACAAACTACAGTAAAGGGCAGGCCTGTATGCCTAACAGTAGATGACCAAAACAAAACAAATACAATGGTATTTCTGGAGATGTTTTTGTCTCATAATGCTTTGTTTGGTCATTTTTTACTTTATATATCTTTGCCTAATATATTACAGTTTCCAATTTTGTGTTTTTATAGGTTTTATATTTGTGTGTGTGTGCGTGCATGCATGTGTGTGTGCGTATTTGTTATTTTTTCTGTTTGTTTTGTTTTACTCTAATTTGATTTTTTTTCCTGTTTGTTTCCTAAAGGGAGAAAAAAAGCATGAAATTAGACAAGTAGGAAGGTGGGGAGAACCTGGAAGGAGATGAGGGAAGAAGAAACTGATCAGAATACATTGTATGAAAAATTATTTTCAATTAAAAACAAACATAACCATACCACCCACCCCCAAAAGTAAAGGAAGACAATTATGGAACAGAGGAGGCCGTCACTGTGTGAGCCATCTGTGAGGCTGAGAGGATCATGACCAATAAATGCTCTACAGAGAAGAGAGCCTCATGCAGTAGCAAGTAGACTGGTCACCCAAGGGACTTGGGCCATATGAGCCAACACACAATTTGCCTCTCCTCACAGTGAGCACCAAGGTTACAAAGACGGAGAGTTGACACAGTGGCTGATGGGAGAAAATGCCCGTTTTCTCCCAAACACACCACAAAGTTTAAAGAAGATCTTCGTCCACACAGCACGATCATTCCCACCTTCTCACTCCCCTTCCTTCCTCTTTGCCACTCCATAAGAAGCAGGTTAAAATCTTCACTCTATAAAGTAAGTTCAACAGTACTGGTTTGATTTGGGCTGAGGGGTGGGGGTGGGGTGGTATATTTGTTTGTTTATAAAACCACTCTTACTGTGTAACATATGAATGTACTGTTTCATCCGGGCAGTGGCCGCACATGCCTTTAATCCCAGCACTTGGGAGGCAGAGACAATTGAATCTCTGGGTTCAAGATCAGCCTGGTCTACAGAAAGAGTTCCAGGACAGACTCCAAAGCTACAGAGAAACCCTGTCTCAAAAAACCAAAATGTACTCTTTCAATCACTCAAAATAAACTATTTTAATCATTCACTCAAAATAAACTATTTTAATCATTCTTTAGGTAAACCTTGACATTAACTACATCCATACTGCCATGCATCCATACTGCCATCATTACCATAGCTCATTTTCCTTTCAAGCTATGTGAACTCTAAACCCAAAATAACAAGAGTAACCAGATTAAGATTAAAAGCAGACTCATAAAACTCTGTATTTCCAATTTAAGACACGTTCTTGCTGGGAGTTTCTGATAATTCAGAAAGATCAACAGATGTGGAGGCTAGTCTGTCCCTTCAGGCTGGCAGACACTGACAAGCCTGGGAACTCCCAGGAGGAAATTTAACAAATGTCCCCTTCCCCTTAGAACAGGAAGAAGGTTCATCATCTTCTTGGCAACTAGGGCATGGTTCAAAGATCTTTTTCCAAGATTTTGTCCATGATTCTTCTCTTACTCCTACTACTGAAAAGCAGTTTGTAGGATCTTTTAAAACTAACACCCCAGGCAATTTGGGAAACTATGGGCCAAAGTTATCTATGGGTCATCCCAAAGGCATGACCTTGAAGACTAAGCAAAGAGCTAGAAGCTGGAGGTCTAGGGTGGGCAGAAGGCTGTTCAGAACCTTTGGAACAATGTCCTTCCTGTGTGTGCATGTCCCTAGGCAAAATCTGGGAAGACCAAATACACTCACTCAGTCAAGAGAGGAAAGTAGGTAACACAACTACTCAGTTTAAGGGTTCTTCCCTTTTGTTCTTTAGTAACTAAAAATATGCAGCCACCAGCACCCTTAAAGACTTCCCTTCAGATATCTGAAGACAGTTAAATTGACTCTTATCTTCCTTATGGGTAAAATATACTTAAGAGTGGCTTGCTGTAAGTCCTACAGAAATCTGGTCCTCTCTATAGCTCTCTAAGTTTAAACAGGTTTCCTCCTATCATTGAAATGGTCTGTTTAAGCTTCTAAGAATCATGTAAAATATTTGAGGTATCTAAGTATGGTTTCAGAGGCAGGGAAGACACAGATTCTCAACCTTGGCCGGGATGTCTACCAAGTCAGGCCATCTCTAACAATAGCAAGAAGGCTAAGATGGAGGCTGACTGACACAGTCTAAAATTCCTAGTTCCCTCTGCCCAGAGTCAACAGGTCTTTCTTTTTGCCAGTGTCTTCTCTTCCAGTAGTCTATGTATCATCATCATTATACAACTGCCTCAACAAGCTACAGCTGGGAATAAAGGCTACTCGGAAGAGTAAAAACAGTATGATTAAGCCCACCTAAGTTCTTAACTAGCCCACATTACTAAACATGGAGGTGATCAACCTAACATGAAGTCTTCAACCTGCCTGTAGAGCAGCATGTTCCACAGTTTCTTGAATATTTGTGGGAGGCAGGCAAGGGCTTCTCCATCTCCACTGAATGCTGGAGAGCAGACCACTAATTCAGAACACACTGGCTGTGAACAAGCAACTGGCAACTAAAAGAAACTGATGTTAGCACAGCCGCAAAAAGGAAGGATTAACCAAAGCTCTTGGGAAATTGAATCATAAGCTTTAATAAATTTCCCTACTTTAGACCCTTAATTCTGTTCTGGGGGCTTATCCTACGGAAATAATCAAGTCTGCAGAAGGGCTTTTATGCATGAAGGTATTCATCAAGGTAAAAAGGTGCATATTCAACAAGAGGAACATGATTTTAAAAGTCAAGTATATAAAAGGATATTATGCAGTAATTTAAAGCCCTGTTTATAAAAAAATGCTCATAATGTAATACAAAAGTTGAATGATCCACTTACAAAATTGAACATGCATTATGAACACAGCTCTGGATGAAGAATTTTGCACAGGGGAAAAAGACTGAAAGGATCTAAGTCAGAGTGTTAACAGAGAGAAGCAACCATGCATTCATAACTCACTTTCTTCTTTTGGCTTGTCTGTGCTTTCCAAATTTTCTTATAATGAGCAGATATTACTTACACAGTGAAGGTTTTTGTTTTGAACTACAAATCACCAAAGCAACTAAGATAATTTCCCAATATGTTCTGAGAATATCAAAAACAATGCATCAATTCCTATACACAAAGATTAACCCAAGAAAAACCCCAATGGGAAGATGCACTTCATCTAGAGTAGAGCTATACTCACTCAGAAGGAAAGACAGAAGAGTTGATCACATGGTGGGGGAAGGTCAAAGGGTGCCTAAATATTCACCACCTTCAATTTCACACATTACAAACAAGCAAGTGGTGGCTTTCCCAAGCAAACACCTTCAGAGCCACCTGCTCTTCCCACAGGCAGACTGCAGCCTCCTGAGGTTCAGCCTCCAACAAAACTGCTTCAAACATGATAATGTGACAAATTCCTTTTCAGTTGAGGTACGGTTAATGGCATAGCATTTTGTTTTGTTTTGCTTTGCTTTTCCCTTGTCCCCAAGCAAAATTTAAAGCTAAGGACAAATACCTTGAGTAGGGCACCATTTAGAACACATAAAGCAATGTTCTTTCCTAATAACCCAGACAACTGACAAACTCAATACTATCCTTCAACTCCAAGAGCCGTGGACTGATGTGTGGGATAAAGCTAAAAAGAACAAAAGCAACCATCTTTCACCTTCAAGGTTAACAGCTTCATTCACTGCTTATCCCTTCCATCCTATGTCACAGAAACTGTTACAAGTGACACAAAAAGAAAAAGAGGAGACAGAAGCTAAGATAAAGAGCCAAGGCTATAGGAAGCCCCTCCAGGCTGGCCCAATTTCCTGGTATTCAATAAAACACCCTGACAAAAGCAACTTGATGGAGAAAGTGTTTGTTTGGCTCACAGATCAGTGTTATAATCCCTGTGACAGAGGAGTCTCAACAGCAGAAGCTTGAGAAATGATATCCACAGTCAAGAAGCAGGGAGCTTGCCCTTAGCTCCTCTATTTAGAGTACTGGATCTTAGCCCAGGGAAAGGTGTCACCCCCAAGTAGCTGAGTTACCTGAGTCAGTACAACCCCCCACAGGCATCTCCAGAAGCCCATCTCCCAGGTGATTCTAGACCTCATTAGTTGACAATTGAGATTAACCACCAGAGGCAAGTATTTGTATATCCTTGATTTGAATCACTGGTTGCTTCCCAGAAACGTGGGGAAGCTAAAAGTCATCATCCTGAATGCATATATGTGCTACCATCAATAATATCTGGCATCTAATAGCATCTTATAATGAGATGGTTAACTAAGGAAGACACAAAGATGGCACCCTTTGTTTGGAACTCACTCTGCCAACCCATCCTTGGCCTCTCTAGAAACACTATTCTCTGTATGATTCTGGCATTTTGCACTTCTGGGCTTTCATGCACACACAAATCTATAGCCTTGCTTGCCTGATTTAGCAGGTTTAGGTGTTCCTGAAACTAAATTCTGATCTGAGGGCAAAACCAAGGTAGTGAATCCAATACACAGCTAGATGGGAAAAGGTCACTGAAGGCTAGCAAAATGACTTAGCAAGTAAAGGCACTTGCCACCAACTCTGATGACCTGAGTTCCATCCCCAGGTCACACATGATAAAAGGCAACACACACCTAACTAAGTAGTAATTGTTTTAGAATAAGGTATTAAACAATAGAGGACAACACTGGAAGGAAAAATAAAAAGAAGGCCATTGGTACTTCCAACTCTGGGCTGTACCAATTGTCCTCCATGACCAAGCAACACCAGCAAGACAATACTAGCCTCAGAGGTGTTGTAAAGATTTACAGAGGAAAAAGAAAACAAAAACAGGTAGGTAGGCTACACAGTGCCCAGATCTCAGGCATATTAGCCATAGTCGCCCTCTCACCACTAATACTATTCTTGCTGTGTGACTGTTATTGATACAGGCTGACACAACAAGGAAGAGATAAAGGGACAATGAAATAGAGCTCTGGGGAAAAGTAAGAGATAAGATAAGAAAATGTGAGCTGGAGAGGCGGGGCACTGAGAGAGTGGCCTGAGCAAGCTTGTGGTGGGTGGAGGAAGCTGCAGGGAGCAGATACAGCTGGTAATTACAGTAACAGCTATCATTTACTGGGGCTTTAATGTCTGAAAAGCCCTATGTTACCTAGCAGGGATGCTCCAAGCAGGATGCAGAGCTGCTGGTTGTTGCTTCATAGGGAACCACACATGTTGGCCTGTCCTTTTTTTTTTTTTTTTTTTTTTTAATTTCTTTCCCATTTGGATGGATGGAGGAGTGGTGAGGACTGGGTGTGGCCAAGTATAAACCACAAACCACAGTGAACCAGTAGTGGCTTATGATGACAAGGCAAGCAAGGCAATTGCCTTAGGAGTCAGGAAGAAAATAACAAGTGCAGGAACTGTTCACATCCTTGGAAGCGGTGATGTTAGGGTTAGCATCACTAGGAATGCTCCTGTCTGGGGACCAGACTGGTCTGACGAACCTAGGATTCCTCCTCCTCCTCAGGTTTGTCTTTCTTGACCCCTCTCCTCAGAACTGCTTTTAAGAGCCTCTCTGCATGCCTCTCACCCCTTGTTGCCTTCTTGGTACCAGGGAGGCCATTTCACAGAGATGCTTTAAAGTCAGCACCCTCCACACAGAAAGGAATACGACATCCATGGGTGAGCAGGGTTTTAAACCAAACAACCAGAGGTGCTCGGGTTAAGCAATGATTGCAAGGCAGAGCCCACGACATCTGAAGATGATTCTAGAGAGTTTAGCATTGTTCTCTGTCTCCTGAGTGCATGCTTAAATATCTTTTTTAGTCATGATCATTTGAGGATAACCTTCCCCATCACAGCTCCAGACACAAGTGCCATAGTTCAGGCTTCCAGGCAATAGCCAGGGTGCTGAGACCTTCAGAGTTAACCATGTTCCCTCAGTGAGGATGAGAGCAGACAGGACAGGGTGGCCTGGCCACCTATCTCCATAACAGAACCGCCTCAACATCTCATGCCAGTGTCCTTATCCTTCCTCAGAGCAGAACAGTGGAAGCCTAGAGCACCTTTGTTCACTAACGAAGTGGAACAGAACTAAAGGCCCTGTCAAGGAACAAGACCAGCCAGGAAAATGTCTCCTGGCTTTCAATTCCAAGCCTCACCCCAACAACCTGACCTGTTCTCACCACAAAATTTGAAAAGCCACAGTTCAAGCTTCACAGGGAAAACAACAAAGTCACTTTCCTCCATTTCCATCATCCTTTGCTTTTAAGTAAAACACACAAAACCAAAAAAAAAAAAAAAAAAAAAAAAAAGTCTCTTTTTACATTAAAATATTTTTCCTAGATTCCTAATTTTATATTTACATAAAAAAAAAACATTTTCTCTAGGTTTCACACTGTTCCCAATAAACAAGGAGCCATAGGTCCCGAAGATGAAGTAGTTTCCCAAGATGTTAAGTCCATCATCAAAGAGTTAGAATTCAAAATCAAAAGTCACTGTATCTCAGGCCCTGTTTCCAGCATTAGCCAAAGCGGTTCCTCATGCAAACTGGTGGCCAGTAGGGAAAAATAGACAATAAATCCTGATTTAATCCTAGCTTCTCTATAGGCTCATTTATAAGAGAGTGATCCTAACTGCAAAATTAGCTTGGCCATGGTGGCCCCTACCATGGCACTGGCTCTTTGTCTCATAAACCTGAAGATATAAAAATGGAAAGGTTACTGGTCAACAATGTATTTCCCCTTGGACAGATTTCCTAATCCTTTAAAAAGCAAAACAAAACAACAACAACAACAACAACCCACTAATGCATTGTTCTGCAAATGATACAGCTCTATTCAGAGAAAGGGGGGAAAAGTATACTATTATTTTGTCAAAATCCGTTACCATGGCAGCCTGAACCCTTGACTCTGCACGGCCTTTCCTTGTACAATTAAATACACCTCTGTGTTATATACAGTTGTTTAGTATTTTGTTACCTACTACCTAAAAGTGAAATCAAAGTCTCCCAATTAAGTGGAGAGTGTTCTCACCTGTGAACGCGTTTGTGGCCTGAAAACCAGCTTCCGGCATACTGCTCCCCAGACAAGCCTGTGTTTCAATTCTTAACTTGTCCTGTTGTGAAGAGACTGCCTGGACGAGGCCTCAGGTCACTTCCATCTTAGCCTGTCCAAGTCCATCACTCTGCTGGTCCAACTTGTGGGAGCATCTGATGCCCACACCCTGTGAGCAGGCACTATGTGGATGGCATACGGTCCAACAGCATGTGGATGGAGCACACAGTCACATCAGCCGTCCAGCCAGAGAGTTGACGCCATGGTGAGGTAGCTTGTCCTGCTGAAAACCAATATCCCACCTCAAATGAAGGGCTTCTTGGCCTCCAGGCGGCCAGCAGTCTTCCTCCAACTGTGCCCTCTCAGCCTCAACAGTGGCTCTGGCCTGTTCTGATCAGCTGTTCTCAGTGCTCTGCCTCTGTTCTTGCTGAAATTAAAAAGAAAGAATTCACTTTCTTAAGGACCCTGGGAACCAGTGAGATCAACACACCGACTAGGCGGTATAAGTATCATCTCAGCACCTGGGAGGCTGAGGCAAGTCACTGAGAGGACAGGAGCTAGACTACATCTCCAGAGCTGGCCTCACAAAAACACAACAGCAGATTAATTGACCTACGGAACTAAGGATTAAAATGTAGCTTAGCCATGACCATGATCTTTCTGTGACCCCCCCCACACACACTTTCAACACTCAAACATCCCTTTATCCATTTTCTAAGCCACTCTAACAACAGATATAAGCCCACAATCTCCAAACATCTTTCTTTGGGCTACTCAGACCTCACACACACTCTTAAGGAATTGATTTCCCAAAGTTTAATTCCCAAGTCTTAGAAGAGGTCTTTAGTTCATATCAACTGTCATCAGTGCTCCAAGAATGGGGAATTAAAATCTGGAAGAAGCAATTTTTAAAAGTGACTTTTACACCATAATCCAGGGGAGCTTATCCAAGGGATAAACGATGATTCGACATGTATCAAAAAACATGACACATCCCACCAAAAGAATGAGGACAAATCCAAACAACCACCTACACAGAAGCAGAAGAAGCATTTGATAAACTTCAATATCTGCAACCCCCTTCCCTGACCTGGGAGCAAAGCCCTCAACCTTAGTTATAGAAAGAACACACCTCAGCACAAAGAGGCAACATAGGATTGCAGCCAATACTACCCATTGCAGTGGGAAAGGCTGAAACATTTTCATCTTAGAACAAGGAAAGCACATCTACCAAGTCCACTCTAACTCAACACAGCATCAGCAGGCCTCGCTGCAGATAAAAAAAAGCAAGAGAAAGGAACGAAAAGCATCCAGTTTAGAAATGAAGCCAAACTGTCCTTGCTGGCAGATACCTAAGTTATTATAAGCGGAAGATAAATATTCTACTACTAAAGATTGCTAGAACGAATAAATTTGGTAAAGTTGAAAGCTAAAGTATCAATACTTTATATAAAAAAGAACAATATTTATACATCGATGCAAACTCACTGAGAAAGGAATAAGAATATTCCAATTCACAATGCCTATAAAGAAGCCAGGCAGTGGTAGCACACATCTTTAATCCCAGCACTTAGGAGGCAGAAGCAGGCAGATCTATGGGAGTTCAAGGCTAGCCTGGTCTACAGAGCAAGCTCCAAGACAGCCAGGGCTATTACACAGAGAAACCCTGCCTCAAAAATACAAAAATAAAATAAAAATAAAAAACCAAAAAAGAAAGAGGAGGGTAGGGAGGAAGGAAGGAAGGAAGTACAGAAAGCAATGCCACAAGAAGGAAGATGAAGGAGAGGAGGAGGAAACATAGAAAGGAAGAAGGGAAAAGGAAGGAAGAAAAAGAAAGGGAGAGAGAGAAAGAAATAGAGAGAATCTAATGTTGGGAACAGAAGACAACAAGGGCCAGTTTATGTTTAGATGGAGCTGATGTAGACATCTGGTGAGCTATGGGTCAGCACAAAATGATCGACACCAGATGTCTGGGGAACCCCAGAAGCAAACAGTGATGTACTCCATTGTGTAATTGTTCCTCACAGAATGCCGTTTTTGTGTGAGTTCTGTATAAATATGGCCTTGAGGTCAGAGGCCTAAGCTTTGCCAGGCTGCCTGTGTGTTTGTCTCTATATGTGTTTGTTTACTTCCATGTGGCCTGTGTACCAATCTCTGTGTGTATGTGCTTATGTGTGCCTGTAAAACCCATGTGTGACACCATGTGCCCTGGGGCCAGCCAGCAGCTACCTGCCTAGTGGCCCCTGGGCTGGTGAATTATGTATGTCATGTATGTGTGAAGCTCCTCACAGTCTCTTCAAATTCCCAGCCTTCATGGCCCCTCTCAATTCCTGCCATTAGAGCTGAGACCTCACATGAAGCAATATATCTAACAAAGAAATTAAGAATTTCTACAATATGAAGTTGCAAAACTCTGATGAAGCATATTGAAGCGAACACACACACACACAACTGGAAAGATAGACCATATTCATGGATTAGAAAACTTACCAATGTCAAAATGCTCATACTGTCCAACATGATTTACAGATTTAATATAATACCCATGAAAATACCAATGCCATTACCCCCAGAGATAGAAAAATAAACCTGAATCCATATGTAACCACAAAAGATCCTAAAATCCAGGGCTGGAGAGGTGGCTCAACATTTGAGAGTACTTGCTGCTCTTCCAAGAGACCCAAGTTCAATTCCCAGCTCACAACTGTCTATAACCCCAGCACCAAGGTATCCAATACTCTCCTAACTTCTTTGGATACCCACAAACCCATTTCTCTCTCTCTCTCTCTCTCTCTCTCTCTCTCTCTCTCTCTCTCACACACACACACACACACACAGAGAGAGAGAGAGAGAGACAGACAGACAGACAGACAGACAGACAGAAACAGAGAGAGAGAAAGAGAATCTTTAAAAGGTCCTCAACTCAAAAGACATCTAGATACCTAAATTCCAAACCTGCTGCGAAGCAGTATAGCACCAGCATGAAATAGCATGCTGACTTATGGAGTAGGAGAGAGAACCCCAAAGTGCCCATATTTACAGTCAACTGACCTCTATCAAAGACACCAAAAACACACATTAAAGAAAAGACTGGTCTCTTCAAAACATTGTGCCAAGAAACCCAGAGATTCATGTTCAGAAAAATGAAACTAGACCCCCATCTCTCACCCCATACAAAAAACAACCCCAAATGAAGCACATGCTGAACTATGAAATGCTTGCTGTTTATTAATATTGTCTTTTGTTTTGTTTTATATGTCACTAGACGCACAGGGAACGAAACTCAAAATTAACAAATGGACTTGATGACAAACTAAGCCTGTCTCATGCATTATTGAGATGGTCAATCGAATACAAAGATAACCTACACAATGAGAGGAAATACATGCTCCTCAGACCAAGGAGAAATATCCAGAATATATATCTCAAAAAAGTGTGTGTGTGTGTGTGTGTGTGTGTGTGTGTGTGCATGCGTGCCTGCGTGCGTGCGTATATGCGTGTGTGCGTGTGCACATATGCGTGCACTGAAGACATGAACAGAAAGTCTTTAAGACAAGATTTACAAACAGCCAAGGGTATATGAAGAAAATGCCTGAGATCACAACCCGGCTACACAGCCTGCAACCCTTCATCTGGCTTCCCAGGACTTCATGAGGTCCATTCCACACAGGTGTCCTGACTACAGGACACCTTTCTCTCACTGCACTCTAAGTTTCATGAGGCCAAAGGCAGTGACTGACTATTTGATTCTGTGGACCCCCTCAGCACACACAGCACTGCCTTTGCCCAATAGGTGCCCAGTGAAGCAACACTGAATGGCGATTTGAGTGAATGAAAGTAATTGTTTAACAGGGTGCTTCTGAAATACTGTTCCTCACACTAGGTAAATGGGTGCACAGGGATGAGTTCAGCAAATATTTGTTACATAAACCTGCCCTCGAGCCTTGAACTCACAAGTGCTATGCACCAGGTGGAGAGCTGCCTTCAGCTCTGACCCTCTCAACTAGAGGAGGGGGTATCCTTCACATCCTAGTGAAGATGAGTCAGTGAGGCTACTGTGGTCACAGCGTTTCCCTTCCAGTAAAGACCCTTAGAGGTCACTGACTTGAAATCCTTTAAACTCCAGCATCTAGCTCCATTTATCAAGACCACAGAGAAAGAAAAATCTACCCTACAGAGGCTAACTAGTTCAAGTGCCTAGGGTGTAGGAGAACCACGACTTACACGTCTCTTGTCCTGTTCTCCCCAGCTCTGAACCAGGGGTAGTTCTCTACTTCTAAATGCCTTAAACTTGATAATAATAATCAAGGTGGGAGGAGACTTACCAAGTACAAAAGGTCAGCCAGGCTGAGCCACACATACAAGATCACACCCTCTACAAAAAGCCTATTACCAACACACACACACACACACACACACACACACACACACACACACACACACACACACACCTGCTCAGGCGTTCTATCTATCCTAGAAAGATGGGAAGGACTAACCAGGAAATAAATTAACTTAATACTGAACTTGAAAAAAAATCTTGAAGTGCCTCCAAAACAGAGCAACAGTAACTAAGGAAATAGAGCATACCCAATGGAAAAACACCCCCACAGGAAGGGACGTTTTTAAAAACACAAACACTCTCCAAACCAAATTGAATAAGTTGTAGGATAAGTCTGCCTTGCTAGCTGTTCATAAAAACTTATGTGAAATACAGCCCTCCTGGGAACCATTTAAGAATGAAAACTTTACTTCGATTTGCTTTTAGCTTTCACACAAACACACAACACACACAACACACACACACACACACACACACACACACACAAAACCATGATAAAAACAGACTTGCAATCCTAGAGCAGGAGATCACAAGGAGATCACACAGTGGGCAGGCGCAGGGGCCAAAGCCCAGCAGAGAAGTGGCAAATCCTTTCTTTCAAAATCAGGTGACATTCAAAAAAAAAAATTATAGCATACAAAGAGTCAACTCTGGAGTTGTGTTTTATTTCCTTTCACTGTGGACAGACTGTTTCACTGGCAGAGTGTCAGTTACCTAGGTGACGGCTAGACTAAGCAACAGAAAGCTTCGGGCCATGGAAAGCCTCAGAGTCCAGGACCTGGCCCATGTCTGATGACCTCTCACTCCCACCAGAAAAGTTCCAGGAAGAAAGAAAATTACACCAAAAACTGAAGAGGTGTTTCTCAACTTCAGCAAACCAAGGCACTGTTGCCAAACGGAGAAGGGAGTACATTTGAGAATCCTATCATGACATTACCAGAACATCTCAAGTGCTGGTTCCTTTAAAGCCAACGTGGCTAGGGATTTTTATTGAGGCAGATGTGAGAAAAAGCAAGCTAAGGGTTCCACATCAAACTTGGGCTACAGTCACTTAAATCCTCTATCCAAAGGGTGTGTGGTTGAGACTTGAACAAGGGCCAAAGTGGGGAGGAGAAGGAGGGAGGGAGGGAGGGAGGAAGGAAGGGAAGGAGGGTGGAAGAAAAGAGACAAGAAAGACAAAGGAGAAGAGAGAGGAGGGAGGAGAGAGATGTGATGTTTAAGAAAAACACAGAAAGTATCCCAGGGCAAGTCGCACTCCTGAATTCCCATCCCATTTATCAGACTTGCTCAAGTCACTTGCCCTGTCTAGACTCCCATTTCCTCATTTCTAAACTGAGGAGGTGAAATTCAAGATCCTTTCCAATCTTAATATTCCCCTGCGGCTGCATGCCTGGCAGAAAGAAAAAAGATAAACATGCATGAAACACACATGTGATACACAATTACAGAGGATCTACACAAAGTGCAAGTCTAGGAGTTAGTCAAAGCAGCATGTGCCAGCCACTAGGGGAGGCTGAATTAGAATGCTAGGAATTACTCATGGTACTTTCATTTTTTGTGACTCTGGGGTATAACACAGCATGTAGCTTTTGTATTACAATCGCTGCTATCCTAGCTTGGGAACCCTCAACGGGCCCTGATTATATCTCCAGAATCAAGTAGCACCCCCTTTAGGCAAACAATTCAGGAAACAAGTACAAAATAAATAGCCTCCAATCACACAGGTAAGCTGCAAGCAAGAAAAGCAACTGTTATGATATTCCTTAAAGTGTTGCTATGGCAAACATACTGCTGGATAAAACATAAATAAGGCGCAGTCTGATGCTCAACTCCCACATGTAAAAATGGGGGGGGGGTGCCAAAGAATGAAAAGAATAAAACTACCCTCTATGAATAGATGAGTCTGAGTCTTGTCTCATATGAACCAGCAGCACAGGGAGTCATATGGAACCATTTCCCTGATCCTTCACTTCATGGAAGAGAATACTCCAGAGGTTCACAGAATGTAGGAAACAAGTAGAAAGTTGGTATGTTGATGTATATGAAGCCAGGACCAGAACCAAGGATTTAGATACAGGTCCAAACTGCAGCATGCTCTGCACAGGCACACAGACACAAGAAAGAACTCAGTGAGGAAGATGCCTGGGGGGGGGGGGGTTACACACCAGTACAGACCCGCTCCATGGAAAATAGGGAGTGCTGGCATGATCCTGCCTAAGGCCAGAACCGTTCATGTGGGCATGCCTACAAAGCTCACGAAAACAAGTCTGGGCTTGCCAAAGGGTCAGAAGGTCCTCAGGTAAAGGTCCCTTTAAACATCACCTGACCCTGTCACAAACACCTGAACTAGGGGTACAAGGGGGGCTGTGTGAGAATCATTCACACCCTACACACTCTGCTCTGCTCCTACCTCCAGCCTGGAGGACAGTCCTTACCTCCTACGATTTTTTTTCTTCAGACAAAATTACTTAAGATGGGCAAGACAGGCAAACAAAAGATTAGAAAAGGGTTAACATCGGGTGTGAAGTGGGTAGGTGTCTCAGCCTTTGTAAGACTAAGAGAGACTATGGACCGATAAACCGTTTATTTGCCCTCCCCACCGAGTCACTCTAGCTGCCAACTCACAGCAGGTCCTGACAGACAACTATGCCCAAGATATGTCCTGTTTTCTGGCCTCCTGGACACCACAAAAGCTCGGTGCACACAGTATCTCATCAACAAATTGTGGGGCCATTACTCTGACCAGATATTATATTAGGTACTGGGAAGATAGAAATGAGCAAACAAAGCAATCTTCTACATACAAGACACCTGTTTTTCTGCCCAGTCTGTCCTGAACATTTTGTAACTATCCATGGCATTGATCATGAGACCAGAATATATGCCCAATAAATACAAGCTGGGCTGCCCTGAATCCTATCTTTAATACCTGAGTCATCTTCTCAATCTACTGCCTCGGCCCTGCATACATTTGGCCATGAGAATTCAAACTCTGGAGCAATCCTGGGTGGGCTCTGGTCCCTTCACCATTGAAAACACGAAAGCTTCACACACAACGGGCCAGAGGATGGAATTACAGGTTCTGAGTCAAACTACCATGTGCTTGCCTCATTCTCAATGTGTGACTTTGCCCTTAATTAATGTCCACCCCAATTTATAGCCTCCATTACCTCAGCTATAAAACACAAATAATGATGACATCTGCCCTATGAATTATCACACATTTAAACAGAAAATATGGATGAAGCACTGGATATTTCTAGTAAGTTCTAAGGACTCACAGCCCTATAGTTACTATAAACCTCCTCAGCAAATGACTTAAAAATCAGGATTTGGAGAAAAATGACCTGATACATATATCCACCTCCAGTCCATATGTAACCCAACTGGATGCAAAATCATTTTCATTTTATGGCTTGTCAGTTGGTTTCTCTCGATTTTTTTTTTTTTTAAGTTCTCAATAGATAAAAATCAAAGCCCAAAATCATCCTATGTCAGCTAAAATTAACAACAGGCGAAAAGCAGAGGGTACAAAATTAGAGATGTGTGGGTGAAGGGTTAGGAATGAAATGTGGCAGAAGAGAAGAAAGCATTTTGCCTTTAAAAGGAAAAGGCTTCTTGATACTCACTTTTTCCCCTGTTTTCATACCAAAACATGAAAATGAGAAACACCACGGGAAAGGGGATCTCACCAAGGTTTTACATCTCCTTGTCAGAAATGTTACCGCGGGCTAGTAGTGTGCCTCCTGCCTTCCGCTTCATGTAACATTTCTCAAGCTTTTCCAAGTATCCAGGAATAGAACTATCTTCTGCCAGAATCATCAAAGCCCAAATGCCCATTAAGGTCTTGCTAACAACTGAGGAAGAGAAGTTGCTGTGGTCTATACAATCCCATTCAATCTGCAGTTTTCTTATCATTTATAGGAACCAGAAGAAATATGCAACTGATAACACAGCATTTTTCAATCACCTGGGAGAAGTTTAGGGTCTCATACAAAACTTCAAAATAATCTCTGGTTGAGTCTTCCAACAGAATGGCTTGGAATTCAATGGACAAAGCCATTATTTGAGGCGTACCAAGTCTAAAACCAAGCCGGCCTCCATTGGTGAAACAACTCATCAGATCACAAGAAATGCAAAGAGGTGAGTGATTAAGTGGATGTTTAAATGCTGCAACACAAAATGGTACTGTCTAGGTTGGCTCCAGAGCTGATACCAGCAGCAACTGGCCCAAGAGTGTAACAAATGAGCTCTCGTTGACTGTTACTTAGACTAGACTAGCAAATGCTACATCTGTGAGAAGCCTTGTCACACCAAACCATCTGATGAGACTCCCTGACTCCACATATCATGAAGGAAATATTGATGTGGTCTCATTTTCCTAGAGGGTTGGATGTGGAGGAGTTGTGAATGTGTGTCTGCCTTGAAGAGCAGCTGTGTTTCCACACAGAACCTGGAAGGATCAGAGAAGCCTCTCACACACCCACGTCATGCACCTGCCACCTTGCCAAGCTACAGAAGCACCAATAAGCAGCTAGACGTGGCAATTGCATTCCTAAGTGTGCTCAAGCCAGCAAGAGGCTGCTACATACATTCAATACTCCACACTTGATGTCTGCCTTAATGCATCTGTAACCCGAAAGAAGTCACAGAATTCACCAGATGCCAGCAAGAGCTCCAGGAGCAAGGGACAACTACCACCAAATGTGAAGCCTGAAACTGCACATCAGCCACACCAACATGCACCTTCCTAGTCTGACAGGCAACATGTAAAACTTGGGGCTGGAAAGATGGCTCAGAAGTTAAGAGCCCTTCTGCTTCTTCTGTGGGGACCTGTGCATAAGTCTCTCTCTCTCTCTCTCTCTCTCTCTCTCTCTCTGTCTCTCTCTCTCTCACACACACACACACCACACAAACACACACTACACACACACACTCTACATGCACTTCATACCCCACATACCCACCCCCACACTCCACACACACCACATCCCACACACTCTACATCCCACATACCCACCCACACACTCCGCACACACACACACTCCATACTCACATACGCACCCCACAATCCACATACATACTACACACACACACACACACACACACACACACACACACACACACACTCACACGCTTTTTAAAAACTTAAAACTATGCTACCTTCAGTTCTGCCATTTTAACCTACCAAAATTCAGCCCCTACTCATTCCCTTCCCCCACCATGAAGTCAACACCTATGAAATGACTTAACTCCTTTCCAGCAAACTTCTACAGCTAGAGGCCAGAGGATCCAAAGCCCCAAGCAGCCAGAATAAGGAGACAGGGAAGGGATGGACCAGGACACATGTGGATGGAGGGAGACTTTAGTATGGAGTACAGCCGCATCTCCCCATTTCTCTTCTCCCTGCAGTTTTGAAAAGTAAACATGGCCTCTCAAATGACACCAACAGAGAATGGCTTTCATACCTCTCGGGGTAGCAAGCTGTAGATGTCTTCCACCACAGCACTCTCTGGTGCCCTCGGCTTCCAAAATATCCCACACTATCCATGCAATCAACAAAACTCTAATTTGTTTATGTAGAGTCCTAAACAAAATAAATATCTATCAATACGAGTACAATATGAAAAAAATTTTTTTTGGAACTAGGGAAATGCTTAAGATTGAGGTCAAAGTGTAAGGAGCTAGCTTGTTGGAGGAAATGACAAAAAGAGAATGAAGGAGTAGGTACTAAAAAGGGGGGCTCTCATTAGATGACAAGTACTCTACAATTCCCTTGGCACCCAGCACAACTGTTCCTGCCACAAGGGCACTATGGACCCAGGGACCGGTACAGCTTTGGAGACACACCAGAGTTAGCATGCCGGCTCAGCTGAGCAGTTCACCAAAGCCTCTTCGGCCATATTCCATACCTCTCAGTCTTCTATTGCCTGAACGGTGACACTAATGTAACTGCAGGTAGAGTGCTGATACACAAAAGGTATGCACATCCTACAAGGACACCTAATGACTCCTTCCCAGATGACAGTCACGGGGTGGGGGGGTAGGTGATGTTGGTAGAAGATGCAGCATGGTTCTTCAGATTGTAAGTGGTTGGGAGGAAGAACATAAGATGCTTATGAAAGGAGAGGAGAGAGGAAAGCGGAGACATCATGCAGGTCCTCATGAATTCTAATGCATAGCTGAACACTTTGAGTTAAACTCAAGGCTTGCCTTCATTAGAATTTAATAGTGCTATCTTCAAATAATTATATATGACAGTATTGGTGGTTTGCTCTTTTTCTTATTGCTGACCAAAACCTCTCCAGCTAAGTCATGTGACTACTCTGGTACCCCTGAGGCCCTAGCCCTCCTTTCCATTCCAACCAAACCAGCCACCATTTAATGCATAATGACTAACAAACTACAAGGGGCTCCCTGCATCAGAGAAATCACTCTCTCCTACTTGAAATGACTCATCTCCACTCTTCCTTTGAATAAAAACATGTTATTATGTTCAATAAAACCACACAAAAAAATAATAGCTAAAGACAGTTTTTAAATAACTTATATCAACACCTAAAAATGGTTTCCTAGAGGAAAAAGAAAATATTGGCAAGGATATTTTCAGAGCTTCCTCTTACTCCCCGCTCCCTCCTCTACAGATAAATGTGGTTACATTTGAAGATATAAGAACTCTCCTGGCCTAGCTGTAAACTTGGGCAAAGTGGGTTTTATAGAGGACAGAGGCTGCCGTTGAAATTTAAAAGCAGTCTAGCTACTCCACTACCATCCCTTTCCCTTCTAGTTCCCATGGAAACAGACCTTCCATCACCAAAAAACGGGGTAAAGATAGCACCATGCCCAGTCTCCACACCCTCCCCCATCTGTTTCCATGGGAACTGGAGGAGAAAAGAATGGAGGTTGGGTATCTAGACTGCCTGCAAATATCCAGTCATGCCAGAAGCTGTGCCTGCAGGCCTCGATGGACCCTGTAGAAATGAAGCAGAATCTCAGATAAATTAAGGCTGCCTGGACTATGTGAGTAAAGCCAACTGTGACTTTCCAATGCATACTGAGAAGGTGTTACCTTCTGAAACATCCCTCCCTTCAGCCAACCAGAGAGGAATTCCATCACACCTAAATGAACAGCAGCATCACTCCTGACCTCATGAACTAATACCCCCGGGAGCTGGGACGACCAACTCTGCACTGTCTCATAGCTCCAAAGGTGGTTCTGACAATGACCATCCTGGGAAACTGATGTCTAGCGCTGGAGCTTCCCAAAATTTAATATGCTTGCAACTTCTGTGGGAATCTGAATAAACCAGAGTCAAGTCCAGCAGATCTGGGACAGGACCTGAAATGACATATTGCCAAACAACTTCCCAGGGAATGTTGAATGCTACTCAGTTTCCAACTACGTAGTGTGATCCTAGAATCCAGTAAATTTGGCCCTGGTGCCTCCTCCACAAGCCAAAGGTGGAAATGTAGTCATTTCTGCAGAAGCACCCCATTGCTACCTTCCACTGCTGCCTTCAGGCCTTCGAAGTGGACTGTATTGGTGTTAGAAGCTGATGAGGAACTCAACTACTGCTTCCTATCCCCCCCATTAAGGGTCTCTCTGCCCCTAGAGATAACTAGATAGATCAGAAGATAACAGAACATTAAAAAAAAAAATCACACAAGAATGTAAATCAGAATAGCCTCTATGGAAATCAGTACAAAAGTGTCTCAAAGCACTAAAAATACAATCACAGCCTGTTCTAGCTCTCTATACAACTCTTGAGAATTCACCTTGGAGAGTCAATATACCACAGAAATACCTACACAGCCATTTATTGTGGCAATATTTATAAATAGTCAAGATACGGAATCAGTTTTGCTGTCAATAGATAAAGTTGATAGATATATATATAAACACAGTGGGTCATTATTCAGCCTCAAAAAGGAAATGATGTCATTCTGGAGAAGAGTGATGAAAGTCTAGATCACCATTGTTAAGTTAAATAGCACAGAATCACAAACAAAAATATTTTCTGCCAAATTTGGAACTTACATATCATGTGGGTGCTATGCAAGTAGAAGAAGGAGCTGGGGGAGATGAGACACGGTAATGGTGTTCACATGAGAAAGCCATGTTGTTATACATTCTAAAATGCCATGATGAAACCCTACATAAAGATATGTTCATAGAAGGAGAAATTGCTGGGGTGCTAGTGCACACCTTTAATTCCAACACTTGGGAGCCTGAAGCAGGGGAATCTACATGGGTTTGAGGCCCTCCTGTTCTATACAGTAAGCTCCAGACCAGCGGAAGCTACATAGTGAGATAATCTCAAAAAAAGGGGGAAAAGGGAATTTAATTTCAGGTATAGCCAGCAGATAAATATGATTATCTCCTCCAAATCTGATTTCTCAAACTTCCCAAAAGATAAAAACAAATTGTACATGTTTGGGGATCAAACTGGTGGTAGAAAATGTGCAAAATAGCTAACAAATGTTTATAAATATTAATACATTACCAAAGAAGAATGGGATTTTCCATGAATCACGTTGCAAGAATTGGGGAACCTCTGGGATTTACTATTTTAAAAAATGATCAAGGCTGGAGAGCAGGCTCAGTGGATCACAGTGAATACTTTCAGAGAACCCAGCTTTGGCTCCCAGCATGCACACCACATTGATTACAACTGCCCATAACTGGAAGCTCCAGGAATTCAGCCCCCTCTTCTGACCTCCATGGACACCCACCTACATGTGGCATGCATTAACACAGACACAAACAAACATACATAAAAACAGATGCCAAATTTTTATAAATAATTCAAACAGCCTAAAAATCTCTACTCCAAAGAAAAATGCACAAGGTAGTGTCCCGTTCTCAGCTAAGGGTATCAGATTAATAAAAAGGCAATACTTTCTCTACCTGAGCCATCAAGTAGCTAAAAATTATGTAATATGCCAGTATATTACTCAAAGCCAAGTAAGGTTCACTAAATATACTTTGTACCTTATTTTAAAAGGTGTAGCATATTAATATTTTAAATTTAAAGCATAAGCAAAGAGTTAGAGTTTACATTATTGAATGGGGTGTCATAATCTTACTTGAAAACATAGTATTCTAAGTGAGCAAAAGGAGAAATTATTTAGCAAACAATCAAAAATAGTCAAGCATTTTTGCACAGCCCTATCCACTGGCAAAGCCTGTGATATACATTTTCATTCTACTGGTGCAAAAATGTGCCTATAGATATTGATATGTATATGTAAAATATCATACATTAACTTTTCTTTAAAAGATGTGAATAAACATTGAGATCAAGTTGGACTTTTAGGTTCTCAGAAAGCAGAGTACTGTAACCGCTGTGATAAGAAATTAAATCAAAGCAAAGGATTTGTGCGTTAACTTAAAAGACACGCACATACACACACATGTACATGTGCACACGCACACACACACACACACACACACACACACGCTAAAACAGTTAAGACAGAGAATACCAAGGAGCATGCGCTGGCTGTTAAATGCTCCATTAAAAATAGTAAAAATAATTAGGAATAAATGCAGAGACATGCTTATACCCAAAACCTCTAGAATCTGTTAGTCTGTGAGACCTAAGCCAGAAAATCAGTTGTCAGTATTTACTGCCTACATGTGTTTACTTTCTGTTTACAGGAAAAGGCAATTGGAGCCGTCAGCAAACTGTCTACAGACAGCCAGATGGTAAACAGCTTTCTACATGGCTACAGAGGCTCTGTCTTACTCCACAACCCTGCCATGACGGTATCAGAGAAGCCACACAACAACACATAAACAAACTAGAGCAGCCATGTTGCAATAAGACTTTATTGACAATTAAGCACTGGCTATTATGTGGACCATGAGCCATAATTTGTCAACAATAGAATATAAGCAACTTCTTTTCAAGGAAATGTCTTATTCAACTTGGATTCCTCAGCTTCAGGGAAAGGACAGAAAAACTTGCCAAGTCTGACCCCATTTCTATTTTTCAGTGAGCCCTGAACCCAAAACACCCAAAAATATTCTAACATTTCACAGTGCTTACACACTAACTCTGCACAGCTGCTACTAATTAACATACAGTCATTATTTCTTATGTTTCTATTCTTCCTATTTTTCTTGCACATCATTTCATTCTAACAGTTGTAAGGGCATGAGCTTATTTTCATTTTCTGGTAAGATTCCACACTAAGGTAAATACAGTAAAGATGCTCATCTTAGGTTTCTACTGCTGTGAAAAATACCCAAAGCAACATGGGGGACAAGGTTTTATTTCATTTTACACTTCCAGGTAACAATTCATCACTGCAGGAAGCCAGAACAGGAACTCAAGCGGGGCAGGAACCTGAAAGCAGCAGTTGATGCAGAGGCCACAGAGGGGTGCTGCTTACCGGCTTGCTGCTGTGGCTTGCTCTGCCTGTTTTCTCAGGACCACCTGCTTAGAAGCAACTCCGCCCACAATGGGCTGGGCCCTCCCACATTGATCAGTAATACAGGGGAATTGATTTGATACTGAAAGTATTTCCTGTAAAAGCCCATTAGACTGACGCTGTTTCATCCAGTGGGGTGCCTATCTCAAAAAGTCTCAAGGATTAAAAACCAGAATGCCAGAACGTGCATGCAATGCACACACACACACACATGCATGCACGCATGCGTGCACAATCACTCTTGTAAAACCAAAGAGCAAGGTCAAAGGGGAGCTGAGAGACCTTCCGCAGGGTGCTTTTCCGAGGACAGGCACCAGCTTTTCTTCAGGGAAGAGGACTAAGAAGGCATTGCCCCAGCAGTCCCTATATGCAGCCATCCTCCCTACACTTTGCACAGCATGTGGTACCCTCATTACATCATGAACAGCGCTTGTCACCACTCATACTGTACAACTTAGCAACATACCAAATATTTTTATTCATCCCTAATTACATGCAGCTTCTAATCCTGTTTCCCCACTAAGATGGAAGTTGCTAGTCCCAAGGACACTCTCCTCCACTACTTCACAACACTGACATGCTTCACACACATTGATATTTCTGTTAGAATCGCCATGCAAAGCCATGAACCTTATGTGTACAGAAAGTTGGGAGTGCCTCCTTCCACTGGGGGATCTTAAAATTTGCTTGTTACTTGTATGACATGTCCCACCACACACACACACACACACACACACACACACACACACACACACACACACAGATCGTCTGTCTTAGAAGGGTATTTTTTTTTTAAGGTAACAATGTTCACTGTGGAAAAGAATGAAGAACATTAATGAATTAATACTTGTCACTCCCACTAACAAAATCAAGCAATACCTAAACACGTATCCCTTGGATCAGATGTTATATACATAGTTCACCAAAAGTAATCTCCCATCACAGGCATACTTACATAATGTTTTCATTTGATATATATTATAGCTCATTTTATGTTAGCTGTTCTTATTCTTTGGGATAGGACATTTATATGATCATCATAATCAGATACTGGAGACCAGCCTCCTGAAGTTCAGAGTAAGATCTATGTTCGCTCATTTAACGCCTTCTCACAGTAAGACTGGGCCCAGAAGAGATGAAAGCAAAGAGCATGACTGTACCTGGGGTTACTGTAGAGACCTTTAACCCTGATAGGCAAAAAGTCAAGTTGCGTTGCAGTTCCACTTAAATGAGTGCTCTGCTGCTGTTAATTTGTCAGTTAGAACATTTCACATTTTTTAATGAGAATGATTACCATTATAAAGACATAAGGTACCCGTGAGAGCACATGCAATATTTATTTGATGACAGTCCTGCGCCAGACACTACCTATTTTATTATGGAAGTGAGAACTAGAATGACTATTGTCAGCTGTCCAAACAGCTCCCGAAAGCCAAGGTCATAAACCAAAAGTAACCCAGACAATACTAGAGTTAAAAGGTGAAGCCACCCTCCCAGCCCTCCTGCGACATGACACATAGCAGGGTTTGCTCTAGAGACATGACTCTTTTGGGTACTGGAATAAATGAAGCATGTGAGTGCGCGCGCGCGCGCACACACACACACACACACACACACACACACACACACACACACTTAAAAAAAGCTGTACTTTAGTTTCTACCCTCATTTTCCTCTGATAGAGTCCCAAAGATATCCACTTTAAAAAGTAGCCTGCAGCCTGCCCACCAACCCTCTGAGCTCCATACTGAAGACTCAGCACCAAGCCTAAGAAACATTCCAATGCAAATTGGGAGATTATCAAATTAGAATAGCTGTCAAACACCTTACAGAAACTATACAACTGACCACCTTTAACAGAAAGTCAGTCTGAAGGCACAGAAAGCTCAAAAAATATTCTCTCCCTTCCCTCATCCCCTTCACCATCCCTCTTCCCCCGACAGACAGGGTCTCACTGCTGTAGCTTTGCTGGCCTGAAACTCACCATGGAGACCAGGCTGTCCTTCACTCATGGATATCCCACTGCCTCTGCTTCCTGAAGTGCACCCCTGCACCCCACCCCATCTACCTGGGCCTGTCTGTCTGTCTGTCTTTTCCTTACTATAACACCTTTGCTCATGCTTCTGTTCCAAGGATGACTTTTGGCTACACAGAATTCAGTGGATACAAATGCAAATTTAGGCTCCCATTAAACTGTCATAGTCAAGACTTGCCGCTTTTAGTCAACCCTGTTGCTGAAAGCAATCACAGAGTAGGCACACTGCCACCTGCTGCAAGCCTGCTCTGATTGGCGGGGGACAGACCCTGTCAATGGAGGCTAACTGTGGGGTTCCTGTACCAAGGGAGGGGCCCTTACTGGGAAACACACACCTCACTCTTTCTCAAGTAACACTCTCTTCTCAGCTTGTAGTGAGAACATCTGGCAAGGATGAGAACAGCAATGATGCCATGTAGACCTCCCAATAGATGACATCACTAAACCTGATGAAAGAATCCACAGGAGAGGCCCCAAGGCCCGATGTCCTAATCTCTTAGCAAATGGAACAAAATCTGACTCAGCGCCAGGATGAAATTGGCTGTCCCAAATGAGAGAGCTGTACTTACAGCCATGGATCCAACAGCCAAAGAATGCAACAAGAGTGAGGCATAGTTTTGTGTGCAAACACACACACACACACACACACACACACACACACACACTTTTCATTAAGCCCAACATTTTCATCATATTAGAAGTTATATCTAAAAAAGGTTGGCATACTGTGTGTATTAAAGTGATTCTTAATGTACACATTGTATGCTTGCATTCAGAAGCATGCCTAGAGTTAATGATTCAGAAGTCTTGCAGCCACATCAAGGGTCTTCCTGGAAGAGTTCTTTGAGCAGGTGTGTCTGGATCCTCAGAACATTAAAATTGTCCTGCTAACAAATCAAATCACCCCTTCAATAAACTGCAACTTATAAGGAATGTTTGATAAGTGTAAATCTTAAAGGAAAGTCTTTATAAAAAGTTAGGTGGGATTATGTGCATGAGTCTTTTGCCTACGTTTATGTCTGTGCACCATGTATGTGCCTAGTACCCATGAAAGCCAGAAGAGGTGTCAGATCCCCTTAGAACTGGAGTTATGGGTGGTTGTAAGTGACCACTGGGTGCTTGAACTCAGGTCCTCAGGATGAGCAGCCAGTGTTCTTAACTGCTGAGCCATCTCTCCAGCTCCTTGGTGGGATGTTTCTACTCTGTTCCTACCCACCTCCTTCCTTCTCTAAGGAAAAGGGGTATTCTGCAGAGATCACTATAGATAAAGGCAGGAAAGGTGAGGCAGAGAATTCCTAGGCCTTCTTCCTAGAGCCAGGAAAATGTGCCTTCACTATACCTCCTACTGCCATTGTGAAGGAGAGTGCAGACAGAAAGTGAAAACCCACATCTGGAGAGCTTGCCTAACAAAGACAACAAAACAGCAGATTAATAGGCCTACAGAACTAAGGATTAAAAAGCAGCTCAGTCATGACCATGACCTTTCTGTGAACACTGGGGTAAGGGGTGAGGGAAATCCCCCCTTTCAACACTCAAACACCTCTTTATCCATTTTCTAAGCCACTCTAATAACAGATGTAAGCCCACAATCTCCAAACATCTTTCCTTGGGCTACTTGGACCTCATAAACTCTTCAGGAATTAATTTCCCACAGTTGAATCCCCAGGTCTTCAAAGAGGTCTTTAGTTCACGAGTGAGGCCATTCCATGTAAGTAATGTTCAAGCCAACAGCTGGACAACTATAGCTCCCCAGACCAGGAGCCCAGATGATAACAATACAAACCCTGATGCCTGACATTGAGCTGCAGTGTATGGTTTTCTGCCCTAAGGTTTCAGCATTTTTGGTCCAATTATCCATTTCCAGTGTCCTGATCCTCCCTTTGAGGATAGCAATGTCAAACCAGTAGCATTGCACATGGAAATTTACAACTTTTATAAACATAAACTCATAAGGCATTAGGAAAATGTAAGTCAAAGCTATAATGCGATAATAGTTCACATACATTAGAATAACTATCATCAAGGAAAGAAACCCAGAAAGGAATTGAGCAATGAGTTGAATAGATATGTGTATATGCTTATTTATAATAGTATTATTAGTAATGGTGACCTAAAGGTGGAAATAATCCAAATGGCCATAATAGAATAATTAACTAGTAAATATAAAATAGAATATTGTCCAATGTGTAATATTCCTTTACACTGTGTGAATGAATATATGTTACTGTGATTGGTTTAATAAAGAATGACTGACCAATACCTGGACAGGGTAAGGTTAGGAGGAAAAGCTAGACTAGAAGAATTCTGGGAAGAAGGGTGGAGTCAGAGGATCACCAAGTAAAAACACAGAAAACAGGTTAGCTACAAAATGAGGAAACAAGCCATGAGCCACATGGCAGCAAATAAAGGAATGGGAATAGGTTAATTTAAAATATGAGAGTTACCTAGTAACAAGCCTGAGCTATTGGCCCAACATTTATAATTAATATTAAGCCTCTCAGTAGTTATTTGCGAAGCAGCTGCTGAGACACAGAGAAACTAACACAGTTCAACTAACTTGAAAAAAAAAAGAGGACATTTTGATTCATGTACATCATACATGAACACTGATGGCATTATGCTAACTAAAATATGGCCATCGCTAAGGAACAAATGCTGTATAGTCCCACTTAAGTAAAGTACTCAAATCCAAAGACAGAGAGTAGAGTGGTGGCTGCCAGAAGTTTGGTTTCAGGACTTAGTGTTTAATGGGTACAGAACAGAATTTCAGTGTACAAACAAGGAAAGGTTCTGAAGATGGAATGTGATGACTGTTACACTAAAGGGCTGTAGCCTAATAAATCTGAAAGTGTTATATATGTATGTATGTATACACACACAATTGCAGTGACTATGCTGTCCTGACACTGTATGTACCTAAACGGTAGAGTATGTTACTTTTCTACTGCTTTGACAAAGCACCATGACCAAAGCAACTTATAGAAGGCAGTATCTACTTAGCTTATGGTTTCACAGAGATAAGTCCATCACTGTGGCAGCAGAGAATTGTAGTAGCTGGAGCAGCAAGTTGACACCTCACATCTTAAAGCCACAAGCATGAAGCAGGGTGGGGTGCATAGAAATGATGCTGGGGCTTTGAAATCTCAAAATCTACACACACACAACCCCCCCCCACCCAGTGACATACTTCCTTCAGGAAAGCTACACCTCCTAAACCTCGCAGACAGTGCCACTCACTGGGAACCAAGTCGTCAAATGTGCTGACTTTGAAGTGTGTCTCATTCAAATCGCCCAAACCAAGAATGTGCAAGGCTCCATCTTCCAGCCCCATCACTAGCCTTTTATTACCATTTCAATAAAGAAGAAAACACCCTTTTGATTTGTTAACTGAAAAAAATCACTAATTGTTAGATACTGTACCTATTCTGGATTTATGTTTCTATGGTGAGACTGTACCTTTATATATGAAAAGGACACAAAGCATATGCATACACAAAGGAGAAAAAGATTTAAGGTAATGTGCTTGCCATATAACACATTAATTTTTTTAAAACTATTAGTTTAATGAGTGAATGTATTCTTAAACTACAAAGGGAAGTAGTCCTTAAAATGTGATAAGTAAAACTATCAAACACCTCTGTCTTCGTTACTGTGATATGCTGTCACTTAGCTCAAATTCCATATTCGATTCAATATGGAACAAATTCGAACAAAAATGCAAATCATTTTACCAATTTTCATAGATTTCTTTCTCCCTCTTACCCCCCCCCCACAGAAGCCACAAAACCCTCCCCAAGTGTCACCTTTGTCTTCTTCAGGGGAAACCAAGTCAATACAAAGCACAATATGAAAACCCTTTTATCTTCTACTCATTCTGCATCTCTCACAAATGTACCCCAGTGGAAACAAAATATGCAAGCAGAATTCTTGTATGGTTCCCTTATATTCCCTCAAAAAATACTAATCTTAAACAATTAAGCTCATGTTTTACTTACAGAGGAAAAACTCCAAATAATTCTTAGAAGCTAAGTGTTCTTCAAATAAAATCTAAAGACTGACAGCCTGGTACAGTTTGATTCTCTTTCCACCATAACCTTATCTTGCCAGAGTAAACATATGTGTGGTAGTAACCTTTACACTCTCAGAAGCATTTGCAAACAAACCCACTCACACAGAATTCAATAAGGGCACTACAGTGTTCGTGGCTGAGGATCTGGTCAGAGTCAACAGCAGCCGTTACTGCCTTTAGATCCATTTCAGGAAGTTCAACAACGATAAACATGTGAGCCAGACAGGGCAAGAGAAAAACTGTCCTTCTCTGAATGTATAACTAGAGGAATTCTTAAAGAAAGCCAAGAAGAACATACACTAGTAGGTACCATTCTATAATGGGGAGGAGCAAGAGAGGGAGGGAGGGAGGGAGAGAGGGAAGGAGGAAGGGAGGGAAGGAGGGAAGAAGGGAGGGAGGGAAGGAGAGAGGGAGGGAAAGAGGGAGGGAGGTAAGGAGGGAGGGAAGGAGGGAAGGAGGGAGGGAGGTAAGGAGGGAGGGAAGGAGGGAGGGAGGTAAGGAGGGAGGGAAGGAGGGAAAACAGTAGATGATTTGAAATTATCTGCCTTCAAAGAAGTTACAAAAAAGACTACAGAGTAGACCACAGATTCTATGTCACAGAGTGAAAAGAGAAAGGACAGAAGATACAGAGGATTTGGGAGAAGCAAGAAGATAAGGCAACTGGAAGGGAGAAGAAAGAAAACAAGGTTTTGAAATATATTTAGCTACTGTTTGAGAATATCCTAAATGTGTATGACGGACTTCAGTTATTATTTTTACCAAATAACATTTTAATCCTTTTCTGTTATACTTACTTGCCCACTAGTCCCATCAATGGCCATGACAAATTACCAACATCAAAGCTGCCTTGACCGAGTAACTAATCTTTACTGCACCGAGTGCTAAAGAACCATTGTGTTGTAGTGAGAAGTAAAGCTCCCACACTGCTCAATCCCACTCTACCTTCTTGCTAGATGGCAAGGTCAAGTTGCCTAATCTTTATGAAACTACTTTCACCATCTTAAAAATGAACACGCAGAGAACCTCTTCCTTCTCTGCATATTGAAGCAAAAGCCAGACTACAATGAAAAGATTCTGTGGAATTTTCAAACTCAATTTTCCATGGAACTGCAAGTCTTATATCTGATAGGACTCAAAATATCTAGAATGATTGCTGGGGGCTCTGAAACTTGGAAGAAACTGCACAGGGAAACAAAGAAGCAGGGGACAAAAACATCAAGGCTCTCATACCACCAGCAGGACACATATGCATAGAACATACTCTGAGGATACAGCAAAGAGCTGGGCTGAGCAGAGCTGGCGGCAGTGGCCTCTAAGACCTACACAATCTCAAGGAATACAAAGAGAAAAATCTGTTCAAAAGATTCAGATGAACTAGGCTTGCAGGAACATCCCTCTTGCTAATTAATGCTGGAGGGGCAGGCAGACCAAAGCTGTAAAGACTGGAAATTTACCCTGAATTCTCTCCATACCATGTGACCTCTTAAAAAAAACAGTAAACAATAGTTGAGAAAGACACTTGACATCAACCTCAAGCCTCCACACATATGTGCACATGCCCCTGCACATGAACATGTGGGCATACAAATAAGAAAAATAATTGTTAAAAATTTATTCTATGAGGAACTGGAGAAATGCCTCAGCAGTGAACAGTGCATGCTGATCTTCCAGAGGACCTGGATTCAGATCCCAGCTCCCACATCAGGCAACTCACAACCACCTATAACACCAGTGACCAGGGATCTGACACCATCTTCTGGCGTCTGAGGGCACCAGTCACACATTTGGTACATTCAAACTCATGAAAGTACATACACATAAAAACACAGAAATAAATCTTAAAGATAAAGTTATTCTACAAAAATAAATGTCAAAGAAAAAGCAAAAAGATGTCCAACAGAGGTGGAAAAAAACACTCCCTATCCCATTGCCATGAGATCAAAATCATGAACAAATGATGTGGCATGAAGTTTAGAAATTTCAGAGGCAACCACTGTCTTAGGAGAAAATTAAGCAAAAGAGAAAGGTGGACAGGAAGTGGGAGGAAGGGAAGAGAACCAGATGGGAGAGAGAAGGGTTAATAAGATCAAGTGTAAATATAATATCTGAGGGGAACTGTTAAGAAATGGACTAGGAAAACATGCACTAGGAGGAGAAATTTTAGGCACATAAATGTCACAGGAAAAAATTATGAACTCTAAATGGACATAGACTAGACATATGAGAAACAAAAGAATGGTAGAAAATGTTAAGAATAAAGAAATGAAACCAGGCCCCCTGCACGTGGGTGTCAGTTAGGAAACCAGGGCAGTCTATGGGGCCACTGGCGATGGAACCAGTATTTATCCCTGGTGCACAAATGGACTTTGGGAGCCCATTCCCCATGAAGGGCTACTCTCTCAGCCTAGATATACATACGTTTGAGGGCCTAGGCCCTGCCCCAAATTATGTGACAGACTTTGATGATTCCTAGTTCTAGTCCTTGGTGAAGACTCTCTTGGCTAGATTGGGACTAGGCCTTAACAGGAACCTTAGTGTACTTACTGGGCCTTGTATTTCAATTTTGTATCCCAAATCCTTGGTACTGCCAACATGGTTTCTTTGCTTTTATAGATGATTTTCTCTTTCTATCTTAAAACTGAGTTCTTAACAGTAAATTCATGATTAAAACTAAGTTTTGTCTCCCAACATGCCATCCTACCAAAAGCTCCATCTATGGTCCCAGGTTTTTAGCAGCTATTTATCTCTGGTTTCTTTTTATCTCCTTTCCAAGTCCCTTAAGAGCCAGCAAACATCTAGAGAGTAAAATATCATAGAAGGTTAAGTTCCATCATTATGCTCCCCTTGTCAACATCCTGGTCCCTCAAGTACTCAACATCATTTTTTTTTTTCTTAACTTAATCTGGCTTTGCTAATTTTCTTTGTAGAAATATTAGTGTGTAAACTATTCTACTCTAGTTAAAAGCAGAAATACTTTTATGGAGAATTGAATTATTAAAGCTTTCATCTCTGAGGATTCTATTCAACCCATATAACTTCTTTTTCCTTGGAAGCTACTCTAAAAGCCCTTAAAGGCACTTACTTAAATAGCAGCTGATATAACAGCCCAGATAAGCAGCATCCCATTATCCCAAACTTCCACCAGATTCTTCCCACATGGTCCATCCACATCCACGACCTTGTGATTTCCTGGACTTTGATCCACTTATATCTGGCAATTCCCACTCCTGAGTTCCTCAGTGCATTACCTTCCTTTCTCTTACAAGAACACTTTCTCCCTGAGCCTATCTGTTTCACATTCCCAATCACTCCAGACAACTTTACATCACTCACCTGGCAATGCCGTCTACACCATGAGACCTCGTCAATGGCAAGACAGTGCATGTATCCCAAGTTTCCAAGGCTTCCCCAACTCTCATCCTCAAATTCTGGTGATAAGCAGAAACTCACTTCTAGAGGACAGAGGTCAAGTATTCAAGTGTATATTCCTAAAGCAATCTAAGGTCTCCTCAGCATCTAACTATCTAACCCTTCTAGAAAATGTGGCAAAATATACCATCACCTACATAGTACAGCTTGCTGTTTTTGCAGATTCCCCACACTGATATATTCATCTTTGAGTGTTCTTCTGGGTCCTCTTCCAGCTCTGGGGTTACCTTGCTTCCTCCACCACCCAATCACCAAGAAGAAAGGCAAACCCTCATCAACTGTCTTAGCTTGGGTTTCTATTGCTGTGATGAAACACCATAGTCAGAAGCAGGTCGGGGAGGAAAGGGTTAATTTAGCTTACACTTCTGAATCCTAGTTCACCACTGAAGGAAGTCAAGACAGGAATTCAAACAGGGTCAGAACCTGGGAGCAGGAGCTGATGCAGAGGCCATGGAGGGGTTGCTGCTTACTGGCTTGCTCATCATGGCTTGCTCACCCTGCTTTCTTATACAAACCATGACCACCAGCACAGGGAAGGGCACCACCCACAATGGGCTTCCCTACCCCCTCCCAATCAATCACTAGGTTTGCCTATAGTCTTTATGGAGGCATTTTCTCAATGGAGGCTCCCTCCTCTCTGATGACTGTACTTTGTATCAGGTTAACATAAAATTAGCAAGCACATTAGTGGAGGATGTAAAAGAAACACCAAGTGGTTTTACTGTTAACTATAAACAGTTGCAAAAGACATGAAATCTTTCCCTCAGAAAATGGAAATATGAGACGCACAGGCTAGGAAGATGGTGGCAACATCCTGTCATGGTCTACCAGAGTCTCCAGAGACTAAAAGCTGAAAACAGCTTCCAGAAGAGGTAAGTGATGCCCAGTAATTCTAACTCCAACAGCAAAATAAAATAAGGAACTCTATAAAGAGAAAGTCCAGAGTACATCCTAGAATGGCTCAGTTTGGAACTTTCCCTATCCCAGTAAGAGGGATGCCTACAGCAGACTGCTGTGGGAGCCAGAGAGAAAAATCTACTCTGCACATTCATCCAAGGAGCAGCAGTGCTAGCAAAAGGAGATGCCTGGAAAATCCTCTCCTCCAAGGTAGGCATTCAGCACTTGGAGCATCCCTGAGAGGTCATTTCCAAAAGACCACTAATTAGGCTGGGGTTGTCTATAGTCCAAGGGTAGACTGCATGCCTAGCATGCATGAGGTCCTAGGTTCAATACCCAGTACTAGGAGAGGGGGAAAAAATCCCCTGTGTCAATGGTTCGGCATCCCAAGACCTTCTATGAGGAATTATGTCAGGATACTCAGAGTGTCAAAAAACCATATCCTGAAGCCTCAACAGAAGAGCACTGCTAGATTGTGGGAAAGCTAACTTGAATCAGAACAGTACAAAGTAAGAAAAACTATCTAGGAGCCAGAATCTGCAGGGGAACTTTCACACAGTCATGCACACTGAACAGTGGGAAGTATCCTATAACGGAGTGACCAGCATTCACAGCGCATCTCCTGAAGGACTGCCTACAAATGTGACTGACATCTGAGGCTCTGGGTATGAAGAACTGCCCACTGACCAGACCACATGTGCTTCAGTTTCCCAAAGGGAGATTCAGAGGTAAGAACAGAACTGCCCACCACAAAAGGACTTCCAGGGTTAGGTGCCTTAGTCACCTTAGTTACCTCTCTACTGCTACAATAAAACACCATGACTAAGGCAATTTATAAAGGGAAGAATTTAACTAGACTTACAGTCCCAAAGGGTTAGAATTTATGATGCCCTCCTTCTAGAGCAGTGGTTGTCAACCTTCCTGATGCTGCATCTCTTTAATACAGTTCCTTATGCTGTGGTGACCCCAACCATAAAATTATTTTGTTGCTACTTTACAACTGTAAATATCTGACATGTGACCCCAAAGGGGGTCCCTGCCCCCCCCACAATTCTTTAAAAACATTAGTTAACAAATTTTCCAAAAGACAACTCATAGATCCTTGCTACCTACCTTTAATTCATAAAATACCCCACTGGATCATAGCAAACTGTCCTTTGAAAATCGGTCTACTTAGTGTGTGTACCGAACCCAAGGCCTTGTGCATGTCAAGCACTGAGCTATACCTTCAATCCAAACTCACTGACCTATCATATAGCTACTAAGAAACCCTCAGCCATTAGGAAATATGTCAAAACCTCCCTAAACTGTATAGAGATATTTCCTTCAAATTCCACTGGTTCCCAAATTCATCTCCAGAATGACTATGTGGTTTCTTCATGCTAACAATTTAATACTGACTTGGTGAGGGGCAATATCTGCCAGTCAAGCAAATGCAGGGGGTTATCAGAAGCATTGTTTAACAGCATCTAATTTACAACTGCCCTAGATTGCTTTCTGTTGCTGGGATAAACACCTTGACCAAAAGCAACCTGAGGAAGAAAGGGTTTATTTACCTCACACATACACCTCATATTATTGTCTGCCACTGAGCAAAGGCGGGGCAGGAACTGAATCAGGAACATGGAGGCAGAAGCCACACAAGAACACTGCGGTGGCTCGCTGTCCATGGTCTGCTCAACCTCCTTTTTTCCACAACCCAGGAATATTTGTCATAGGGCAGCATAGCCCACAGTGGACAGGGATCTCCCACATCAACCATTAATCAAGAAAATGCCCCACAGACTTGCCTACTGGCAAATCTGATGGAAACAATTCCTCACCAGGTTTCTTCCCAGTGACTTGAGTTTGTGTCAAGTTGACAAAAGACTATCCAGCATGACAATAAAATAATGCTCCCTTTACTCCCCTTCTTTTCTAGCTTCAAAATCCATACAACTAACTCCTTTCCTCAATCCAAAAAAAAAAAAAAAAAAAAAAAAAGACCAAATAAATCAAAGAAAAGAGTGCACACACTACACACACTTGCTTGGCAATACTCATTGTGCTAGATTTCCATGAGGGAGGAGTAGGAATAAGTTTTGTGGATAATGAGGGGAAAAGCAGAAACCATCATTTTCCTCAAAGTCCTTCCAACTGTGAGGGAAAGGAAAACAGCTGAGACAATTAAGAAGCAATGCTATTCTTCCCAATGAAATGCAATATACATAAGAGCACAGCATCCTTGCAAGAAAGCCTGCTTGGGAGGAGGTTCTAAAGCTGTAAGCTGTGGATGGGTGTTTTAAATTGCTATTTACTACTGGGGAAGGTGGGTTCACCTCAGAGGCTGAAGTGACCTGAATGTGCACTCTTGCAACAGTTAGAATCTTGACAGGGTATATCTGAATGATTTGAAGCCCCATTCCCTCTGCCTGGTGCATCCAGCTATCCTTTGGGAGAATTCACTCTGCTGTGTGCTAGCTGGTTTGGGGGAAGCAATCTGTTTCTTATACATTCAGAGATAGGGAATAGCTGCTTTTACCTTCTGCTGTGTGGCTAAACTATGTTAGTGTCCTAATACAAGCAGGTCATTTTACTACTATCTTGTACAAAGTCTGAATGGGTCAGGAAACCTCAAATGATCTATAATGGAACTGCCTTTAGTGAGTTTATAAATACATAATCTGAGTCTTTAAGTATCTCATTCATGTCATTGTAATATAATTTTCATGAAGTATTTAAACTTTAACTCTTTTATGTTCTTTAGGCATTTTCTTAGGTTTATCTAAGTTTGTTTTCTTATAAGAGTTAACTATAGCTGAAAAACAATCAGCTAGATTTAGGCAAGAGTCCCTATTAGCATGTCCTATCTGGAACTCATTGACTCAAATGATTCTACTGCCTCAGCCTCCCCCAGTTACTGAAAACATAGACATGCACCACAATGGCTAACCTGAGTTTTTAAAAAATGTTTCTATCATGTTATGAGTATATAGCTATTCCTATGGGATTTTTGAGCCAAGTATACAGCTGAATTCCCAGGGAATTCTACAAAGCAAAAATGTAGACTTCTTGCAGACCTGAAACTTATAGAAATTATTTTCTGTATATCTGAGTTAATTCACCACATTCTCTAAAAAGAACAACAAAACTCCAATAGAACAACCAAACAGCTCCAATAGAACAATCAAACTCCAACATAAAACCAAACAACTCCTCCTACAGAATAACCAAACAACTCCAATACAACACCAAACAACTCCAATAGAACAAACAACAAAACTCCAATGGCATCACTAGTGGTTATGGTGTCCAAGACGTTATCCCTGTGAAATCCCCCCCATAATAACCAACTGGATAGAAATGTCAGTCAGTCAGGGACAATCTGAGGCTAGCACCAGATTAAGTATTGTCTCTGTAAGTTCAGGCAAGTGAAGTCACTGCTGTAGAAGACTTAATAGTCCCTAAGTCTTGTGAAAGCTAAAACTTGAGGGACATTGGGTCACAGACCGCCATCTCCAGGGCAGCCATCATGGCATAGAGTACTCTCTCATGTGAAGGATGGATCTACGGACCTCTAGAACCCTGGGGGTCCTGTGTGGGCCACATGTGCTGTGTTGTCTAAACTATCCAAGGCTCAAGTCTATTCCTTTGTGACTCTTTACAGGTGAAATGGAATCATTTTCCTGTGTGTGTCCCATCCATTATATGTTCTGGCATACAAGAATGATCCAGTAAACTCTGGTTGATTCAGCAGTTCAGTGGAAGGGTGGATGCACTTATTTGAAATATAAAATAAGTTCTACAAATCCCATGTCTTCCCCAGTTAATGGTCTCAGCTTCTAATTCCTTATCCTTATAGCAACCATTCTCCCAAGTGTTCAAAGGCAGGAACTGAATTTTAAAACTTGACTATGACCACAAAATGCCAAGGGCAGAACTGTTTCCAGGACCTGTTTCCAACATAAGAAATTCTTTCTTTAATGGAAGTCCAGCTCTTCAAAACCTTCTAAATACGTTTTTAAAACAAGAAAAGAAAATGTGTTAAAAATCTGGGTGAATTTTTTTTTTTTTTTTTTTTTTTTTTTTTTTTTTGGCTATGCACTGTGGATGACATAAACCAAAACATGTCAAACCAAGCTGAACTGAGGAGCAAGCCCATCTGGAAGCTGTTATCCCAGAAGGAAAGAGCAAATGAAGCTCAGAAACCTCACACTGGGAGAGGAGGAATGGAGGTCGAGGCAGAAGGAAGAAGTCTGTGCATGCGAAAGGAACCAGCTAGCCGAGTCTGGCCCGCTTCACCTCTCAGGAGTCTACAAGCCTGCTGCTCTGCAGTTTCCACACTAGCCCACAGGAGTGCCGTTGTCTTCTTGGGCCACATTACACTGGAGAGTCAGAGGGCACAGGCTGCCTGTTCTCACTTTCATGTATCACCACACTGAATACAGACCTACTTTCTTACTTTATCTTAATGCATGCTAAAGTAGACCTACTAATATCTCTCCTTTGTGCTTTCTGTCCTAGGTTACTTTCCATTGCTATACTAAAACACCCTAACCAAAGCAACTTGGAGACAAAGAGGTTTATTTGGCTTACACGTCTGGGTCACCGTCCATCACCAAGGGAAGTCATCACAGGAACCTGGCTGGAGGCAGAGCTGAAGTACATGCCATGGAGGAATGCTACTCACTGGCTTGCAATTTGCTCTCTTGTATAACCCAGGACCACCAGTCCTTCTGTGGCCCCACCCACAGTGGGCTGGTCCCTTCCATATCACGAAACAAGAAAATGACACCCCCCCCAGACTTTTCTATAGACCAATCTGATGGAGGTACTTTCTCAGTTGAGGCTCCCTCTTCCCAGATGTCTCTCTAGCTTGTGTCAAGTCAACATGACGGAACCAACACAGTTCCTAAATTCTGCTCCTAAAAGAGAAGAATTGTAGTCTTCGGGTCTAAATTCCACCATCTTACCATTCACCTATCTCTATGGTATTCTGGTACCTGGTTGAAGGGCTGCGTTATGCTATCTACTGTTTCAAGCTCAGTGATATCATCAGCTGAAGAGGGTAGACTACATGGCATGAAGGCTGCATGGCTTCAGTCACAAGAAGACAATACTCCCTCCATGCAATACCAACCCCCACCCCAAAGCTCGTTTTTAGACAACCTGATAACTCTTGAGAAGAAAATATCATAACATTTCATGTTTGACAGTGAGTTGGAGGAAGAGGCAAGAAAATGGTACACAATGAAGGAGGAAATCATGGAGGAAGGGAGAAAGGGAGGGAGGGAAGGGGGGGGAGAAGAAAAGGGAGGAAAGGGAGAGAGGTAAGAAAAGCCAGAAGCTGATAGACTATGGGTTTAGTCTTGACACATGTGTAAGTAAGTAGCAACTGAGTAAGAAAAACCTCTGTGTACACAGAATTCAATTGTGCATGCCACTTCTCTTTGAGAGGAACTTAAGGATCCCCCTCAAGTACCTTCAGTTACTTTGTCATTGTATTTACTTTAAAGACTTAGAGCTAAAATAGCCACCCACTAACCAACAAGTGCATCAAGACAGAGTCGACACAGCTTACAAGAATACCAAGTGAAAATAGGTAAAAGAACATCTTCGACACATCCATTTTCAGAAGGCAGTTATGTGACCAGCAAGTGCTTTGCAGCAGGAAACACCCGTACTCATCACTCAGCGTGGGTCTCAGGTCACACTCTAAGTCTAGCTCCCAAGTCGTGGAAAATGCTTCCTAAGACAGTGAGCACACCTGGTGTCTCATTCGGCAATCTATGTCGGAAACACTTTTCAGGCTAAACCTAATTTCCCAAACATCACTAAAAAAGATTATTTTCCATTTCAAAAGAGAAGCTATTGCTCATTAAGTTCTTCAATGTTTTTAATGTGTGATCACCAACATCTTTAGTAAATAATTATTAAGAGTGCTGTAACTGGCCAGGCATGGTGGTGCATGACTTTAGTACCAGTACTCGAGAAGCAGAGTCAGATGGGTCTCTGAATTTGAGGTCAGTCTGGTCTACAGCGCTCCAGGCCAGTCAAGGCTGCAGAGTGAGACCCTGTACCCCAGAGAGTGGCAGTTTCACAATATCAGCCAAACTATCCCAGCACATACTCTGGGCTTAACAATTCCAAGTCTGGAAGTTTATTCTAAAGCTATGTTTGTGACTTGAAATCAAACAAAATGAAACATGCAATGTGTTTAATTTAATTTTAAATATCAAAATTTGCAAATGAACCCAATTTTCATCTGTAGAGGACTAGTTCATTCAGTTATAGATGTGTATTAAATGGGAGAGGGGAAATGAGAGGCTGGGGGTGGTTATTAGTTACTTTTCTAGTGCTGTGATAAAACACTATGACCAGGGCGACCTACGGAAGAGTGATTCCACTAGGGCTCTCAGTTCCAGAGAGATTGACCGTCCATCGTGGTGTGGAGGCACAGCAGCCAACAGCAGGCAGAGCAGTGGGGACAGGAACAGTTTACTTGCAAGCAAGAAACAGAGATAGCAAACTGCAAGTCAGGTGAGGCTCTACATTAGGTCTCAAAGCCTGCCCCAAATGACATTCTTCATACAGCAAGGCTGTACTACCTAAACCTCCCCCAAACAGTGCCACCAACTAGAACCCAACTGTTCAAAGATCACTACTACTCAAACCACCACAGGAAGCGAGGAGCCTTTTGATGTGTTCAACACCAAATAGTCTCCAAAACCTCCTAAATATTAAAAGCATGATACAGTAAAATGGTTATATTTTTATTAAATATAAAATGATGACAGCTTATGCTATGTTAAAAAAATGAAACTATCATTAAGTGCATAAAGAAATTCTAGAAAGATACATTGAGAAACAATGGCACAATTGAAGAATGGCCATGCTCTTCCAGATGAGTGCTTCTTAGTTGTGAGCTATGTGAGAGTATTACCTAAACAAAATGATAATAATAATAATAATAATAATAATAATAATAATAATAATAATATATCTAGTCCCCTTTCCAGATTCTACATCTATATCCAGAGGCAAAGGTTAAAAGTCCCTCTCAGATGCTCCCTCTGTCTCCTGTATCAATCACTATTACAGACGTTGGCAGTCCTACATTCTCAAGTCTGCTTTCATGACAGTGGTTTCAGGAAGCAGAATAGCATAGAAACTAAAACAACAGGCCTTACACCCACCCCTAAGGCTGCACTAAAGTAAGCCTGGGAGCCTGAAGCGCATATGAAATGGGCTCAAGCCACTGGGTTTAATGACATGAAAGTGATTGTTGAGTGCATTAGTTGAGGACAACCACATTCTCTAGCCTCTGCCACAGTTTTCCCCAGGTGGTCTGATACATAGCCTGTGTTGTAAAAACAGACAATACCCCATTGTCAGGCTAGGTAAGCCTGTGACCTGGAAACCACCAGAGACACAGCTACAATGGCCAAGCCAGACCCAGTGTCAAGACACAGACCTGACAGAGGTGCTGAGCAATTCACCGTCTCTGTGACCTTCAGAACATATCCTGTCAGATCAACCGCCTGCTCAGATCTCCTTTAAAAGCCAAATTCCTCATCCTCCTCTTGCCTACCTTACCCATCTAACCATTCCAGGTTGAGATGAGAAGGAACCAGACTTCCAGCATGTCTAAGGACCAACTTCCTTGATGCCAGTGAGAAAGAGGACCAGAGTGGAAAAGCCTAGAAGCCACCAGAGGCATGAGAGTCTCAGCACTGGGTTCCAGGAAGAAGCCAAGATGACTCCCTTCCCCAAAACACTAGATTGTGAGGATCCTCATCAACCCTCACATGACACAGAATTATTGTATGTAAATCCTTCCACAGTTTACTTTGCTTTTAAAATTCCAGAAATGATTTTCCTTAGTGACAAACTACATGGCCCATCGATACCTCAAACCACAGTATTTGCATAACAGTTTGGGTCCTATGCAATTTATCTAATCTAATTCCTTCTTAGCACTGTGTCCTTTGCGGGAAGGGTGGCCCAGGAACATGAATTCGGGTCATCACTAAACCAAAGTGTTAACAATTTCATGCCTTTTTTTTTTTTTTTTTTTAAATTCAACGTATTTCAATCATATTCTTTTCCCTCAGCCAATTCCTCCCAGGATTCCCCACTTAGAAATCGAGAGAAAAAAGGTAATGAATCAAGGCACTTTTAAAATTCATTGGCAGAAACATCAGATAGATAAGTAGCAGCGTGGAGACATCTCTGTTGTAAGCCTGAGACAACAGCTGACAACATTTTTACCCTTTTTTGTTACCTGAAATTTCGGGGAATTCCTTCATGGTTACCAGGAAAACTGGGATTTTCCTCTTGGGATTCTAACTCTTACTAATAAAATTTAAGGATAGATACAAATGGGAGTTGGGAGAAAATTTTATTAAAGTTAAAAAATAGCTGGGGGGGGGGGAGTGACGGCAAGCAGATCTCTGTGAGTTCAAGGCCAGCCTGGAAAAACAAACAAACAAACAAAAAAACCAGGACAGGCAAGTAGTCAATCCCAGCAACTGCCCAGAAGATCCCAGTGGAGAAAAGCAAAAGAAGCCATGTTTTGTTGTTTGTTTGTTTTGTTTGAGTTAAGCCAACATGATAGTCAGCACGCATGGTGGACAAGCAAAAGAAAAACACAAAAGGAAGTGCAAGGCCATGGCCGTGTGAGTTACACTAGCTGACAAGAATTCTGGGAAGGAAAAGTACAGCATCTCATTATCTCTTAAGCATGGCTTCAGGTATGTCTGCCTTCCTGGGGGTGATCCCTCCCTCCCAAGGGTGGCCCACCCAACTGGAATGAGCTCTCTGCCTAGGTCAGAGATTCTATTGCCTTGTGGTCCTATATTGCTACTCTAACATTCCTGCCTCTGAAAAGGTAACCCTGAAATTCCTTGGGGGGGTGGGGGAGGGAGACGGTGCTGGAGAGTTGGCTCAGCAGCTAAGAGCACTTGTTGCTCTTACAAAAGACCCTAGTTCAATTCCCAGAATCCATGTGGTGACTCGTAACTAACTCCAGTCTCAGAGAATCTGAAGCTCTCTTCTGACGTTCATAGAACAAATACAAACATGCAAAAAACACACTCAAAGGCATAAAATAAGTAGAAAAAAAAAAAAAACCTTTAGGAACCAAATAAAATATCAAAGCCTCCAAACACTTTCTACATCTCTGGTCTCTGGAAAGGACAAAGCTACACAAGGCTCAAGGATATTTTTGGCTTCCAGACAAGAAAGGAATTACTTTTCTTTGGGAACTTTACACTAAACTGCCTACACACCAATTCTACCTCCTGTTTCATCATTCCCTACTCTGAAGAGGTAACACTGCCTACCTGTATGGAAATGGGACAATAACCAATCTGGTTTCTTCCAGCTGAAATGGGTGTTGTCGCTGTCTACTATGGAGCAACTGGACTGCTCTAATTCACTTACTACTAGAACCTGTGGCCTGCTGCATTCTGACTTCTTCAATCAAGAGATACAATACATATGTGTCCTATGCGTAAGAGTTTTATTTAAAATACATGTATGTCCCGTGCATTAGGTTTTTTGTTTGTTTGTTTGTTTTTTCTTTTTTCTTTTTAGCTTCTTTCCTGTTTTGGAAGGGGGTAGGGAGAGTAACTTAAAAGATATAGCTCATGTATTAAAAAAATGCATTTCTCCTCATTCAAAGCAGTATACAGAGGGCAAAGGTGACCTACTTCCCTCTAATGGATATGAAAAGACACCAGCGTGCGTGAGTAATACGTGGGTTGGCCCAGCATCAGTGTGTGTGTGGCAAGTAGTCAAACATATCCTCAACTTAAACCACACCCTTCCCTTCTTCAGATTTCACCACTGGCAACAGAGGAGCCAGCGGGCCGTTGGAAAATCCAGAGAATTCGTCAGTTCCTTAAAGACTGACAACCCCAATACATCTTTCTAGAAATGAAGAACCAAATGCAAGCTGGGTGGTGGTGGCACACTCCTTTATTCCCAGCACTTGGGAAGCAGAGGTAGGTGGATCTCTGAGTTCTAGGCCAGTCTGGTCTAGTTCCAGGACAGCCTGAGCTGTCACATAGAGAAACCCTGTCTCAAAAAGACCCAAACAAACAAAAGCAAACACTTTCCTTTTGGGCCATGGCCAAGTTCTCACTTTTTTTGTCCCTGCACTCCAAACCAGAAGGACTATGTGACAATTTCCTCTCACTCCTCTGCAACAGGAGAACATGTCAGAGTCCCCAGAGCTCAGCAGCCCAGGCTCCTCACCAGGCCACTACTAATAGCCTTCTTTCATGAGGCAATAGACCAGTAAGTGTTTGCATGGCAGTAATACATCTACTCATAATAATAATAATAATAATAATAATAATAATAATAATAATAATAATAATAATGTAAACAATCTCCCATGAGCAACACCAAAACCAGCGGCATGCTATGGGGTTAACCTACCTCAAATCAACCAGCTCTTCCTTAGTTTCTCCCTCTTCAGGTACTAGCAATCCTTCTTGCAGCAGTTGCTTTTAACAGTTTTCTCTGAAACTAAATACCATCCCAGCAAGCTGTTACTCCCTACCATGGAGCTGCTGAAAACTAATAATTGAGCTTCAAACACCAGGCTTGGCAAACTCTGGCTACAGAAAACCATTAATCTCACGATGACATTTTAGAGGTCTCCACAAAAAATCACATTTCCAAGTGAAATAAATCCAGTCCCCTAAATTAGGCTTGCATTGGAACAGGGAAATAAGCATCCAGAGCCAGCAATGAATTACACATGGCATGCTAATTACTAGTCTTCTCCAGAAATAGCTGAAGACTGCAGGATTTTTGTTGTTGTTGTTGTTAAAATAACTACAGTCTTTATTCAAGGGTTGAGCAAATGCATCTGATTTACTCACATGTTTCAGATTCTAAACATAATCACATCTATATATGAGAGAGAGGGAGGGGGGAGGGAGAAGAAACCTCGAGGGTTGGGACACGGGTAGCCAAAGGAAAAGAGACCAATTGTAATGGTGACTGAATATGTCCACCAGCATCCTCAAGCATGCCATGGAAATGTGAAGGAACTTCTTGCTGCCTGTCCTCTCTGCTGTATCCACCTCAGACCCCACTGAGAAATGGAACAGAAAAAATTAAAAAAAAAAATGAGTTCCTATGCGTTATCTTAAAGCATCACCACCATTTTTTTCATAGCTAAAAGACTAGAAATAGTGTTGAGGAAGCATTATGGCCACAGAAAGAATCTTACCTAGACACACGTAGAATGAGGAGCTAAGAAGATGGTCCAGCCAATAAAGTGCCTACCATATAAGCATGAGGACCAGAGCTCAGTTCCTCAGTAGACATGTAAAAACTAGGCATAGTGGCACATGCCTGTAGTCCCAGCCCTGGCAAGGCAGAGATGGAGGGGCCCCTGAGGCTTGCTGGCCAGCCAGCCTAGCTGAATTGAAGACTCCAGGTTGAGTGAAAGAACCCTATTTCCAAAAGGAAGGTAGAGGAAAAGCAAGGAAGACAACTCAAGTCCTCCTCTACACATGTGCACATACACGTGCATGTGTACACATATATCACAGAGGGAGGGAGGGAGGGGGGTAGAGAGAGGGGGTAGGAGGGAGGAAAATCAGATAACTTCCAATGTAAGGGTTGAAATGAGAGCACACATGAATAAAACAAAACCATGGTTATATTTTACCACTGCCCTGGTTCCCTAACAACAAGATGAACATTTTCCTGTATGTGTGAGTTCAGCCAAAAAGATTGCTATCTCACTATCACCCAAGGTTTCTGTTTGTACCAACAGTGCAATATGGACTGTAAGGCTTAGTTACAGAGTTTGGAGTCTAGAGCCCTGTTTAGAAATAACCCATGTCTGATTTAATCCCCCAATGCCTCAAAATGTAACCCAATTTATTCTCCATCACCACGTGCCCAGATCTCACATTCTAGAACATTCCACAAAGAAACGCCCCTCATGGTCATCTAGTATACCACAAGCTCTTCTGGGATTAATGAAAGTGTGGGGAAAAGACTGTTATTGGTCAGATAAGTTTACAGAATTCTGGGCTAAATAACATGAAGGTTTTTTTTTTATTGCAGAATTCAGTTTCTAACATGCTGACAGCATATTAAATCTTCAAGAAGAGAGAGATAATAGGCATTGCTCATAAGCCTGGGTGACTGGCAAATTTTTTTTTCTATCTTCTAAAACAAAATTCCTCTGAACATGCTTGCTGTGTTCTGGGCCCACCTTCCTCTACAGCTGCTTAGGGGAATATAAGTTGGCATCACCCACAGTGCCCAGCACATGGAAAGTGATGAGGACTCAAAAATGGAAAAGATATAAATATTCCTGAAGCTACAAAGCTCGGAGAATTCAGAGATCGTGAAAGACAAGCCGCGAGTGAAGCTAGTTACCCCCATGTGTTCTAGAGCATGAACTAGTTTGCACCAGCTCACTACACTTTCATCTCAGATCCTCAGAGGTGCCTGTTCAGACTTCAAAATAAAACTCTGAGCTGGTCTCTAAAAAGAGGTTTTTAACAGCGGGGCTCCATCCCATGAATATACACTATATCAGCCATCCCCAACCTGAGGGTCATGACCCCTTTGGGAGTCAAATGACCCTTTTATGGGGCTTCCCTAGGACCATCAGTTATTTACATTGTGATTCATAACAGTAGCCAATGACAGTCACAAAATGTCACCACATAGCATGAGGAACTGCATTAAAGGCTTGCACCGTTAGGAAGGCTGAGAACTGCTGCACTAGGTTCGCTTTAATGATTCTGCTCACTGTTGAAGAAAACAGGCAATCCTTGGATAGTGGTGGCTAAGAAAAGTAGTATAACAACATCAGATCCCCTCACCCTCTGTCACTCAAGTCCTCAACTCACAGCTAATCCTCATGTACACTCATCCCACCAAATGAACAAGATAGAGGTATAAGGCATCTGCACCGGAACAGGCTCCAGAGGAAGGAAGACGATCATAGAAGGGTCAATACCACACAGCCCTCCCTTCAGGCTAGAGGTCATGGCTGCTCCCATGTGTGTCATGTCCCTGAGTCAGGCCAACAGAACACAAGTCATCCCTTACCCCATGTCCTGCCAAGGGCTTGGGTCCTCACTATACTGTGTTGTGCCTTTGGAGTGAGGCTACAGATGGGAAAGGCCAGTGGGATTATGGTAAGAAGCCGCCTCCCTCTGAGCTGTACACTCTTCCATGGCTCTATAGGCTCTATCCATACACATCATGAACTGGAGTTCTCTCAGCCTTCAAAGCTGCTGCTATCACTTATGGCAGATGAAGAAAGGGCAGCGAGGGGAAGGGACTTTTCCAGAACCACATAATGAGTAAATGGTAGGTCTAAGGAGCAAACCCGAGTCCCCTGCCTCCAACACTCGTGCATTTACCCAGAGCCATATGATGACAACCTTGCAAAAAAGTACACAGTTTTTTAAGTGGAAAATTCTGAAAACAAGTATACAGAGAGAAAAACAATGGGATTATGGGTGACTTTTACCCTTTAGTTTCCTTTTGTTTTTTCATTTTATTGTTAAGAATGTGAATTAAGGACTGGAGAGGTGGCTCAGAGGTTAAGAGCACTGGCTGTTCTTCCTAAGGTCCTCAGTTCAATTCCCAGCACCCACATTCATCTATAATGGCACCTGATGCTCTCTTCTGTTATGCAGGCACACAGGCAAATAGAGCGCTCATTTACATAAATAAATAATTTTTAAAAAGAATGCAAGTTAAATAAACTATTGCTTATAAATCAAAATTGCACGTGTTAGTAAAAGTATTCGTCTTTTGTTATTTCTTAGTAAAACAAAATGGGAAAGCAGGTGTGGTACACGCCTGTAATCCAGCATTGGGGAGGCTTAGATAGGAAGGTTGCAGGTTCAAGAGCAGCCTGTACTATAGCTATAGCTCCAGGCCAGCTTGGGATATGTGGCAAAACCCTACCTCAAAAAGATAGAAGGATGGAAGGGAGACAATGAAAGGAAAACAAGAGAGAAATGGAAAGAAAGGATGGAAGAGGGCTACCAGTGGCAAGCACTGACAGGACGATGGAATGTCAAGATGCCACGTGACCAGCCAGGGCTGCAGGTTAACCCTTTAGCTTTGGGCCAGAACCTTGAATTATTGACTTGCCAGAGTTCCCCTCCCATACTTTTAGAAAACCTGGAGCTATCCACAGAGACTGAGCCTCTATTAGCCTGGACCTGGAGTCACAGGATGGTTTGAATACCTGCTCCAACCTGTGATGGGTATGTAACAAGACTAAGAAATAAACCCTTAGTGCTGTGAGCCTGTCAATGTTGGTGTTTCTCTTTTTCCTTTTTTTTTTTTTTTTTTTAGATTTATTTTTTGTTTTGTGTGTATGAGTGTTTTGCCTGCACATAAGTATGTGTACTATGTGCATGCAATGTCTATGGAGGCTGGCAGAAGGCATTGGATCCTATACTCAGCAGCCATGGGCGCTAGGAACCAAACTTGGGTCCTCTGGAAGAGCAGCAAGGGCTCTTAGCCACTGAGCCATCTCTCCAGCTCTCCTTTTCTTTTTCTTTTTTCTTTCTTTCTTTTTTTTTAACATTTATATATTTATTTGTGTAGGGGAAGGGCTACACACGCTACACTATACATGGAGAAATCAGAGAATGACTTGCAGGAGTCTGTTCTCGCCTTCCATCATGTGGGTGTTCCAGGGCTCGAACTCAGGTCAGAAGGTTTTGCAGCAAGTTCCTTTACCTACTGAGCCATCTCCTGAGCCCAAGCAGTTTCTAAATTCCAGGCCAGACTGCATGGCTCTTTCCTAAAGGGGAATAAAAAGATGAGTCTGTGATGAGGTAAAAGATCTAACAAAAACTCAACCTGGCTGCTCATAGCTGGAGTAACATGCTAGACAACCATGTGGAGAACATCACAGCCCTCTGTACTGCAACTCCTTCAACCATTCCATTCAGTAATTAATGTTGTCAATCAATAAAGACCTTGCAAATTGTTTACTGGATAAGTTAATAAGTGAATGCATAGGTTGGCATATTAAAAACTAACAATTGGTCTTCTCGGGGCTGGAGAGATGGCTCAGAGGTTAAGAGCACTGGCTGCTCTCCCAGAGGTCCTGAGTCCAATTCCCAGCAACCACATGGTGGCTCACAACCATATATAAAGAGATCTGGTGGCCACTTCTGGCATGTAGGCATACATGCCAGCGGAACACTATATACATAATAAATAAATAAATCTTAAAAAATAAAAACAATTGGTCTCTTCAGACGGCCATCTTGGTAGCCAGGGGGTTGCTGGTTTGGTCACTTGGTTTTATGGAACACTGCAGATTTTAGTCTCAGCTGGAAAAGTGTGAAATGTCTGCCAACACAGGCTGGCAGGGGCAGAGTGAGCAGAATGAATTGCACACAACTGCGCAGACATTCTCTCAAGGGCCTACTTTGCTGTGACTCAGAGGTCCAAACTCCCACCAGTCCTGACAGTTTGCTTTAGTTTTGCTTAACTTTTTATTGCCTGTAAACAGAAATTTCCCACCGTTTAGTCAACCTCAGGAAATTCATTTCCCTATGCATCATAACAGAGCAGCTCGAGGGACCCTTGCATGGGACTCAAGAAGCTGAGATGCAGATTAAGGTCCCCAGATCTGCGCATGGATGCTGATAAGGATGGGTCTCATGTAGACTATATCCTATGCATTTTCTACAATCATTGAAGCAAAGACGCAATAGTAAATAAATAGCAGTTGATAAAAGACCTTCCCATTCTAACATACTCTGATTTCCTAAACTATGTCCACTATTTGAATATGATATCTCATTAAATGCATTATTGCCACCAAAAATAAACAGGTAACACATCTGACAGTGAACAATAAAATAACTTCAAAACAACCTGAATTTACATCTTTATGAAAAAAGAGAATGCACACATTCCAGTATAAGAATATAGTATCCCAAAGTGGTCAAACTGAAAAAAAAAAAAAAAAAACTCCCAGTTTTTCTGCTCCAACAAAAATTCTGAAGATTTCAGGGTTGTTTTTCCCAGAATAATGTATAGAAATACTTGGGAGAATGCTGAGTATCTTGCACAAACAAAGGTTGATGTAGAGAAAATTGCTTCAAATGTTTAAACCAATTGCAAGCTAACCTTTCTTGGCATACAAAGTGTTAACACTTTTCTATGGGAGACAGATAGGAATGACCAGCTCCTTCTGAAGTCACAGGTCATAGAGAATGAGGAAACAAAGTCATCTACTCTGGGGGCAGTAAGTGGAGTGAATGAATGTGCCACCAGTAACGGGGGACAACGGCTGCCTCCCAGGTCCACACACAGATAGGCAGGCAGCATCTCTTCCCCCAGGGACACAGCCTGCAAGTAAGACTACCTGCAGTGGTAGATAGGGGTCTTAGCAGGAGAACTAAACACCTTGGAGTAGCTACCTTCAATGAAAAAATCTTATATTGATTTTTCTTATGCTTCTACCAGTCTCCCAAAACTGCAGTCAGGGTCTTTCATTCAACTGTGAATCAAAGATAAGTGACACTACTGAAAAAGTTTAAACTTAACCGATTAAGCAACTAACTCACTATACTGTACTAAATTCTAACCCCTCCTAACACTGTAAGCCATTGCAAACATGTCTTAGGGTTTCTATTGCAGTGATAAAACACCATGACCAAAACCCACTTGGAGAGGGACGGGTTCCTCTCATCTTATAACTCTTGGGTCACACTCCATCACTGAGGGAAGTCAAGGCAGGAGCAAAGCTAGAACCTGGAGGCAGGAAGTAAAGCAAAAGCCATGGAGGCCCAGAACACTTCGTTCCCCTTTGTTTGCTCAGTTTAATTTACCGCCTACCTGGAGTTGCTCCCAGTGAGCCAACCCCTACTCACACACACACCAATTATTGATCAAGGAAATGCTCCAGACTTGCTCACAGCCAATCTGGTGGAAGCAAGGTTCCATCATCCCAGATGATCGTAGCTTGGTGTCAAAATTGACAAAATAACAAAAGCACAAAATACAATAAATCTCTCATGTTCTCCCATTACCTAACTTAAAGTGAAATAGTAAGATTTTGGTACCTGAGATGTAAATCATGCTGTGCCCTAGAACAGAGCTCTTTTGCTTGTAGAACTCTGACACTGGGTAAACAGACTCAGAGCACACCCGAAACAATTAATGGACAAGGTGAGGACCAGGCCCTTTACAAGGACATGGAAAAGGCCATGTAGAAAACCTTCAGAACCAGTAAAAAGCAAAACAGAGCTGCAGTTCCTTGCAAGACCCTATTATATACCTAAAAGCTCCAAACACCAAAATACCTACAAGCTCAAAGAGGGTCTATTTCCACACCATTGTATTTCTGCCACGCTACATCCGTCTTTGCTTTTTTAGGTGTATTTTAAATGCTTCTAAGTAAAATATTCACCTCAGTAAGTCCTAAGTTTGCATGTGTCTCAAAGTATACAAGGTATGGCCTATTGCCAATGTTTACAGGGCTGTGATGACCCTTAACACACTTGGAAACAGCAGTTTTTTAAAGATAATATAATATTGTGACTATAAATGAACCTAACTCTTTATGGATTTTCTTCTCTTGTTCAAATTACTAATATTTCAATAATATTGTAGCCTAAGTCAGGTATCTAGTCCCATAATCAACTAAAACTCTCTTTGCTATAAATTTGAGATAATGTGGATGTAAATAGCTCCAATACAGATGGCCAAAATAGATGTCAATAAAGGCCTGACCGGCAAGCTGAAATGGGATAGCCCTTTATTAATATTTTAGGCTAAACTGATGAAAAGTATCTAAGGAAATCACTTTGTTGACTAAAAAGAAGGTTGGAAAATTGTTTTGTTTTATGTTCTGGGTTATATTTCACTTAAATTTAACTGTAGGGTTATCAAATTGCCATAAGCTTTATTGCCTTAATGAAAACACAAGCCACAATTACAACCACTACAAATTGCTCAGTTCAAAATGTGAACAAATACAGATTGATTTTCCCATCCTACACTCTTCATGGAACAATCACTAGGGGTTTGGTGACAACAACGATGGGTCATTTACCTGATGGCTGGTAGGTCTATATGAGATTTTATTTTTAAAAAATAAATATATAAATAAACTCAAACTAGTTAACAGGTGTATTGGATTTAAACTCTTTGCCTCTTTAGATACAACCTTTTAAACATGTTTTTCTGTATTTCAATGTTATCAGTATTTCTTTAACTGGCCTTTCATTTGTTATTCCAAGTAGCAGGAATTTCATATTAATTATTAGCATTTTTCCTAAACATCCAATTAAAAAGTTTGAACTTGACTTTTACCACTTACAGGCATTTTTCTCTCCACTCATACTGAGCCCCATGTAAAACCCGAATAGTATTGTTATTATGTATTAGAACCTGAACATCCCTCCATAAAATAAGGGCAGATGTTGGCAAAACTATGAGCCAAGTCAGTGTCAAGCCATCATAGCCATGGTGCGAGGTGAGAATGTAACAGACATGTACAGCCAAGAGATTTATTAATATTTATCCAAAGACTGCCTTAGCTGCTCCACCCACTGCCCCCCAGTGAAGCACAGAGATTTCTCAGATCAATCTAAGAAAAATAGAATGGAAACCCATTGGGGGAGTGCAGAGACAGCTCAACAGTTAGGAGAGCTCGGTGCTCTTGCAATGGACCACCACTCAATTCCTGTCACTCAGATTGCATGGCTCACAGCCTGTAACAACAGCTCCAGAGGGATCTATAATCCCTTTTGGCCCCACAGGTACCTGCACACACATGCAGACATTATACATATGCATATACATAAGAAAATTCATTCTATCCTTACTGTATATCAAACAATAAAGTAATACTCAGTAAAAATGCATTTGTAAAGATTAATTAAAAGATTTTTGATTGATCCCTAGTTCTAAAGCATCAACAGTAAAATCCTTCCAATTGCATGAGAAATGAAAAAAATTCTTTTTAATAATTTTTAAAAGCAAATAATTAAAAGAAGATGAGTTATTACATTGGCCAATTTTTGGAAGCAGGGGTTAACTCACCAAATCCAACCACACTGAAGATTAACTATAGCTTACACCACTTTAGGTCATTCTGTGTCGAGATCATGAATACAAGAGAAAATGCATGTGCAAAGCCCCAAGTCACCTGGGTGTAGGTAGGAAATGAACAGCCCAAGAATAAACATGGAAGACTGTTCTAATGAGTTACAAAGACTCACAGCCACTCTGAGTGTGACAAAAACCTGACAACAGATCTTTAAGTCTCAATTAAGATCATGACACTGAGACAAAGATTTTACTCAGCAAGAGTATGAAATATGCCGGCTTCCCACAGTCTTCCAGATGGCTGCTCTCTTACTTGTTTGTCCTGCAGGTGACTGTTGTATGCTGATGACTGCCAAGTCTTTATCTGCAGTGATGACCTCTCAGCCTCAGACTTCCGGTCATTTTCCCACACACATCCTTCAGGTATGTCAAACAAGGGAATCTCAGTCCACACACTGCTTCCTGCCTGGACTAGTTCCATCTCTTAGGACCCATCTCTGCTTAGATCATCATCTCATTTGCCAGAAGACTGAAGCCTAGAAGTTCATTTTGAAATCCGAGCTCTTCCCACCTGTCACCTCTGCTCCCAGCATCTGGTCCACCACCTGCCCAGAGCTTCTCTGTTACAAGCCCTCTGTTCATCATCAACACCTTGGTTCACACACCTCACCTCTGGCCTCATCCTAGCTCCTCCTAGTTTCTAGGATCCTAGCCACTTACTCCTTTTGGCCACCAGATCCAGCTTCCTCAATGCATACCTAAAGACATCATCTTCATGAAAACCCTTCAATTGTTCTCCATCCCCTACAAGATAAAAGATGCAGAACACTCAAATACTTTACAGTTTAGCACTTTCCTTTCCACACAACCTCACCTTTCTCCCCAAGCACCCTATAAGCCAGCTACATCTGCTATGTATCCAGTGACAGCCTTTGCACTATGCCCTAGGAAACCAACAGCAAGACAATGGTTATGGCTTCTTTGCTCCTTGACCACATTTGTAGACCCAAAAGAAAAGCACTGTCCCTACATGGATCATACGCCCCAAATGTTACCAACTCCAATCATGATGCCCTAAGACATTCTCCAATGCATTTGGTAACTGTAATGATTGTATTTGTAAATTATCTGAATTTCAGGGATATTGCCTCCAAAACAACACTTAATTAGACTGAACATAGCAAAGCACCCCAGCCCTCACCTACAGCATGCTAAGAAAAACTGATGTGATAGGAGGCCCTTGGGGAAAGTCCACTGTCCTTTGGACAATTACACAGCCCTGATTCTTTTTCACAACACCCAAGTTCCAAGAAAGATATGCCAGTGAAATGTAGAAGATGGTGGCAATTCAGACCCCAGGAGAATGGAGGAAAACTGTTTATTACACATCTGTTTGAGCCTAGAGAGACCTCAGACACCTAGTATGGAATAGGCACCATTCCCAAGCACTCTGCTTACTAAGTAGCTAGGCATCATCAAACAGCCTGGGGCAGGAATCAAGACCAACACAGAAACTACTCAAGTAGGAAACCTACTTAGAAGGAAACTAATTAACACCTTTTTTAAAATTTATTTTCATTTCCTTTATGTGTACTATATTATTTTTTACCATTTCTCCTTTGCTCCAACCCCTCCATGTCCCCTCACTCCCTTCTCAAATCCATTTTCTTATTGTTATTGTTAGATTTATAAATGAATAAATATGTAAATACAACCTGCTGAGTTACTTTAGTGTCACTCATATATATCTGTTCTACCAGATGACACATCTAACCATTTCATTTGTGTTGTTATATCATACAATCTACAATAAAATCTCTACTGTCTGTCCTCTTCAATCTTGCATGCCTCATCCTCTGACCACAATCAAGGCATCTCACATATGAGATTAAAATAATTTATCTAATGACTTTCACACCACCTGCTTGAAAATGCTTCTACCTCTAGGGAGACCAAAACCTTCCCAAGAATCCCATCAAAGCCCTAACAATTCTCCCAGGACTGGATAATATACCAAGGAATCACAGATGTCTCCAGGTTCCTTAGGAGCCATTGTCTTTGGGCTAAGGAGATTGATCACTGGGTAAGGCCCACATCACTCAAGTGCAAGTATCCCCAAAACTCATGAAAATCCAGGCACTATATAGCACAGGACTGTAACCCCAGCACTCCCACAGAGAGACACAATGGACACAGGAGAATCCAGAAGCTTCAGAGCCAGCTAGCTTGGTGTATGCAGCAACAAACAGGGAACCCTGTATCATGGTGGAAGACTAGGAACACTATCCATGGCTGTTCTCAGACCCACACATGCAAACCATGGCATGGGCATTCCCACACTTAGATCAACACACAGATTTTTAAAAATATAAAATATTTTTAGGTTGGTCCTTCCTGTATTGAATCCGAGAGGAACTGAGCAAACTTCTTCGGTTTGGAAGAACTTACAAGAATCAGTCAACTCTACAATGACACTTTTTGAAAGGATGGCCCATGTACACCACCAACATCAAGATTTTAGGAGGTTGCTTCTTTGAAGGGCATGCCCTCCCAGCAAATGCCCTCACAGATGCACCAAGTGTGACTTTGCCGGGACTGCTGAGACACCGTCTGTTACAACTGGCAGCAGGTGCCACACACAAGCTCTGAGAACCTGACCCTGGCATTTTACACTCCAGTGCTGCTCATCCGGGTGATACCAAGTGGGAAGGTGGGGGGAGCAGAGAAGAAAGTACTGGATCAGGATGCCAGGCACTGCCCCCAAAGACACCATGCTGCAGAAGCTATCTCACCCACACAGGCAGACCAAACCCACGAAACCAAGTTTGCAAGCTGCTGCTGAGAATCCCATAAAAAGCAGTTCTATTTCTAACCTCCCGCACCATGGAAAAATACAAACGACACCAAGCAACCTAGAATCTCTCAAAGTCTTATTTTTATCTGTTCTCCCCACACCCACACCCTAACCTCCCCCACAAAAGAAAATTTTTAGGTGGAAATTTTGCTAGCTTTTTTTAGAAGTTTGACAATACTGTGTCAACTGATGAAGCTGCTAGCACACTTGAGTTTAGAGGAATTTGTTAAAGGCATTTTTCTGGTGTGTGTGTGTGTGTGTGTGTGTGTGTGTGTGTGTGTGTGTGTGTCTGCTTGGTAAAGAAAAGTACCACTTAGTAATTCAAGGGCAGAAGACTGAGGAGATAGTTCTTGCCTTGCAAACATAAAGACCTCAACTCAAACCCCAGAACCATGTAAACTGATTAAATTAAGAAATATTTCAAAGGTGTGCATGGTGTCGTGAACTTGTTACCTCAGCGCTGAAGGGGCAGAAACAGGTGGGTCCCTGGACTTGCTGGCTGGCCAGCGTCTCTTACCTGGCAAGTTCAAGACCAGTGAGAGACTGTGTCTCAAAAGAAAAAGTAGGTAGTGCCTGAAGAGTGACACTCAAAGTTGCCCTCTGACCCCCACAAACACATATACACACAAAATAAAATTACAAATGGCAAAATGAGAGAAACAGAGAAATTTCCCCCAAGTCTCAGGCCACAGACAGAAGGGCTAGTCTTCCTCTGTGCGTTGCTCACAATTTCAAGTCTAAACTACAAATATAGGCATCCAGTGTTCCTGACACCTGTGTAGTGTTTCTGCTCGTCTTAATGTCACTCTTAATCCAGAATTGAGGAATGGGGAAGGGGTTGCTATGGCTAAGAAATGATTCCATTTCTCAGATACTGCATAGAAATAGCTAAACAGATGCACAGGCAAGAGGGCGGGGCTTCCAGACATAGGAAGATCCTGAATAAAGCCCCGGAAAGAATTCAGGAATCCTCTGAGAAGCCTGGAGGACAGTGAAGGGACATCCCCAGGCCTCCCACTTCTGGTACCTTTGCTGTCCCCTCCCAAATCACCAGCTTGGAGGAGCCCATCGCTGCCCAGCTTCTCGTGCAGGCAAGACATCTCAAGTGCAGCCTCCACAGGGATCTAAGTTTAAGGCCAAGTTTATCCCCTGGAGTGAAGGCTCTCCTTTACATCACAGCCCTAACTGTTTTTCTTTGGATCACATTTTCACAGTTCAATCTGCTTCCTGCAAACAATCATTTTGGACATAAATGTTCCTTCCAGTATCACTGGCCTTTGATCTTATCTTGACCTTTGATCTTGATTTTTTTTTTCTTTTCACATAATCATAGGAAGATCTTGCCAGAGAAGCATGGTGTTGAACAGGGTTATTTGTTCATTGCTGAGTGTTTCTCAAAGTGGCTCCCTGCCCTCACCATTGAGCAAAGAGCCCTCATTCATGATTTCTTCACCAGCATCTCAGCAGCCGTGTGCTTCACCTATCTCCTAACCCTGGCTCTAGCAAAATGCCTCACATGGTGTTTTAGGAAACCCCTCAGTCCTGAAGGGAGACAGCAGTACGGTTATTTTCACAGTTCCCACACAGGATCCATGACTGACTGACAGCTGGCTAGCATCCGAATGGAAAATAACAGACATTTCACTGAGCATTTAATATATATGCCTAATGCTGAGTTAGGCATTTCAAAAATAATTCCATAAGATAAATCTCCCTTTAAAAAGTAAGAAAAGCTGAGATTCAGAATGACAACTTACCCAGGTAATAAAAGGAATAAAGATGGCGGGTCAAAACTCAAGCCAAAGTCTGTGTCTTGTGAATGCTATGTGACCAAGGGGCATGTCCCTTCAGAGTCCTCAAGGGACGGTATTTTGAAAATACTTAATAACAACAGAAACACAGACGCTCAAACCCATTTTCAAAGTCAAGCCCAAATACATCCACTACACCCAAAGACATATGGTACAATGAAGACAAGACTCAACCTCCTGGGGCCTCCCAGAAACTCAGAGCAGGGACAGAGAATGACTCCTGTCCAGCGTGCTCACCACTTAGGAATGTCTCCGTCCAGCTGTGAGCTGTTTAAGTCACAAAGCTTTATGAATAACTGAGCAGGACAGGATGGCCAGCTAAGAACCTATTTAGAAGGTGTGAAGGTCTTGACAACACCTCAGAATCGAAAGTCTGTGCCTGGGAATGCCGAAGCAACAGGCACTTGTGCGCTGGTGAGCAGCTCTTCAACCACTCCGTTGGCGGGGAGGAACGGGGTTTTGTATTTAACCTAAAAACCGCATATGGTACTGAAGTCATGAGAAGGTTCTCCACTACCAATTTTAAAGTTGCTTAAAATAGTTGACAGAATGAGGTAATCCCATATAAGGAGAGAAATCAGATACTTATGTAATTTTCAAGAATTATTGCTACTTTTACCAAAATTTTGTAAATCAAATTTCAGAGTCCTTCGGGGGCACAATTCAGTGGTGTATGTTCACTTACTTAGAAAACTCCTTAAAGACAATTTTAGGCTTGGGTGGATGAATTTAAGGAGAAAGCATGTGAAGTAAAAAAAGGCAAGGCAAGTGCACTCACTCTTCCACAGGCCTTGGTAGAGGACTTTCTCCTGCTTTAAGCTGGTAGTAAGTGTGCCAAACTACAGTAGGAAGATCACCAACATTAAGTCAGCAAAAGCAAGGCATTTTCCAGCACCATGATGTTCTGTCCAGTTAACAGAGAGATCACACAAATAAATGCCTCCACAGTACCAGCATCCATGAGATGCACCAAACACTTCAATGAACACTTGCCATCTACCCTGGGGAGTCAATCAAAAGGGCTCCAAGTGTGTAGATGCCTGGTAGCAAAATTCAGTCAGAAAAGAACTATGAATATACTGAACTCAACTCGGCCATGTGGAGAGGAACTGGACCCTCACCAAGGCAGAATGCAGGCTGCTGAGTAACACCTGATGTTTAGCTCGATGGGTCAGGGGGGCTCTAAACTGAAAAGTCCGTTTAAATTGAGGGATTTATATACATGAGTGGAAAAGTATGCAGAATCCTTCCTGGTGCTCCAAATAAGGAACTTCAATGAATCTCAATCAAACATCTTTTTAAAGCCCAGATAATGTGTACTCTGAGACCTCTAGGGAGATGCTCATCAATTAAGGTCATTTAACAAAAGTTTTATTGAACTGGCTTAACATACCAAATACTGTTCTAGACCAGGCATGTAAACAGGCAATAGAGAGGGAAGACAAAATAAAAGAGACCAAAGTCTGTCCTAGCCCAAAGAAACACTAGTGTGGGATTTGTTATAAGCAATGAGCCACACCTTTTGGTAAATTAAAAAGAAAATACTTTGTAGAACTTCATGTCATTTCTTACCTTTTCAAAAATAGTAAATGTTGTCATTTGATGTCAGGAAACATCAAATGAAACCTGTCAACCAGGCAGGATCGGAATCAATAAAATCACTAGAGAGTCAACATAACAGAGGTAAAGGGACATCGTTGGTGGAAAAGCAAACAGGAGCCTTGCACCTGTAGCACCTTCCCTGACCAACTCCACCAGGGCTGGCCCTGAATCTAACTTCGGACTAAAGATGTCAGCGGTACCAAAACATGTAATTACCATCTAAATGGCAGTTACAACCTAAACCTTTTACCTCCATGTACCCCAAGTTTACAAAATAAGCACACTGACACACAAATGGAAAACAATAGCATGGATAGCCAGCCACCTGTGACTGGCCAGTACCATCACAAACATTCCACTCTGCTCACCTTTGAGCTACACAAAACACAGCCTAATGGGAGAATGAGACCTGATGTTGCAAACACAGAGCCTGAAGCTCTAGAAGAAATACAAAGAATTTCAGTGAGCTGATTCTTGATTTCTCTCTTTCAACTTACCCCAACCCAAGTTCCAAAAAAAAAAAAAAAAAATATTTGAGAACTGTCACAATAAGAGGCACAAATATCAAAATAAATAAAATGAAAATACAAACATAAGCATTAAGTATAACATGAGAAAAGAGAGAATGACTGGAGTCTTTCCTAGGATGCATGCAGCAAGTTCTCATCTTTACGTCAAAAGACACACACTTGTCCCTCCAGCTACAGAAACCTTTTCTTCAAGGAGAAGTCACAAATAACTGGCTGTACCTTGGACTGTTGTCCTCTGAAATTCAGACAAGTAGGTTTGTCTGTGACAAGACTTCTTTAATTTTACTTATATTTTGTTGTTGCATGTATGTTAAGTGACTGCAGGCACATGCTGCATGCCATGGCACGTATGTAGGAGTTAGGTGACAACTTCCTGGAGTCTCTCTCCACTATGGATATAGGGGCCAAACTCAGTTCTCAGACTATGCATGCATCAAGTGCTTAAATCCATCCAGTTATCACTCTGGGCACCCTGTCCCTCCCCACCTCCCGTGTGTGTGTGTGTGTGTGTGTGTGTGTGTGTGTATGTGTGTCTGTGTGTGTGTCTGTGTGTGTGTGTCTGTGTGTGTGTGTCTGTGTGTGTGTGTCTGTGTGTGTGTCTGTGTTTCTGTGTGTGTGTGTCTGTGTGTCTGTGCCCACCTCTCTGAAATAAATCTTCCTTTATAACGTAGGGCTAGCCTCAGACTCAAGGCAAAGCTACTGTTAAAACAGCCTTTCTTGTAGTCTGCTGAAAAGACCATTTTTGTTTCTTAACAACCCAAATTACCTTGTGATAGCTCAGTGTACCTACTCTTCAACAGTAAAAGGGGTCAAACTCAAGTGTACCTCATCCCTGCTTGGCAATACATATCTAATTCTGGGTAGTAGTGAAACTCCAGCTAGAAAGCTAATGCCTGTGATTACATCCACAAGGCTGTCTTTCTGTGTCCTCTGTCCTGACAGTAAGGCATCTTTAGTGTTCCTTGTGTTTTCTGGTTCCCACCATGTATCACCATCACCCTGATCCCAAGTGAATGAGTGCACTCTCTGTGTGGCACCCATCCTGTGTCTCATCCAGTGACTGCCTCCTGAAGCAATCTCCAGTAAAGCACTGCTTCTGGTGAAACAGATACTTCTCAGCATCCAGCCTGCCAGGATGGAGGACACTCTGTCCAAGGTAGAGTAAGCGGCCATCTGTGTCATCTGCGTGTCGCTGTGTACCCTCCAAGAGACTTGTCCCTCAAATCGTGTTCCTGCCATATGTCACTCCCCAATATTCAACCAATGCACAGGTATCCAGATAAAAAGGGATGATAATGACCCCCATGAGATTCCTTTGGGGGGGTCTATCCCAAATACATGAACTAACCACCTCCCTGTTTTAATTCATCTCCTTCCTGTTGCTATTGGGACCTACAGAATCTAGGACAGGGTGGCAAGCCTTTCATCTTTTCTCCTTATATAAGATTCCTGAACTGTAACTGAAGAGTGAGAGTCTGTCTCACTAGTGTGGGAGGAGCAGGCTGCCAAAAAGGGACTGGGGACTCATGGACAGACTTGAAGTGGCCTCTAGGACCCAAGAGTGATCCTCAATGGCAAAAAAACAAGGGAACAGGGGACATCAGTCCTACATTTACAAGAAATTCCATTCTGTCAGCCACACAAACAGGCTTGGATCTTTCCCGCACAGAGCAATGTCTATCAACAATGGTAACTTCAGCGCCATGAGCCCTGAGCTGAGGGGAGTACCAGCCAGCCAGCTTAGCCATGGAAACTGAGAAAATAGGTAAGTGTTCTGGTTTAAAACACCAAGTTTATTTAAAAAAATAAAAATAAACTGCTATTCAGAAATATAAGACAAATACATGTAATAATGTATACACATAATACATATTTACATATTAAATGCATGTTAACTGCCTCATCCATCGGATGTGAATAATTTTTCTAACACGGCTATGACAATGACACCCCTACAGGAAAAGAACTACGTTGCCAGTCTCCTGAACTGACAGGAGGTCTTTAACTTATTTTTCAAATGTGTGGCTGTGTGTGTGAGTGTATTGTGGGCAGGGATTTGCATACTGGAGGCAGAGGACGACCTTGGGCGTCATACTCAGAAAGTCATCTACCTCCTTTGAGACGGGTACTTGCATTGGTCTGAAAATCAGCACTGAGGTGAGCCTGGCCAACCTGAGGGCCTTGAGGGTCCTCTTGCCTCTGCCTCTCCAGCACTGGCACTTTAAGCACCACCCCATGCTCAGCATCTTTATGTGGACACTGGAGCTCACGCTCTAGGCTTCATGCTCAGCCACCCCTTGGGGTTAATTTTTAATTTCAACAATTATTGTGGTGGTATTTTGTTTATGATCTAACAAAGCATGCCTGAAAATCAGAGTGAGAGCTAAGCCACTAGTTAGCCACACACACACTAAGTCATTAGTTAGCCACTAGTTAGCCATGGAAGACAGGTAGTGGTGGCCACACCTTTAATCCCAGCACTCAGTAGACAAAGGCAGCTGGATCTCTGAGTTCAAGGCAACAGGAAGAGTAAATAACTCTAAAAGAGAGACAGAGCTCATACCTTTAATCCCAGCACTAGAGAGAAATATAAGAGCAGTCTGAGGTTTGGTGGATCATCCCTTCAGTCTGAGCATTAGTAGAGGTGAGAACTCTCTAGTATTTGGCCCCTTTGCTTCTCAGATCTTCAGTTTTAACCCCAATGTCTGCCTCTGGGTTTTTATTATCAATGCTACAAATTATGATTAGTCAAATTCTACATAATACAATAAAGCCATAGCAACTGAATGGGTTCAATACTTCAAAGCAGAGTTCAAAGATTCAAATCTAATTTCAAAATAGGTTGAAAGGTATTTAACCTCACAATTTCACCTGTGAACTTGAGACAGTGCTGAGAAATGTCTCTCAAAAAATGGGAAGATTAAAGTGTAGAGAAACGGAGTAGAGGTGCAGGGGGAGCTGGACCTGATCTAGGCCAGGGGGCATGCATATGAAATGCAGAGGGGATGGAAGAGACAGTGAAGGGGCCACTCCTAGCCCAAAGAAAGGTGCCCAAGGGCACACAAAGGCCCAGAAATCCAGCAAGGGCTGTGGGGACAGGGAGCAGGCCAGAGATGAGGAACAGAGGACCCATAACACAAAGCAGAGGTGAGAAGCGCTCCTGACTTTGACCCTGGGGAAGATTGTACAGGTATATGGGGACCTGAAATCCCCATCAGAGGCTGTGAATACAGAGCTAGCTAGACCTGACCTTGACATAGTGCTCTCTGAACTTTGCATCTGCCTCCATGCAAAGAAGATAACTTGGGAAGAAAAAAAAGAGAGGAAGTGAGGTAGAAAAGGAGGAAGGAAAGAAAAACTCGCACAAGCAACTAACTTCCAATGCAAAAGTCTCAGTGCAGAAACATAAACCACACACAGAAAAAAAAGACAAAATGTCTCTTCCAAAAGTTACCAATCCCACAGTAATGATCCCCAGTGAGAGCGACATAGAACTGCCAGACAAAGAATTCAAAGGAATGATATAAATAGATTCGAACAACTCAAAGACACGAGCATATTCCAAGAGCACAAAAACAAACAGCTGAATCAAATGAAGAAGTCAATTCAAAATATGAAAATAGAATTCAATAAAGAGAGAATTGCTACAGCAAAGCCAAACTGATGATGGAAACAAAAGCCTCATCATTGGAATACAAATCTCAACAGATAGCCTCCCCAATAGAATTAATTGATCATGTGGAGAATAAAACCTTAGGGCTTGAAAGCAAGGTAAAATAATTAGATTATTAGTTCAAGGTCAATGATAAATGTATGAACAGAGTATGGGAAGGCTTTGGGATACCATGGAAACACCACATCTATGGATCACTGGGATATAAGGAGAAGAATTCTTCCAAAGTCATAGAAAGTGTTTTCAATAAAATCACAGAAGAAATTTTCCCAAATCTAGAGAAAGAGAGGTCCATCCAGGTACAAGAAACATAAAGACCACAAAAGAAGCACCCCATGACATAGTACAACTAAGGCACTAAAACCTAGAATAAATAAAAAATATTGAAAACCACACAGGAGAAGGGCAAAGTCACATAGACCAACCCAATCAGCAGCTGATTATTCAGCAGAAATTTTTAAATCCAGAAGAGCAATTACCAACCCAGGCTGTTATACCTAACAAAACTATCATAATTGGAGGAGAAAAAAAAAACTTCCCATGACAAAAATAAACTAAAGGAGTTTATGACCACTAATCCAGCTCCACAGACATATTCAAAGAACTTGGGACATACCCAAAGGCCACAGAGAGGAAATACCAGGACAACTGGTGAAAACAAAGTTAAGAAAGCATCACAAAAGCTACAAAATGACAAGAATTAAATCACATAAGAATTAAATCACATCTTTCAATAATAACTGAATTAATGGTCTCAATTCCCCCATCAAAAAGACCTATACTAACAGAATGGTTTAGAAATAGAATTCGTCTTTTTACTGTCTCCAGGAAACACTGCTTACCATCAAAGATAGACACAACCCAAGGGTAAAAGTTCAGCAAATGGAACTAGGGAAGAGCATGCGTAGCCATTGTCAAATCTGACAAAATGGACTATATATCTAAATTAGTCAGAATAGACCACCTCATGCTCACCAAAGGAATTCATCAAGAGTATATTAAAATCCTAAATATATGAAAATGTATATACATATATATTATGCACACACATACATATATATGAAAAAAACATTAAGACCATAGCAGAAATTAATATGAAAATAAATGAAATAGAAGTGAAAAATGCCAAAAAAATTAAACAGTTGTTTCTATGAAAAGAAAAAAAAAGACTGACAAACCCCTTAGCCAAATTTATCAAAATTTGTAGGATCCTAATAAAATTACACATGTCAAGGTAGACATTATGATGCCAATGGAAGTCATAAATCTATAACCAATAAGGAGATTCAAGCAGCTAATAAATTCTCCCAACTAAAATATGCATGGACCAAATGAATTCCCTACAGAATTCTCTCAGCCCTTCAGAGAATGACCCTAATACTACTTAAGTATAAAATAGAAAGGGAAAGGTGGCCTCAAACTCTTAACAAAGCCACTATTACTCTGACAGCAAAACTAGATAAAGATACCACAAAAAAATTTACAAAGTAACAGCTCAATTGCTTGATGAACATAGATTAAAAATTCACAATAAGATATTTTTAAACAGAATTCAAGGTTACATGGAAAAGATCACTCATCATGATCAGGCTGGCTTCATTTCAGGAAGCTCATGATCACCCCCCAATCCTTTGGCTAAACCTAGTATCTCTTCATGATAAAAAAGGATGGGAGGATCACATTGTAACATAATAAAGACTATATATGACTGATTTATAAACAACACCTTGCTAAATGCGGGGGAAAATTCAAAGCATCCAGCTTACACAAGGGTGTCCTCTCCTCCTGCTTCTACTTTAATACAGTCCTTGAAAGTCTTAGCTTGAGCAGTAAGACAGGGAAGGAAATAAAGAGGATACAGACAGAAAAAGCAGTATTTCTATTTGCAGATGATAGGCCTCTAGGCATGCAGAAAGACTCCACCAGGAAACTCCTGCAGCTGATAAACACATTCAGCAAAGCTGCAGGATTTAAAATTAACACACAAAAGTCAGTAACTGTTCTATACACCAAAGATAAGCACACCGAAAAAAAAGAATTTATAGAGACATCCTGTTCACAATAGCCACCAAAGGAATAAAATACCTGAAAATAAACCTAACCCAGGGGACAAAGTCCTCTGCAGTGAAAACCAAGACACTGAAGAAAGAAACTAAGGAAGACAATGAAAGATGGAAAGATCACCCATACTCACGGATCAGAAGAATTAATATTATAAAAATCTACAAAAGCAATCTACAAATTCTATGCATCTCAGTGAAAGTTCTGGGGACAAACAGTCTTCACAGACAGAAGACAAAAAGGAATCTTGAAATTCACAGGGAAGCTCAAAAGACTAAAGCTAGCCAAAGCAATCCTGAGCAAATCAATGCTGCAGGAGATACAGCCATACCTGATTTCAGCTTACAGTACAGAGTCACAGTAACAAACAACAGGAGAGTGGCACAAAACCAGATACACAGATCAATGGAATAGGATAGAGGGTTCTTAAATGCCAAAATACACACAGGAGAAAAGACAGCATCTTCAACAAATGGTACCAGGATACTGGATATCAACATGAAGAATAAAACTCAACTCCCACCCAGTCAAGGACCTTGATGTAAGTAAGACATGGTACTTTGAAACTGCTAGAGGCAAAAAGGAGGAAGTGTGCTTCAATATACAAGTACAGCAAGGACTCTCTAAACAAAACATTTTAGGAACTCCCTGTCTTCAGGTGTGTGAGAGCTTACTCATTCTCCAGTGGATGGCTTCACACCCACTCCCAATCATGTGGCCCTATCCACACCCAGTGGACCACAAAGCAAAAACAAAACAAAAAACTTGAAATGGGGGGTGGGAACTCAGTGGGAGAAATGGGGCTCGGTGTATGCTGGAGGAAGACAAGAGAGGGTATGTGTGTGGCCAGAATAAATGTACGCAGTTGGCCAAACTTTTGTCAAATATCATCTCTGGCATTTTATTATCTAACAGCACAAGGCTAAAAACAAAAGTTCCCCCAAGAAAAAGTCCAAAGTAAGACTTAGGATTCATTTTCAATTTTTATTTTGCCATCAGTAAGTCTTTAATTCCCAAACAAAATGACAAAACCCCGAGAGCCAAATGACCTGGTTGTAATTCTAAAACAACATACATACAGCCTCTTGAACTAGTTTAGAAACCCCTTTAAAACAGACCGTTCTTAAAGCTTTTAACTACAATTGTGGTTCAATTCTGTTTTAAAGCTGGTTTCAAGGTTGGTGAGATGATCAGTAAAGGGCTCTTGCTGACAAGCTGTATTACCTAAGTTTGGTTCCCAGAACCCAACCAGTGTAAAGAGAACCAACAGCCACAAGATATCTTCTGTTGAGGGAATTCATTCTGCCAATGGACTTGGGGTACCGGCCTTAGGGTATGGCTTCTGGTTTGTGGAGATGACCTCTTACAAGGAAGGAAGGGGCAGATAGTTGCTGTCTCTTGGGCAGGCAGAGCAGAAGCACTCCTCTGGGCAGAACAGCAGGACACACAGCTGGACTGTGGCTTCCACTTTGTCCTGTATTCGTGAGTCTGCATTTCCCCATAAGTCCCGTAGTAGACATTTGTAATTTCTCGCATGATCTGGTGCCCAATGTGTAGCCTGTGTGGATCCTGCTTACACGCATGCACACACTGTGGTATATGCCTACCAACACACATACGCACACCAAAATAAATAAATAAATGTTAATTTCTTTTTTTTTTGAAAAGACAAAAAATAAAGTTGAATACAGGGCCATCAAGATGGCTCAGAGGGTAAAAGCACTTATTATATGAGCCTGACAACTTGAATTAAATATCCAAAACGTACAATGGAAGAAGAGAATCGATGCCCAAACACTAATGCTGTGACTGCCACATACACACCAGGGCATGCGCACACTTGCACACACACACACACACACACACACACACAAAATAGTAAAAATATGTTTAAGTTGAATGCATAAATATTTTCAGTGTTCCATTACCCTCAAGTTAAAGATTATATTTTTATGATAAAAAAAATAACCATGACTTAAGTTCTATCTCTTGTAGATTTTTGAAAGGGTTGATTTTAATATAGTTAAATTCAAAGTGCTTCGAAGTGAAAACGCAAACCTATCACAGTCTCCAAAACTCTATACTTGGGAACTTACTACATATTCCCAGTCCTTCATAAATCACTCAGTAAACATGAACATTCTCCTCTCAGATATCAGTATCCTCACACCCAAGCCAAGAAAAACTAAAAACATCAGTTCTGTTAACACAGGGCTGAGAATTTTCAACAAACTCACCTCTTCCCGACATAACTTCAACTCTCTTGGGCCCCTCTCTAGCTGTGAAAACAGCAATAACCCACAGATTAGGATCCTCTAATGGAGGAGGCAGGTGGTGAGCTGGCATGGACCCAGCATCCCCACAGAGGAAGAAAGGGCCTTCTACTAAAGATGCTAGGTCCCAGGTCAGAATGCAGTCCGTATACCTACCCAGGTTCTCCCCTTCCCTCCTAGAGAATGCATGCCTTTCCAGGATCTCCTAGAGCACACTCGACACAAAACCCAGTGCTTCCATGCAAAAAGACTAAGCATGACTACTACATCTTTACAGAGGAAATCAAGCTTCAGAGAAAGAAACAAAGAATCACCACAGCCATTCACAGGAAGTGCTGGCTGGGCTCCTCGTTTGCATACCCTGCTGCTCAAAGTATTTGAGGAATCCACACGTGGCTTTCCAACGTAATAAAATACGGGTCTGTGGGGCTGATAATCTCACCAACCCCAAACCATCTCCTGAAAGACATGTTCCCGACATGTTTGTGGGCAGGAGCGCCTGTGAGGCACAAGAAACACTCAGGATGTGTTGGTATGCCTGAAAATTAACAGGTGGCAAGGGCTTTTCTTGCCACAAGACAAAGATGAGTGAAAGGAAGAATACAAAAGCAACAAAGAGAAGCGAGCCCCAGTCTCCCTTACCTTTCTGTTGTTTATTTCTTGGCAGTACTCAGGCAAAACCCAGGACCTCACACACAAAAGGCAAATGCTCTACCTCTGTAGTTATGACAGCTCTGAGTTTTAGTCTGGTTTGGTGCATTTTCTGTTTTGTTTTTTGTTTTGCTCTCTTATGTTTGTTGTTTGGGTTTTGGTCTGTCAGGATAGCTTTGGCTGGTCTGCATCTTGCTCTAAAAATCAGACTAGTCTTAAACTTGGTGATCCTCCTGCCTCTGATTCCTGAGAACTGAGATTACCCCATACTTGTCAGGCTGGATGGGGGAGGGTGAGCTTGTCACAGTTTATGTGTCAGTCATAGGGTAACTTGTAGGGACTGGCTCTCTCCTTCCATAATGCATGTCCCAAGGATGGAACTCAAGTTAGAAGGCTTGTCAGTAAGTGTTCTTATCCCCTGAGTCATCCAGAAATTTATTCTCACTCCATCATTAAGATATAACTTTTAGAGGAAGATTAAGAGGAATCTAGCAGGAGACTTCCTTCCTTGCTCTGGAATGAGAATTGTTCTAGCTGATGACCAAGTCTCATGAAGTAGAACCTTTTAGGATACAGCGAAGCCTTAAGACAAGAGAACTTGGGATGAGGGGGGAGGCAATTTCCAGAATCGTTAGTGTCACAGGAAGATTAAGGAAAAAAAAGAGGTGTCCTTACCAAAACCTTTGTTTCTTCAGAAGTACTAAAGATGGATCCAGAACTAAAGATGGATCCAGCACCCCATCTCAGACACAGCCACACACCTGGATTTGTGCCAGAAACAGAAGCATGTATGCAATGACTTAATTTGCTGAGTCCACATGTGCTATACCCTCTTGACTGAAGCCATCTTTCTGAACTGGTCCAGAACAGCTGCTCACCAGCTTTCCCTCATAGGGCTGCATTATTTCAGAGTGAATGAACGTTGAGAAATATTAATTATAGGTTCAACTTGTCTAAGGCCCAAATGCTGTTCAGTGAGTGCTCTCACATTACGCTTTGCCTCGGGAAGAAGCCAGCAGCCAGAGAGGTCCATGTCTCAGAGCAGCAGGAAATACTCCAACTGCCTCCCTGCTCAGAGCTCCCATCTAGTGTGCTGGCCATGCTGGTACAGCTGACCATGCATCCTCACTATTGGCTACAAGTCTGAACACCTGTTTCTAGAGAAAACAAAGGCAACCATTTTTATGTTCTGATATTTATTCCACTATTATATACATTAATAATGCATTGTATGTGTAATATACATTAATGTATATTAATGTACAATGTGGCTGCACTGGGTAACAGGCACTAACCTGAGGAGTGAGATCAAGAGGGATCCAAAAGCCAGATGCATCACCTATTTGGTCTAGGTTGAGTTTTTTTCTTCAGATAGAAATGAAGGGCCTCTTCAAAGCAGATACAATAATGTCCCATTTTGCCACCAGAAAGAAAAAAAGGAACAGTTAACAGTCACTGTAACAAATTGTCTCTCCTGGGACTCAGAGCACAGGATTCAGGTTTTCCCTGGTATCCACAGTGCCCACTTGCTTCAAAAACCTGACAACCATCAGCAACACTTACAGCTGGACCTATTGCAGCCAGGGCACCACACGCTTCACTGGACACAGGACCAGACAGACTCCTACAAAGTGTGTGAAGACAGAAGCCTCATGCTGAAGCCTCCCTGGATCCTCTCCATTCAACCGGCATCCTTCATTGAGGAAAAAGCAGGCCATCTGCCCTATGAAAACAGCAGCCCAATGTCTGTCCCCCCTTGCCCTTGTGGCTTTAGTATTTTTATCCAGGAACATTCAGAAACCCCACCCTTGAAGCCATTAAGAGGAAAACAGAACAAGGCCACCCTCAGGTGATTCCATAGTGCTGGGAACAGCTACGTGTTACTGGGGCACTCCCAAACCCTGCCCCAATAACATGTTGCTGCACACATGCTAGCATGCAGAGGCACACAGACACACTGCCAAGACCAGTCTTCTGTGACTCTAAACAGAGCAACACATGTGAGAGCAAATGAAAGCAGTTTCTTTTTTTTTTTTTTTTTGTTTTGTTTTGTTTTGTTTTTAATGAATCTAGAAAGATAGCCTTAAACATAATAACCAGAAATGGATGGCTTTGTTTAAGTGACCTTCAAGCCCAATGGAGAATGCTTTCCAGCCAATTACAACCTAAGATTCAAGACCTTACCGATGAAGACAGCATATCTGCCTTTCAAGTCCCTACAAGGAGTAGGAAGAGACCATGGTACCTTTGTGTTCTGTCATAAACAGTCATGCACTTAAGTGCTGTACATGGCAGCACATGTATGGATCACAGAGAACTGGCTGATCACACTGGTGATTCTAGGAGCTGTTCCAATTAATCTTCTCCATCCTACTCAACTTCTTCAGCTATCTGCACACACCCCTTTCAGGCTTTCTTGGGACTGTCCCACTAGATCGGGTTCCATCCCTCCTCTGCACCCTCCCTCACTGCCAGCATAGCTGGCATTCCTAGAAGAGAAACCTCAGGAGAAACCTCAAAGTACAAAGCTTCCAACACCTAAGAGTCCAAACCTTGACACCTTAGTAAGATAGCAGACCTGATCTCAAAATAGAACGAACCCATGATCATTAGTGGTGATGTATGCAACAGACATGTGTACCCACATATTCATATAGGATTGTGATATTAAATATATACACAAACATCCAAGCGTAATGTTTAGACATGCTTAACCCTCCAGTCTAAAAGACATTCCATCTTTGATTGTAGGCCCTTACTTCTGTGCCAGTTGTAATCTATTGAAACAATTTCCTAGTCAATGAATTTCTACCTTCAGAGTCAAATAAGCTCTGGCCTACCTGTAAACTTGACTGTTATTTCTAGCCTTGTCTTGCAAGACTCATGAACTACCCAGAAAACAGAGAGCCAAACAAAACTCACTCACCTACACTATCTGTGCATGGACTTTTCTAATAAATTAGAATCCAATATTCTGAAATAGTGGACTTTTCTAATAAATCTGGAATCCAATATTCTGAAATAGCTTAACGAAAGCACATTTTACTGCCTCAGCATCACTGCCTTGGCTTTCACAGCTTAATAGCTTGTAAATGGTCATTCCGGTAGGCTTAGCATAAGCTCAAGTTTGCACACCAGAGAAGGCCAGTTGGACTTCTGTAAGTCTGCAGCGAGCCCTAAGGCTCTGTGTTTCTAACCAGCTCCCAGGAAATGTGAAGCACAAATGAGTTCCCTAACAAAGCACCACAGGGCACAGGTAGGATCATAGGGCAGCAGGCAGCCAGATTCAACTTTCTGAGGAACGTACATTCAAATTGACAGCAGCAAGAGCCCGTTGTGATTGATGCTTCTGGAAGATCCAGCATCAAGGTATGCAGATGCCTCCTTGATGGAGGAGTGGGGTGCACAGCACACAAGTGAACACTAAGAATAGACCAAAGAGGACTGCCGTGTGCACGCTTACACTGTCAATTCTGTTGGACTGGAGGTGTAGACATATTATTTTTAATGGTCTTGCTTAAGCTTCTAGCTATAAATGCACTGGTGATGTCAGCTGAAGTCACTCAAACTGGCTTTTGTCATGTAGGGAGAAATGATCATCTACCCTATTTTCTTCAAGAAGAACATCATTTCCAAATATCCCTTTATCAACTGACAATTTTAATCAAAAATAGATACACACTTCTACTGCCTCGTTAAGAGTTCCAGAGAAGAGCATCTGACTGTCAAGACCAGAAAGCACTGTTTTGTAGGCCAGTTGCTCATATTCTGTTGGGGTTTTTTTCTTCCTAATTACCAAGTTCCTCTTGTTTTTACAATATTATTAGAAACATTTCCCAGCATTTTCTACATGGGACTATGGAAAAATAACTGAGTTGAAGTCCCGCCCACCTCGGAGGCCACTGTTAGTGAACTAGAGCCTGGACGTGCTGTTCCATGTGCTATAGAATCAGTACGTGTAAAAATAAACTTCCAGAAAAGGAAATGCCTACTGGGCAACCTCTTACTCAGACCCGGGAAGCCTTTCCTCATTCTTGTGGGTTTCATTAAGCTAAGAAGTGCAGAGCGTTGTAAACTGGTTCGCTAGTTTCCATACTTGCTGCCAATTTTCCACTTCTGCAAAACCAATTCCAATTAAAAAATAAATAAATGAAACAGTAAAACTCTAGTCCTTCATACAGTCTGAATTACTTGGGTTGTGAGATAAAAATGGCAGAATGCAAAAAAAAAAAAAAAAAGTCAGTTGTTGGCAAATAATGTCAACATTCATTTATTGTTCTTAATTTTAAAATTACTCCTTAGTCTCAGAATCGTTTCCTCCTCCAAGGTCTGGAAAGTTTTGAAAAGGCAGACATTGCCAAATAATTGTCCTGAGTTGGGTTATTTTAAGGCATTTGTTTTACTACCTTGTAGCTGAAGGAGTTCTCATGGAAATCCATCCAAACCACTGGCTGTGTCAAAGATTTATACAGATTTATGACAGAGCAGTGCATAGCTTCTAAGTGTTTTAAGGTTCTGCCTTGTGTGTTACTTGAGCCTTAAATAGATATAAAATCTGTAGCTACATGCAGAGGAAAGAGAAAAAAAGAAAATCAAAGAGGAAAGCTGAATGGACAGGGGGAGCCCAGCCACACTATGGGACAGAACTCAAAGAGCAGATTATGATGTTTCAGCTGCCCAGCCCTAGACACAGGAGTCATATTAAAACACACATAGTTGGATGGAGAGATGGCTCTGTGGCTTCCAGAGGACCCAGGTTCAATTCCCAGCACCCACAAGCCAGTTTATAATCATCTGTAACTTCAGTCCCGGGGACTGCAAACCTCTTTTCTGGTCTAAAAAGGCACGGGCGTATATGCAGCACATAGATATACAGATAAAAATAAGGTATTAAAAAAAAAGAAACACACACAGCCTTTTTCATCCACTGGCTTATTAAAAATATCTCCCTTCCTCAGTGTCTACAGTGTGAAATTCACATACGCAGCTAAATGCCAAGATGTGTCACATTTCAAGTCCTCCCAGGAAATGTGCCCTCACTTATTCAGAACCCAAAAGGGTTACTACTCAAATAACCAGAATTCATATAAAAGGGAGATGGTTACAGCTGCAAGAACTTGACACACAATGTGATTGGCCAACTTCCCACTGACAAGGAATATTAAGACCAAGAAGAAGAAATGCCAAGCAAGGGAATAGCAAGAGAACAGAAAGGGACAGAAGAAAGGGGAGGGTTGAGCAACCAAAAGGATGCAGAGGCCCAGAATTGATGGGAGGAAAGGCAGAGTAGTCCACACTGTCTGAAACCTGTCATCAGGAGACAGGGTTTGCCACGGTGCATCACTGAGAGCAAAGATGTCCAGTACAACACCACATACACTCTTGGCCTTAGAGGAGAGTTATCTCTCCACATCTTTTAATATGCAAGAATTAAGAAAATTAATATACGTATTGATCTGACCACACCAGCTTAAGTCAAAGTTTGAAAGGGCAGCTAGTGACTCACAGTGTTTATCAATCCACATTACATTCTAGCTATTACTAGGGACCCCGAAACTGTACTCAACAATGGTCAAATGGTCTGCTGCCACCCAGTGTGGCAGCAACCTTTTGTAAAAGCAAAAGATGAGAATGAACCAAGGGGGCAGGTGAGCTCCAAGCAGCTTCAGAAACAAGCCTTGCTCATAGCGAAGTTACATGGCAGGGAGAGCTGGGTCTGAGTGAAAACAGACAGCTGGTGTCCAGGATAAGAACACTGCACACGTTGTTTTTAGAAAGTAAATTAACATACACAAGCTCTGCCCCTGGAAAACTTCACAATCCTGATAAAACTGTCCTCATTCTTCTCAAATTCCACCATAAAATGTGACAGGTGGAGTTGGTGCTGTTAGTTTTAAAATAAATAGATGAGACCACTTTTGCGATAACTGCTAATGCTGTAAGCCTGTGCTCACACATGTGCACACACACAGACACACACACACACACACACCAACACAGACACACACACACACGCACTCAGACATATGCACACAGATGCACACAGAGACATACACACACACAGACACACACACACCAACACAGACACACACACACGCACACAGACATATGCACACACACACAGAGACATACACACACACATACACACACAGTACCAACACAGACAGACACACACACAGAGACACACACACACCAACACAGGCACACACACATACACACATGCACACAGACACACACAGAGACACACCCAAAGACATACAGAGACACACACAGAGACAAACAC